>NC_062565.1:93658765-94025015 GCF_022837055.1 Prionailurus viverrinus | reverse complement strand
TTTTCTGTCTACAAGAGACTCATTTTAGACCTGAGGACACCTTCATATTGAAAGTGAGGGGATGGAAAACTATCTATCATGCTACTGGAAGTCAAAAGAAAGCTGGAGTAGCCAGACTTTAAAGGCTGTAACAAGAGACGAAGAAGGGCATTATATAATAATTACAGGGTCTATCCATCAGGAAGAGCTAACAATTATAAATGTCTATGCACCAAATACCAGAGTCCCCAAATATATAAAACAATCTCAAACATAAGCAACCTTATTGAAAAGAATGTGGTAATTGCAGGGGACTTTAATACCCCACTTACAACAATGGATAGATCATCTAGACACCGGATCAGTAAAGAAACAAGGGCCCTGAATGATATATTGGATCAGATGGACTTGACAGATATATTTAGAACTCTGCATCCCAAAGCAACAGAATATACTTTCTTCTCGAGTGCACATGGAACATTCTCCAAGATAGATCACACACTGGGTCACAAAACAGCCCTTCATAAGTATAAAAGAATTGAGATCATACTATGCACACTTTCAGACCACAATGCTATGAAGCTTGAAGTCAATCACAGGAAAAGGTCTGAAAAACCTCCAAAATCATGGAGGTTAAAGAACACCCTAATAAAGAATGAATGGGTCTACCAGGCAATGGGAGAAGAAATGAAAAAATATATGGAAACAAATGAAAATGAAAATACAACAATACAAATACTTTGGGATGCAGCAAAGGCAGTCCTGAGAGGAAAAGACATTGCAATCCAGGCCTATCTCAAGAAACAAGAAAAATCCCAAATACAAAATCTAACAGCCCACCTAAGGAAATAGAAGCAGAACAGCAAAGACAGCCTAAATCCAGCAGAAGAGAAATAATAAAGATCAGAGCAGAAATAAACAATATAGAATCTAAGAAAAAAACCTGAAGAGCGGATCAATGAAACCAAGAGTTGGCTTTTTGAAAACATAAACAAAATTGATAAACCTCTAGCCAGGCTTCTCAAAAAGAAAAGGGAGATGACCCAAATAGATAAAATCATGAATGAAATGGAATTATTACAACCAATCCCTCAGAAATACAAGCAATTATCAAGGAATACTATGAAAAACTATATGCCAATAAACTGGACAACCTGGAAGAAATGGACAAATTCCTAAACACCCACATACTTCCAAAACTCAAACAGGAAGAAATAGAAAACTTGAACAGACCCATAACCAGAAAAGAAATTGACTCAGTTATCAAAAATCTCCCAACAAAAAGGAGCCCAGGACCAGATGGCTTTCCTGGGGAATTCTACCAGACATTTAAAGCAGAGATAATACCTATCATTCTCAAGCTGTTCCAAAAAAATAGAAGGAGAAGAAAAACTTCCACATTCATTCTATGAAGCCAGCATTACTTTGATGCACAAACCAGACAGAGACCCAGCAAAAAAAGAGAACTACAGGCCAATATCCCTGATGGATATGGATGCAAAAATTCTCAATAAGATACTAGCAAATCGAATTCAACAGCATATAAAAAGAATTATTCACCATGATCAAGTGGGATTCATTCCTGGGCTGCAGGGCTGGTTCAACATTCGCAAATCAATCAATGTGAGACATCACATTAATAAAGGAAAAGATAAGAATCATATGATCCTGTCAATCGATGCAGAAAAAGCATTTGACAAAATTCAGCATCCTTTCTTAATAAAAACCCTTGAGAAAGTCAGGATAGAAGGAACATACTCAAACATCATAAAAGCCATTTATGAAAAGCCTACAGCTAATATCATCCTCAATGGGGAAAAACTGAGAGCTTTCCCCCTGAGATCAGGAACACAACAGGGATGTCCACTCACCGCTGTTGTTTAACATAGTGTTGGAAGTTCTAGCATCAGCAGTCAGACAACAAAAGGAAATCAAGGGCATCAAAATTGGCAATGATGAAGTCAAGCTTTCACTTTTTGCAGATGACATGATATTGTACATGGAAAACCTGATAGACTCCAAAAGTCTGCTAGAACTGATACGTGAATTCAGCAAAGTCGCAGGATACAATATTAATGTACAGAAATCAGTTGCATTATTATATGTTAATAATGAAGCAACAGAAAGACAAATAAAGAAACTGATCCCATTCAAAACTGCACCAAGAATCATAAAATACCTAGGAATAAACCTAACCAAAGATGTAAAAGATCTGTATGCTGAAAAATATAGAAAGCTTATGAAGGAAATTGAAGAAGATACAAAGAAATGGAAAAACATTCCGTGCTCATGGATTGGAAGAATAAATATTGTGAAAATGTCAATACTACCCAAAGCTATCTACACATTCAATGCAGTCCCAATCAAAATTGCACCAGCATTCTTCTCAAAGCTAGAACAAGCAATCCTAAAATTTTTATGGAACCACAAAAGACCCTGAATAGCCAAAGTAATATTGAAGAAGAAGACCAAGGCAGGTAGCATCACAATCCCAGACTTTAGCCTCTACTACAAAGCTGTAATCATCAAGACAGCATGGTATTGGCACAAAAACAGACATATAGACATGTCTGTCTATAGACATGTCACAAAAACATTCCATATTCAATGGAATAGAATAGAGACTCCAGAATTGAACCCACAAAAGTATGGCCCACTAATCTTTGACAAAGCAGGAAACAATATCCAATGGAAAAAAGACAGTCTCTTTAACAAATGGTGCTAGGAGAACTGGACAGCTACATGCAGAAGAATGAAACTAGACCAGTTTCTCACACCATTCACAAAAATAAACTCAAAATGGATGAAGGACATGAATGTGAGACAGGAAACCATCAAAACCCTAGAAGATAAAGCAGGAAACAACCTCTCTACCTTAGCCACAGCAATTTCTTACTTGATACATCTCCAAAGTCAAGGGAATTAAAAGCAAAAATGAACTATTGGGACCTCATTAAGATAAAAAGCTTCTCTGCTGCAAAGGAAACAATCAACAAAACTAAAAGGCAACTGACGGAATGGGAAAAGATATTTGCAAATGACATATCAGACAAAGGGCTAGTATCCAAAATCTATAAATAACTCACCAAACTCCACACCCAAAAAACAAATTAATCTGGTGAAAAAATGGTCAGAAAACACTTCTGTCTCTAAAGTAGACATCCAGATGGCCAACCGGCACATGGAAAGATGCTCACCATCACTCCTCATCAGGGAAATACAAATCAAAACCACACTGAGATACCACCTCATGCCAGTCAGAGTGGCTAAAATGAACAAATCAGGAAACTATAGATGCTGGAGACGATGTGGAGAAATGGGAACCCTCTTGCACTGTTGGTGGGAATGCAAACTGGTGCAGCTGCTCTGGAAAACAGTGTGGAAGTTCCACAAAAAATTAAAAATAGATTTACCCTATGAGCCAGCAATAGCACAGCTAAGAATTTACCCAAGGGATACAGGAGTGCTGATGCATAAGAGCACTTGTTCCCCAATGTTTATCACAGCACTTTCAACAATAGCCAAATTATGGAAGCACCCTAAATGTCCATCAACTGATGAATGGATAAAGAAGATGTGGTTTACATATACAATGGGATACTACTTGGCAATGAGAAAGAATGAAATACGGTCATTTGTAGCAACGTGGATGGAACTGGACAGTGTTGTGCTAAGTGAAATAAGTCAGGCAGAGAAAGACAGATACCATATGTTTTCACTCATCTGTGGATCCTGAGAAACTTCACAGAAGACCATGGGGAAGGGGAAGGGGGGGAAAAAGTTACAGAGAGGGAGGGAGGCAAACTGAGAACAAACTGAGGGTTGATGGGGGGTGGGGGAGAGGGGCAAGTGGGTGATGGGCATTGAGGAGGGCACCTGATGGGATGAGCACTGGGTGTTGTATGGAAACCAATTGGACAATAAATTTCATATTAAAAAAAGAAAGTACTGCAGGATCTCTTTTAATAGATGGGGTTTGGGAATTTGATTTCATCCAGTGCTTCAGGTGCAGAGGTTACAAAACCTACATTTGGGAATCTCTATTAGATGACACAACTGATTGTAACCATGGAAATTATGGTATCCATATTTAATTTTTTTTACTTCACTTTAGTAATTACTCTGTTATACTTAAAAATTAATAAAGAACAAGTTTTATTTTCATAAGTGTTAAAATGAGAGCATTTTTTTTCTCTAGCAATTTACTTTCATCTAAAAATGACTAAATTACCTTCCATTTGGTTATGTTCTATTTTTTTTAACACATTTGTTTTTTCATGCCTAGTTTTTGTTCTCATTTTTCAGTTTTTGGTATCATAGGCCAGGTGTCATAGTAATGTACCATTCTGTCCATGACTGAATTAAATTGCTGCTTTAAATCCAGAAGGATCAGTCACGGTTATCTTCAAGCCCCAGCAGTAACATCAGTTCTCCTCCAAATGGACATGCATGCCAATATTAGGTTGAGGAGAGTTAATTACAGTTCATGCATTTTTATTAATATTTAAAGAAAAATTTTAATTTAACTGAAAATAATGTTTCTTCCTTAAGGACCTGTGTGTAAGTCTGTTAATAAGAGTATTAATTCATCTGAACATTAATATCACTTCACATACTTCTTTGAATTGGAAGTACATATGTGTAGTCTCTGAAGCAAACACAGAAAAACTTTTTTTTAATATGTTAATTATTTCTGAGACTTTGATGATAGGTAAATTATCCAGAAGAGATAACTTTCTTCCTCTGTTTTCTTTAATGTCAAATTGCCTCCCAAGAGGTAACATAAAAAGCATCCCTGAGTTTCATGAATAGTTTTATTACCTGTATAAGCCATTAATGAAAATTGGACATATTATAAGAGCATTTCTTAGCAAAATTGAGTACAGTGCTCTCAACAATATGGAGATCAGCAGAAGTAAAAATTGGGGACAAAACTTAGCATTTCAGAACTTTGCACAGAGAAACCATATTATATAAGAGAATGCTGAATTATATACTTCAGAGTGAATATTAAGTTCAAGCAAATGTTACATTTATTTTGTTGATGTTAAATTGGATTATATTTTCCCAAGGCAAATCAGTAAAGTTTGTCTAATGCCATTAATATGTTCCAGTCATGATTTAAATAAAAGCCTTGCCCATTAGCAGGGCATGAATAGTTCTGAGTGAGTGGTGTCAGTCTTGACAAATGCCTTGAAGATATTAGGCAAAGAGATAAGGTTATGTTACCAGTGGGAGACTCTGTGTTGTGTGAATGGAGGTCTTGGTCCTTGGATTCCCCATGAGAAGATTTATGTGGGGATCCGTGTTGGAATATAGGCAGTCAGAAGGAAAGTAGCAAGCACAAAGCAGTGTATTAAAGCAAAATACCACTCTTAAGGTGGGAGAGCAGACAGGTTGTGAAGGTGTAACTAGCTCTAGATTGTTTGGGTATTAAATATTAGCTATGTCTCTCCAGGCTGGGAGAAGCTGTGACCTACAATGGGATGGTCTCTAATGCAGGCTGCTTCCAATCATTTGGGGGACTCCTCCCACAGATTGCAAGGGGTAGTTCTTAACCCTACAATGTTGTATCAGAACCATCATTGCAGCTTTTCTTTATGGGGAAGGAAGAGGGGGGTATAACTGCAATGCAACTATGTTATAATGAGTCTAGGGGTTACCCTGGGTCAGAGGTGGAAGAAGACAGCGACTGTTCTGTACAGTCACAAAGTCTTGGAAGCCACAGGTCAGGATGTTTTATGCCTTCCCTCCCCGCACCCTGCTTCCCTAACCCCTCAGCTTTTAATGTCTTTTAACATGTAGCTTATTAATTACCATCCTTGCCTCCACCTCGTGTCTCTTTAATTCCCTTAAAGGACTTGGAACTCTGCCTTGGGGAGTTCTTCCACTGCTCATATCCGGCTTCTACCTAACAGTTATAGAGTGGATTTTGCAAAGTTTGGTTTTTCCACCTTTCTAAAAGCAATAATATTTGTGACAAAACCTTGAAGTAAATCACCTAATTTATCGTAAAAGTGAATTTGATTAGGAGTCTGGGCTAAGATCCAAGGTTGCCTAACGAGAGGTATTATTATTAGGAAATGGGAGTCAAAAAGAGGTATGTGCACGTGTGTGCACGTGTGTGGGTCCTTGCGCATGCACAGGCACACGTGTTTGTAAAGCGCTTAGAGTGGTAGGCAATCTGTGTGTGTACTGTATTTCAGTGTCTGTTCTCTGTCTTTGAATAATTAAAATCTTATTTCTTGTTTAGTTCGCTAACAATTGACTAAACTGTTGTGGATTTGTTCAGCCTGATCAAACTCTCTATGGTCTACATACAACATGATTGCTATGCTCATTTAATAATTTATTGTTGGAAAATGTAACTTAAGAGGAACAGCATGAAATCACAGCAAGGACACTCTATGTATTCTTGATGGTTAGTAATTTTGAGCTCTGATGGTTTACATACATCTATCTCCATTTCAGAGATACCTGCCCAGGGATCCTGATTCTTTTATGTCATGCCCCGGCCCCCAGGCAGGCTTATGACCAAATGAGAAAGTGTTATTCTTGAGTGTCCTCTTTTCTAGTTTTTTTTTTTTATATCACCCAGCTTTTATTAAGCTGAATCTTAATAGTAATAATCTTAATTTATGAATCTCATTTATTGCATGTTAATTTTCTCCAATTTTATTAAGCACTTTATTCACACTGAATATAATGTAACAAATAAGCCTGTCAATTAAATGTCAGTATACTCATGTTCATCGTGATAAAAATTTTATTTGTGTTTTTGTGCCCAGTCTCATCCTACAAGAGAAGAGGAAACATTTATAACCCATTGCTCTATCTCTAGCATTTACCACAGTACCTGACACACCATATTAGCTTACTAAAGAATACTTTTAAAAATTAATCTTTTTTAGAAAAAAGCATTCAAACTTCCATTCACAGATTATGGTATTGTAGTTTAATTAGTTAACTGTACAGATTAAAATCAGATTACTAGGGTTTGAATCCAGGTACTTCTAGTTGTTTAACCTTGGGCAAATTACTTCACTAACTTTAGTTTTCTTGTTTTCTCCTCTATATAATAAGACTAATAACTGAATCTACTTCATAGGATTGTTTATATAAGAACTTTGCAATACATCTGGCCCAGAGAAATTGCTCAGTACATCTCAGCTGCTAATATCATTTAAAGTGAATTATTTTATAGATGATGAATCTCATTTATTGCATGTTAATTTTCCCTAATTAAACACATTTTCAATGGATAATCTTAACTTCAAATTTTGGGATCCCTTTGTCTCCTTCCCAACTCTTACCTACCACAAAGAACCACCTACAAGGAGCAAATTGAAAGCCAACTAGCTTGTTTGGAAATATTGGTCAAAATGAATTGTTTGTAAACCTTCAACAAAAGCTATCTGAAATCAAGACAGGTTAGTATTAAGTGGTAAAATGCTGAGATGTAATTCATCTGTTAAGAATCAACTATGTGCTCACTGGTGTGCTAGAAAAAGAAGGAAGTAATTACATTTATTGATTGCCTACTCTAAACTTCCTTGTGCTGCATACAACATACATCATCTAATTTAAGTCCTCACAATTATGCTGTGCAGTAGGTATTCTAATTTAAGTAACAGTGCCAGGATAATCCATGCTTTTTCCAAAGCTAAACCTCATTGTTAGGCACTGGGTAGAAGATTGAATGAATGAAGGAAGGGTTTTAAACAAAACTAATACCCACAGAATGATAGCATTAAGCCTCTGGTTTCCAAACATTGAACTCTAGCATGGGGACTCTAGTAAAATAAAAGTCCAGTATATAGAAAAGACACCGGTGAGTGTCTTCAGCCAGTTTGGTTGAAGTAGTTTTAGCGGATTTCATTCTCTCTGTCATTTCTCTCTGTCATTCATATTGTATAGACTCAGATCTTCCTATTTTATACAATAAATTATAATACATTACTACCAAATATTCCTTGATATGGCCAGTAGTAGCCTCTTTAATCCTGTGTTGTTTTGATATGTCCTCAATATTCTCTGAGTACTTCCCAACTTTTTGGTCTGTCAGGAATTTTCCAGACTCATACCTGCTCCAGCCCTGAAGTCAGTTGTTTCTTTAAAAAGTTCTGGTTTACTTTAGTGGAGAATGAATGTGAGTGCTAGGTGTGCTCATTAGTACTATCACAAACATATATAAGTATATATATATATGGCTTGAATTAGAAAAAAAATACCATAATATATCACTTTAGGCCCTTTTAAAAGAAACATATTCAATACCTGATTGATGTATGTTTCATACAAATGCCCTGAATTTGCCATCTCAGTTCCTGTGACTTACTAAATGACCAGAAGTTTCAGCTGGTTTGTGACTGAATTTTTGTACTCAATTCTGATGGGATGTACTGAGCTCTAAATACAGTTGCCTTATCAGCAACCCTATAATTGGAGGTGGACCAAAAAGATTAATGTAGTCACATTTGTATTTCTTTGGCTCTAAAGGTAGGTCAATTCATTCCCACCAAGGTCTGAAGACCTTTGAATTTAAAGAATCACATTTTCTTTTTCTTATACTTTCCTCCTGCTGGCACTGTACAACTATTACATATTTTAAATTGTATTAATGGAATTCTCAATATCTCTTATAACTTTCTCCACTTAGGCAGAACATTTAACATTACTGTGGTTATATGTCCCTATCCAGTCTTTGTTGTCTTATCTCCATTGCTTTATTAACTTCATTCATTCTGTCTAAAATGGTTTTCCCCTCTAGCTCTGTTGGTGATCTCTTATCTCTCTTTAAAGATCCATTTGTATAGAACTTTCTTGTCAACTACCCTTTTTCGGTAAGAGGAGACTTGCCTCTCTCTATTTCTGTAATCTATTGCTTATAAACGAAAAAAGAAACCACATTTTGCAATTTATTTTTCTTACTGGCTTGCATGACAATAACAATGCATGTTATTAGAGCAGAGTTTATGTGAGTTCACCTTTGCATCCTCCATAGCATCTAACACTGTTTAGAAAGAAAGGAAATAACCCCATTGAGCCACTTCAATGTGGCTGGAATTTGTTCGATAATGGTAGTAATTTGTTTTCTCTAAAATCATTATTGCTACTGAACTCTAAAGAAACATTGCATAGTTCTTTACCAGGGTAGTGGGGCCTAGACACGTGAAAATGAAACTGTTCCACATGTGAGTTTTGGTGGTGGTGTTTTCTAACACAGCATTCTTTACTAGGAATTCTGTAGGTAGCACTAAGTTTATTTGAGCACCCAGAAGGGTATAACATAAAGCAAATGTTTGGAAAAATATGTTGAATAGATAACTTAATTAATAGTAGCTGAGAAAAGTGAGCAGTGCTGAGAAATACACACACATATAAACATAACCTCAAGATTCTAAAATTGCTCTGTATTAACAGATTTAACATGCATTGCTTCATAAAACTGATGAAAAGGTATCTATCAATTAGTTCTCCAGAGTAAAGAATCCTGACTTACAGAAATAATTTTTCCCTTTCTTTAGCTGTAGATTTTCAGAATTAAAAATAGCAATATAGGGAAAAAAGCTATCACCTAGCCTTTGATAAGTAAACATAGTCTATTTACATTTCTACCTGTACATGGAAAACTTGTTTTTATAAAGATTGAATATTTTCCTGAAATAGTTTATAGTAAAACAGCAAATTTACTTCATTAATTTTACAGTATTCCATGATTTGTATCTTTGTTTTTAAAAAGACAGTTAAATTTAGCTGTGTTTTATTTATTTTTATTTTTTAAAAAAAAGTTTTTAGGATCTATTGTTCATTCTCTTTCTTCTTTTTAAGTAAGCTCTGTACTTTATATGGGACTTGAATCTCATGACCCCAAGATCAAGAGTTGCATGCTCTACTGACTGAACTACCCCAAATTAACTGCATTTTAACATCGTTCTTTTGCCTACTACTGAAAACTTGCCATTTACTCATATTTTGCTATTATGTAAATGACACCTAAGTATATGATTTTGAAGTGATGTTAGAAAAGAATACATTTCAGATGGGCTACACTGCTGAACTAAAAAAACAGAGAAAAGAAAAATTCATAGGTCATTGAGTGCAACACAATAGTAAAACATTTAATTTACCGTGTAAATCTCTCTGGATTATTTTACACAATGGAAAATATGGCGTCTGTGTAGCTGCCTTGATTATTTCATGCAATAAAAGGAGTATTTTTCTTTCAATACAGAACTGACAAGCTATGGGTCAAACCTCAGCAAACAAAATAAGATGTTGTTTCTATTTACTCTGAAGAGGAGAGTATTGAAAAATACTTTGTTTTTGTAGGGGAGGTACTGTGACAGCCTAGATCTTAGTGACTACTTACAATTTCTTTGTGGTGTTCAATAAAAGAGAAACGAAGAAATAAAATTGTCATTTTCTTGGAGTTCTATCTAAGCTTTCATTCCCATGGCCAATATAAAGTATGTTCATTGGGAACAGTCTTTGATTGGAATGAGATGCTTGGTCTGTTCACAGAAAGATGGATGACCTAAAGAGTTCTTGCTTTGCCAGCTCTGGGAGGAACAGCAGTGCATGTATGCCTATTTGTTCTTTGTTAAAACTTCAAGGAGATTTTCTTCCAGCAGTGTATGCTACTTTCTGTTGGAAGTTTTTAACAAGATCACAGTCCAGCTAAGTAAGCATCAGGATTCACACCTGTGAATCACAGGATTCACACTGTCCTTGAATTCATTTTCCAGTTATGGAAAACAACAATCAATGCGGAATATCAGAATGATCTGACAGTCATTGTACCACAAAGAGAGAAGATGCTGGCTAATCAAAGTTTAGTTCATCGTTTTCTCCGGGACTTTGGTACGCAACTCATTTAAACATCCAGCCACAGGCAGAGAAGGTAAGAATATATCCTCACCATAAATATGTTTTATTATCCTTTTTGTTATAGCTCTTCTAGCTTTTCAATTCTATTTTCTCCCCTCATCTGCCACTTTCCCAAATTGACATTCAGTTTGTAAATCCTTCAGTAGACTCCTATCTTTCTTTAGATAAAATCCAAGTGACTATCCTTTCCGCCACATGGCCCTTAGTGTCTCATGGCCCTTTATGTTTGGTCTCTGTCCTCTCTCTTTCTCTCTCTCTCTCTCTCTCTTTTTTTTTTTAACCTCCCCTTTTATCCTAGGATACCTAAAGTCAAGTCATAGCAAGTGTTCAGAATAGCCTGAACAGACCCTATTTTCTGATACCTCTAATACTTTTCTACATGGCCTGTCTCTCTCCCTAAATTGTAAATCTTTAGCTTTATAAACTTGGGGAACTCCTGTTAATCCTTGAACACACAGTTCTGATGTCATCCTCAATGTCACCTTCCTTTCTCTGTCCAGAACTGATTTCCTATGCCTCTATTTGTTGTAATTAATGAATTATTATTTGTTCTATCCATCTCTCTCCTCTGTAATCCCTAAGAACAGGAATTATGTTTTACCCATTTTTGTATCTTATGTATTATACCTAAGTGTAGTTCCTGGCACATATTAGATGCTCAATAAATATGACTGAATTGAAAACTGCCAAGCATTTCACCATACCTCCTGGGTGGCTATGTCTCTCCTAGTTAGCAAGCTATACTAAGAATCTGTTTATAGGAACACCTGGCTGGCTCAGTTGGTAGAGCATGCAACTCTTGATCTTGGGTTTGTGAGTTTGAGACACACGTTGGATGTAGACTTTTTTTATTTACTTAAATGTAAAATCTAAAAAAGATAGAATCTGTTTATAGAATTTTTTTTTTAATTTTTTTTTTCAACGTTTATTTATTTTTGGGACAGAGAGAGACAGAGCATGAACGGGGGAGGGGCAGAGAGAGAGGGAGACACAGAATCAGAAACAGGCTCCAGGCTCTGAGCCATCAGCCCAGAGCCTGACGCGGGGCTCGAACTCACAGACCGCGAGATCGTGACCTGGCTGAAGTCGGACGCTTAACCGACTGCGCCACCCAGGCGCCCCTGTTTATAGAATTTAATTTTCTTTCAGTTCCAATCTTTTAATGGTCCATCATTATCTTTCATTTTCTTATAAATTATAGGAAGTACTTTACTTGCATGTAACTATAATTTCTCCCTGGTATAAGCTCAGATATTTTACAATGTGCCCTATTGAGATGAACCTGAATATGCGGAATTTTTAAAGTCCTTCAGTTACTACAATTGCTTCCCCAAGTCCATTTGCAACCCATGAAAATATTGTATGTGAAATACTTAAGGAGTAAAATATCTGAGCTATTGTGAAGTTTGGTATCTCACAAAGGAAGTAGTGTAGTATCTATTTTTTCTATATAATATTATTTTCAGAATTAATGCAATTTCAATGAATCTTTTATTCCTTGTAAAAATTGAGAGAATCAGTTTTTTGGTGATAGGTAACTAGTGACTTTGAGCATATAACAGATTACAAAAAAAGCTTCTTCTCTTTAAAAAATGTACTTAAGGTAGATTTCATTCAAACTCATGAGCCAAGATTTATTATTTCCTCAGTAGTAAAGATCCCTAAGTAATCAATATTCATCAGAGAAAAAAAGTAGCATATAAGACATAGAAAAAGATAATTAGGACAAAACATAAAGAATATGAATAAGGATCACAGACAATATATGTGGTCGAGGGCTTTCACCAATCTTAAATTCTGATTTGGAAAGTTATATATCAGAATTATTCTAGATAAATTGTGTAGACTGCTAAGTATATCTATGCCCATATTAACTATAACGTGTGAGTTCAAGGTATTCTTAAGCTTTCATGTTTATCTTACTGATAGAAGAGTTCCTTGGGTAGCTCTCATTTTTTATGTTCTATCAAGTTTTATATTTGGTTTACATGGTCACTATAGATGATATAGAACAAGTCATAAAGCGAAATACAGAAAAAAATTAAAAGCAGACACCCAAATTAATTAAAAAACCCAAAACAAAGAAACCAAAACATGCAGTTTGTGGACTTTGTGTGTAGGCAGGGGCAAGCATGTTGACATATAATGTGTTTTAGAAGTATCATTGCATATAACATGTAGTTTTTATTGATCTGTATTCTACTGAACCTGAGACACGAGCAAAGGGTTGATGTAGGTCAGCAAACACAACCAAAACATTAATTTCAAAACAGAGCATTTTGTAGCCCTTATAAACAAAGAGGTTAAAATAAAAGACTATTTTTGTGCTTAAATGAACAAAACCATGGGTATCTTTCATAAACAATGTTTCTTAAAGCATTTTCTTTAGAACATTGTCCCATTAGGATAGATTATCTGCTAACAAAATTCAATGGCCAGATTTTTGGAAATGATGCTGGAATTGTTTGCAAGTTATTCTAGTTTTGCTTGTGAAGTCTAAAAAAAATTTAATTTAATCCCTCATTCAAAGAGTCACTCCATGATAGGGCCATTGCTTTCTAACAGGTCAATTTTTTTTTCTTATGAAAACAGTTTTGGGGCGCCTGGGTGGCGCAGTCGGTTAAGCGTCCGACTTCAGCCGGGTCACGATCTCGCGGTCTGTGAGTTTGAGCCCCGCGTCAGGCTCTGGGCTGATGGCTCAGAGCCTGGAGCCTGTTTCTGATTCTGTGTCTCCCTCTCTCTCTGCCCCTCCCCCATTCATACTCTGTCTCTCTCTGTCCCAAAAATAAATAAACGTTGAAAACAGTTTTGCTTTCTTGAATTCTCTCTTGCTGTGGTTTGAGTGCTTTTTGTTTTAACAAACAATCTGAAAACTGCAGTTAGTCATTTTTTCCTCTTAAGTATGTCGATTATATTCAGTGTCTTTAATTATCACTTTTGTGCCAATGACTACAAAATAAAAACTAAGAAGCATTTTCTAGATTTTAATGATATCAGTTTATTTCAGAAATAAATGGAGCGCTGGGCAAGCTCTAATTTAACATCTCTGTCTATGCCCTAATTCACTTCTACTGTTTTCTTAGCCCCTGCGTTGCTTGTGTTGTTTTACAGTCTGAGCACAGAGGTACACTTAGAGAAGCATTTGGATGAAACATGGTAAGAAATAAATTGAAATACATTGAGCATCCCAATCCCAGGACACCCATATGAAACTCTGGAATGTAACCTTTGAAAAACTCTGATGACCTTGTGAATTGACCAGAAACATCAGAATAGGAGCTTATATTGTGTACATTCCAAATCCAAAAGATAGAGCCATCTTCTATTGTGAAACAATGGCCTTTGTTCATCAGTGTCTGTTATGGCAGATTCTTGAGTTTGATGAGGTGAGACTCTTTAATTTAATTCTGAATACAGCACATTGGATCCTAATGAGCCGGGTTTTCCCTGTTGCCTAATTCACTTTGTCTATAGTTAGATGCTTAGGGAGGCCACTAGAAGTCCATTAGATTAGAATGCAAAAAGAGAAGAAAAGAAAAAAGGCCCCATGTGACCTAAGAGAGATAATATACCTCACTATAGAATTATAGCCAGATTCTTGGCTTACTGAAAGTTAAAATGATAAAGAAGCAGTAAGTATTTATTTACTATTTTTTTTAACTTTAGCTCTTTTTTTAAAACTGGAGAATAATATCCATGTGACTAAAAAGAGAATTCTGTCCGTCTATCATTGCGACAATAACAAAAAATGTGTAACTGGGTTTTCACCAAATTTGAAGGTTAGTGTTAGAGTGGCCTAACAAAAGCTAGGCTGCATGGTATACCAGTAGTTACAAGGATGGCAGAACAGCACATGTCACACAGGGTCTGGCATAGAGTAAGCACTCAGTTTCTACTCAGCAAGTGCCAGCTACTTTACCATTTCCTTCATCATCATCATCCATATCATACATAGAGGTCACAAAGTCAACCTACCTAGATTCTTTACTTTGACTAACCATACATTTCCCTGACCCTCACCCCATCTTTTTTTGAAGTTTTTCTAATGGGGAAAATATGTGAGTAAAATCTTACTTAAATTTTATGAAATAATTTTCACCTTTATTTGTACTTTTTCTATGAAAGGGGTCTCAGGGCAGGGTTACTTTGAAAGGACGTGGAGCCACTGGTATTCTTTCAATGCTTACTGCTCCCATTTCTAGCATCCTTAATAGCCCTACATGCATGTGTATTGCACATCATTTGCCAGAAAAAAATATTCTGATTTTGGTTTATTTCCCATTGTCATGTGGGAATAAAGAAATTCGTTGCCCAGATCCACAGCACACTTATGTGTGTTAATTTGTGTGTGTCATAGTGAACTCATGGCTCAGATATGTGAGGTAACATGATTGGTGCTGATGCAAAAAAGTAATTCGTAACCTTTATCAACATCTTTATTTCTTTTTAACCATAGAATAAAAGGTTCCACTTAAGCCATCAGGCTTTTGCAGGACCTCTCCTTTAGGACCTGAGTTACAACATTTGCTTAATCCTGTGGTAGAACATATAAAAATCTAGCCATCTTCTCTAACCTGGCCCTCCCAGCCCCTCATTATATTTCAGAAATGTTCCCTATATTCTTGTATGTTTCCTTTTCCCTTCTACCATAATTTCCACTTAAAATATTTATAGAAACTCTGGTTTTATAATTTATGGAAGATGACAGCATCTGTTTTTTCGATAGCCGTGTTTTATTTTTCCACATGCCCAAATATATATAGTAAGCAAATGCCCTCTTCCTCTTCCCCTTGACTTTAGAATTAAGCCACATGACATTTGCCTTACAACTGACTGTATTTTATTGTTGCTGTAATAATTTCTTGTAATAATTTCATAATTAAAATTTCAATGATTTTCATAATTCTAACAGTTCATTACCTAGAAAATCGAACACTGCTGATTCCAAAAACATCACAAAGGTGTAATAACAACTTGGTATCATAAAAATGATTATAAGTTAATAAAGTCTGTAGAACATAAATAGGGAACTATTGGGAAGAAACTGATGGAATGGAAATTGTATGCAGGAACCAGTTGTAATTAAGAGCTACTTTAAAGATAGCCAATTAGGTAAGAGATCTTTCCATCTGAGAGTAGAAGCTAAAGCATTTATAAACTTTCTCATCAACTAAAAGTGGAAAGGCCATTATAGCAATGAGAAAGAAACACACTTTTAGAAGTGATTAAGGATCAGTATGTAGAAGACAGAAATGGTTAAGGTTAATTACTTTGATAATACCAAGCAACAAGCCCAAAGCTTTTTAACCCTGTAGTACTGCTATCTTTGAACTTTGTAGTTTGTAGTTGCAGGAACACATTCATGAATCTGATGAATACATTCATGCTCTCCTTAGTTTATCTTCCTATTCCTTTGCTTATTTATTTGTATCCATTTGCTATTTGGGCACTTGATATTTTATTTCTGCAGTTTCTTTTGAGATACAGCTCTCAGGCATACCTACAAGAAAACACAGCATGCTAAATTTGGCATCGAAGAGCTATTCTTATCCATCTGTTTGCTTTCAAGTGGTAGATGTTTAAGATACTGCAACTAATTTCTAACATTTTGAAAATGAAATCTTCTAATTATGCTACTAGTTACATTAGTATACTGCATATGTTTGTATGTTGTTTTAGCAGAGTTTTCAAATTGATTGTTTCACTTGATCTTCATAAGATCCCTTTGGGTAAGCAGAACAGGTGTTGTTATCATTGTTTGACACAAAAATAAGGTACAAAAAGGGAAAGTGTCTTGCCTGAAAATTCATAGCAAATTACTTATTGGGAGGGCTCTAATTAGATTTTACATGTTCTCTGTTTTATTCCGTATCTTTAACATACCATTCTGTCATAAATTTTTTCACGCTATATTAATAGTTTCAACCATTTATTTTATTCAAAAGAATTTATAGAAAATTAAGCATGTAGACACACATTCCATTATCAAACATTCATAATAAACATTTTATAAATAACTTTACCACCAAAACTTATTTTCTTAAATATTCCAGAACTTCAGCATTTATGTATGATACTATGGCACTATGTTCATTTTTATCAAGCTGTCTTCCAGTGTATGACTTCAAAAGAGCAGGGCCTGTGCTTTATTTCCTCTTCTAGTACATTGTACATATATTTATGACTTCCAATCCATGGAAGATTATTTTCCACTATAGTCTATTTTATATTTATTTTATTTTAAACTCATAAAATTCTTCAACAATCAATCATTGAGGAACCATTGCATGAAATATGAGTAATAAACCCTAATTCCAAGTGGGAAATATGAGTTTGAAGGATTAAAAAAATAATATCAGTATCCCTGGGTGGTTCAGTCGGTTAAGCATCTGACTTCAGCTCAGGTCGTGATCTCACGGTTTCATAAATTCAAGTCCGGAGTTGGGCTCTGTGCTGACAGTGCGGAGCTTGCTTGGGATCCTCTCTCTCTCTCCTTCTCTCTCTGCTCCTCCCCACTCTCTCTCTATCAAAATAAATAAATAAAAACTTTAAAAAAATATAACAACACTCACTTAGCATCTACTATGAGTTAAGCACTGTTTTAAGCAGTTTATAAAAGAGACTGCATAGTTGCTGTATTAAGTACTAAATTTCCTTCTAGCCAGATTAAAAAAGAAGAGAGAGAGAAAGAGAAAGGGAGGGAGAGGGAGGAATAAAAGAAGGGAGAGAGAAAGAAAGAGAATGAAATGTTGGTATGTGTCATAATTGAAATCTTATCATGTACCAATTAATCATATTCAGAGATTTACTTGTGTTAATTCATGTTATTGTCATAACAGCCCTTTTGGGTAAGTTTTATTGAAGACCTTATTTTAACTATAGGAGGAATCAGACACAGAATGGTCAAGTAACTTGGTCAGGGATACATAGCCAAAAGTGTCAACACTTTTTCAACACAAACCGGGATTCTGATCCATGAATGGGGCTTCAGAGACCACAGGTTTAACTATTTAGGCATGTTGTCTCTGTACTGGAAAACTCTCCTTATCAGAAAGTAGAAAACCAATTCCTCAGGATACAGTTTTTTTGTGGCACTAAGTGCTTATCCATATATCAAGTGGGACCTTGGATAAACAAGCAGGCCAAATTCTCAGTAACAGTTTGAGTGCAGAAAGAATATTTCATGACTGTTCATTCAAGTCATTAGGAGAATCTGAAGTCAAAATCCAAAGAAGGAAAGAAAATTGTTTCAAGTGCTCTCTATTCAAGTTAATCAGAAAAAAGTAAAAGGGATGAAAACTTGGCTTCTAATACCTCTGCTTTGAGCCACTGAGTTTGAAAAACAAAAAAACATATGTTGATGGCGTTTGTGAGACTAGAAGCCATCATGCAATCTTGGTTTCCTGACTCTGAACCCTTAACAGAGTCATCATTCATTGTTGATATTTGGTATGGACTCAGGTTAAATTTGACTCCTAATCTTGCTTCGCAGCAAGTATAGAGTAGCCTGCAGAAGGAGTTAGGAATCATTTTACTGTTCCAGAATACATCACCTCTGACTCTAGGCTTGCTTGTCTGTATCCAATAATTTTCCCACCTCAGTGAATTGGCAGGCTGAGCATCCGTGTGTGGGGAGGTCACATAAAGCAGCTAATCAAGAACACCTTGACATTCCTCTCAGCCTGATGGAACTGTATACTGATTTCTTCCTGACTATAGACCCTTGACCTCCCTTTTCTTAGAGCATTTACTTTAGAAAACTTGTAATTTGTAAATTCTTTCCCTGCTGCTTTGATATGTCAATCTTCTACAACCCAGGAATGTCTCAAGGACCTGGGGCCATCTCTAAGAAATGCAATCATCAGGAAAAGTGTCCCTGTCTCCCAGTCTCTGTGGGAGAGTAGGAGCATAATTCCAATAAGCACCAGTTAACAAACATGGGTGACCTAATCACATTGACCGCTCTTGCCCCCAGTGTCCTTCAGAACTTTTCCACTAGCTCACCCCAGCAATTTAAAAACTCTCCTGCCTTGGGATCCTAGGTGGCTCAGTAGGTTGAGCATCTGACTCTTAATTTCAGCTCAGGTCATTATCCCAGGGTTGTAGGATCTAGCCCCACCATAGGCTTTAAGATGAGTGTGGAGCCTGCTTGAGATATTCTCTCTCAATATCTCCCCCTCCCTTCCTCCCTTCCCTCCCTCCCTCCCCCTCTCTCTCTCTCCTTCCCTCACCCTGCTCTGCCCCTCTGCCCCTCTCCCCTGCTCATGCACTCTCTCTCTCCCGCTCTGCCCCTCTCCCCTGCTCATACATACACTCCCTCTCTCTCTCTAAAATAAAAATAAATAAATAAAAACAGAAACTCTCCTGCCTTTTGTTTCAGATTTGAGTTCAATCTCTCTTCCTTATTGCAACAGTCCTGAGGAAACTCTTCTCTGTCCATTTAACTCCATCTGGTACAACTATTTTTTGACATTGCTCAGTTCCATTTCAAGTTGTGGAGGTTGTTTTCTTCATTTTCCAGGAGGAAAGACTTCGTAGGAGTTGTAGCTCAGACAGAGAAAGGTCTTCTATGTCCACCTTGTGGGGGCTGGGCCACCACAGGGTATTTCAGTGAGTGCTTCCTGAAAACCTAAGAATTGAAGAAAACTGTTTTTTGTTTGTTTGTTTGTTTGTTTACCCACAGGAAATGTTACAAATGAAGTTGGGCTTTAAGACATTTTACAAACATTTTGAAAATTTTTCACATTTAATTGTATCTTAAAAGGATACATCCCTTCAGACCACATTATACTGATGGTGGGTGTGAGACTAGAGCTATATTATTCTGTGGCATTTGTTTTTAAAAGACATTCCATGGGCACCTGGGTAGCTCAGTCGGTTAAGCGTCTGACTTGGGCTCAGGTCATGATCTCATGGCTTGTGAGTTCAAGTCCCACATTGGGCTCTGTGCTGACAGCTCAGACCATGGAGCCTGCTTCGGATTCTGTGTCTCCCCCTCTCTCTGCCCCTTACCCTGCTCACGCTCTCTCTCTCTCTCAAAAATAAACATTAAAAATTTATAAATAAATAAATGGCATTCCATGATATTATTAGGAAAAAAATGTGTCCTTACTTGAGTTAAGTCTTACTATATCCTTTATTGTGATTCAAGTGAGGAACAATACAAAACGATGTTAGGATTATTTTCTCAGTCTTCAAAATCTCATACCCTAAATACAAAATGATAATAGTTAATTGCCAAAATTATCATTATGTCATATAACCTTCTCTCCTTAACTGATTACAAGTTTTGTTTTATCACTATTTTTTTACCATGATTATTATTATTACATTTTATTACTGACCAACATTCCATGTCTATTTTTTAAAATACAGATTCAAATGCTTAAAAATTACTTGACTTAAAGGGAAAATAAAACTTATAAAGCTACTTTCTATGGTCTAGCACATTAGGCGCGGAAAGAAAAATATTAAATAATGTAAACTATTTCTAGATAACATTATAAAGTAAGATAATTTCACAATATAGGAAACTATATCCTTGTGGCAAGGATCATTTAGATAAATGTCCAGTGTCTTTATGTGCTTTCTGCCCTGGCCTCTAGTTCCAAAGATTTATCTTTATTACTCCACATAGAGCCTCTGACCACTTTTTCTTGATGCAGGATTGCTGATCTCACCATCACCAGATACTGTTCACATCACAGACTGCCTTCTTCTTAGGTTCTTCAGTTATGAAACTATCCTGCCACCTGACCCATGTGAACCACTCAAAGTTGGTTACTCTGCTTTACCAACTTCTATTCTTTAGTTATCTCTGGACAAATGTAAGCAATATTAGTAAGATAGTATCCCACACAGTGCAGTAAGATGGTGTTAAAACAGGAGTAACTAGAAACGGAAAAATGTGGAGGATGGGTTATTGAGAAGAAGAAAAAGGAGACATTTTGTACTCTCTCCCAGCACCTCCTGGTTGTGTAATGTGATTAAATTTTCTCCTGCTGATTTATTGGCTGCATAGACTTCTTCTGTTACTTATGTAACCATATTTGTTGCTAGGCTTTTAGACTTTTCTAAGAGCTAATTTTTTAATATGGCATGGATAGAATCATTGCTAAACTTTTCCTTAATTTTCCTTAAAATATGTAAAAATATATAAAACCAATATATAAATGAAACCAAGTGTACATTATATCTGAGGGTCTTATTTTCATACAGTCCTAGAGAAATTTTGACCAGTCTCACATCAGTGTATTAGAATCGACCATGTGAAATGGTCAAATATATTTAACCATTAAAAACTGCATAAAAACATGGTTCCATCTAATGTGTATCATTGTGCACAAAATAACACTGAGTAATATACTTTGCCCGTTTTTGTCTAGGTTGTTTATACTTGTTTATTTGCAAAGTTCTTTGGAAAGTTCATTCCCACACTAAATCACATAAATATTTGCCCCTTTTAAAAATTAGTGTCTGATTCATAATCACAAATATAATTCTTTAGATTTTTTTATAATGCATTTTGAGGTATAGTGTGTGGTACCTTATTATTATTATTATTATTTTTGTATAGTTACTACAGTAAGATTTATATACTAATTCTTTTCCCACTAAATTTAAATGCCATGTGTACTTTATGTAAAATTGTTAACTATATTATGGTTTCTCTTCTGAATATAGAGCTTAAAAGATTCTGGAAGAAGGTTGAGACCTCTCAATGTTAATTTCAAGGTTTTGCTGAGAATAGAAAGTCATTTGGTTGAAATAAGACACATGGGCCAGTTAATACTCTGTTTGAATTGGTTAATTTTCACCCAGGAAGTACTACTCTTCATGCCCCTTAAGGAATTTGAAAAACAAGGAAAAGGCAAAATAATACAACTAGCAGTTTCAAGAAACAACTGAAAACTGTTCTTTCTTTCTGCTTCTTTCTGTTTAAATTTTAGTGTTTTCCAGAGTCTGACTCATTTCTTTACCATTTTATGTCATGTAACACTGGGTAAGCTGCCACCTTATTTTTTTTAAATAGAAAACTGATATGAGTAATTTTTTACAGGAATAAAAGTTAAAATATTTTTAAAAATAGTTTTATGAGAACTGTAGAGGTGGAATGAAGTTGTCCAAAGATACCTCAACTAGTCCGTGAGTCATTTTGTATTTTATTTACATTCAAGGGAGGAAGTGAAAAGCACCACATGGTGTTCAGTCAGGAAAATGAAGATTTAATACTGATCCAGAATTTTCTTCCTTTCAACCATGAACATTACAGAACTGGACTTATGTGCATTTTTACAAGTTAGAGCAATGTAGTTCACCTAGCAAGTCCACCAAAATTTCTTTAGTAATATATTGCCTTATGAGGATAGTAACTACATTTGTTGATGATATTTCAATGGTGGTTTTATAATTTACAGATCATTTTAGTTGTCAAAAATTTTTTTAAATCAACTATGACATAATTTTTCAAGCATTTGGCAGACTGCCATCAAGATCATTGGGCTAGAAATAGGTCCCGTAGTTGGTAGGGCCACAAAGAAACAAGTTATGTTTTCTGAGAAGAATTATTTAGAATTTCTTTTTTTAATGTTAAGGTACAAACACAAGAGAGTCATTGTGTTTGTACCAGTGCAACCTGTCTTTTTCTCAATTTACTGAACAGGCCCCAAAGACATCAATTTGGAAAAAAAAAAGCTGCTAAAGAGGACATATAATAAATAATGTTGTCAGAGAGAAAGTAGAGATAAATGCTCTGCACCAGGAGTGGGTAAACCGTTTCTGTAAAGGACTAAACAGTAAATATTTTAGGATTTTTGGGTCATGTGGTCTCTATCACAACAACCCTATTCTGTCACGGTAGTGTGAAAGTAGTCAGAGACAATACCAAATGAATGACTGAAGTTGTGTTCCCATAAAACTTGAGTTATGGATGCAAAAATTTGAATTTCCAGAGATTTTCACTTGTCACATCTTTTGATTTTTTTTTTTTTTAACCATTTAAAAAGAAGTCTTAGCTTGGAGGCCGTATAAAAAACAGCTGCAACCAGATTTGGCCTGTGAGTACTAGTTTGCTGACCCCGGGTCTACACAATAAAATTAGAGGAGAGTTTCAGGTAAACGGAGTGGAATTCTGCAAGGTAGAACCATTGAGCCACTTTCGGTCTACCAGGGAGCAATCTCAGGTATTTAAATTTTGAATTTTAAGCATCAAGCATCTGAAGTAAGTGGAAATTGCATTGAAAGGAAGCAAAATAGAAGGGAAACACTGAATCATATGAGTGATTTGCTATAATTAAGAAATGACAAGAACAATTATATCCTTTATCAAGTGAAGCAGGAATCAATACACATGTCCCTAAATCTAAGATTATCTATCTGTACAAAGGCATGTGGTTAAATAAGTTAATTATCTGGTTTGCTCAAGTAAATCTCACTTTATTGCATTGATCTGGGGAATTGAGGCTATGGAGTTTTTACCCTTCTCCATTTCACTTTGCACATATTGAAAATTAATGACTTCATTTGTTTCTATACTTAAAAAACAAGGTAGTGCTAGAACTTCATTGTAACTATCTTTCATAAAAGAGAAAAAAATAGTTGCAATATATTGATTCAACAAAGATTTAGTCTACTTTGTGCTGTGTGTTGTACTCAGCAGTAGGATTAGAATGATAACACTGGTGGAGCACCTGGGGGTTCAGTAGGTTAGGCATCTGACTTTGGCTCAGGTTATGATCTCACAGTTCATGGGTTCAAGCCCTACATAGGACTCTGTGCTGACAACTCAGAGCCTGGAGCCTGCTTCAGATTCTGTGTCTCCCTCTCTCTCTCTCTCTGTCCCTTCCCTGATCATGCTTTCTCTCTCTCTCTCTCAAAATAAATAAACATTAAAAAAAAATGATAACACTGGTGGCAAGAATTTTTATTTGATCTGTGTCAAGACAGACATTAATGAAAGTGACCACAACAAAATTATTTTGAACTTCAGAAAAGACATTAAATAAGAGAGTTCACTTGGACATCATTGTAGTTGTTAGATTAGCTAATATGATGAACTTACTGAGATGCACAACATGCATTTTATAATACTTATATGACATTGATGAACTAACGAAATAAATTGAAAAATGCAAATTATTCTACATACTTGGAGTATGGGAACAATTTGCTTACTGAGTTATAAATAGAAGGATATTCCACTAACATCCTTCTGGACAAATAAATGTTGTATTGAAGGGGCTGTGACTGGTTCCCATAAAAATGCATTAAAATTTCAGTGCCTGCTTGGGACATGTTTCAATCTGCCCTGCAATATTTCAGGAGGTCATAAAAAGAAACTTTTTGAAATATGATATAGAAAGCAACATATAATCAAAAATAAGCTCAGGGCATTGGCCATTGAAATAAAAATGAGTAAGGAAGAGGATCAAAATCGAAAATTATCAGTTGGCTTTCTCTAGGAGGAAATTTGTGAAATCATATTTGTGTTTAAACCCATGTTTAATATTAAGATAATTTTCAAGGAGGAGAGAAATGTCCCAGCACCATAATTTCTAGTACATGCTCCAGGGAAAATTTATCATTAAATAACTTGAGCTCATTTTTCCCACTTGCTCATTACATGAAGTTCTTAAAAGACCTCCTCCTTCCCCTTGGAAAATTCCCTCAAACTGGAACTCATTTCCTGTAGGCCCCAACTATTCAGTCTCCCCAATCTGCATACCCACCCATCAACCCCAATGCGAAACAGTATACTGGGAAGAAAAGGAGGCAATTAAAATACCAGGACATTTTATATGATTTAGAACTGAAGAGGATATTGAAGATTATCTTGTTAGTGTCTTCCAAATGTGACTGATTATCAGAATAGCTACTGAGAGTTTCCAACATGTGTGTTCTTAGATCCCAGCTCAGATCTACTGAGTAACAATGTGCATGTATAAGAATTAAAACCCGTATTTTATAACATACTTCCCTGGCCATTATGATGATTAGCCAGGTTTGGGAATCACTGCTACAACAAAGTTATAAAGTGCTACTGATTTACCCAGGTTAAGTTGATTTGCTCACATCTAGAGGAAAAGGGTGAGGAGGAGAGCTGCCCTAAAGAGAAGCTAT
Source organism: Prionailurus viverrinus (assembly GCF_022837055.1). Classification (NCBI taxonomy): domain Eukaryota; kingdom Metazoa; phylum Chordata; class Mammalia; order Carnivora; family Felidae; genus Prionailurus; species Prionailurus viverrinus. The sequence goes on along the minus strand of NC_062565.1, from coordinate 94,000,028 downwards.
CCTTTGATGGGGCTTGAAACCTAGGTAAGATTTCAGTAGGAGAATGTGAGCACTGCATGGACTGCTGGGATTGACAGAGCACTTGGAGTGTGCCAAGCATCGTACAGAGCACATGCACATTTTATTTAAGATTCACCAAACAATATTGAGTTAAGTACTATTTTCATCCACACTTTTCTGATACTGAGGGTCAGTGACTTGATCTAGGGGACAGAGTTTGTTGCTGGTAGCAACAAACTCAAGGCTGATTTGGTGAAGCAGTTATGCTACAGACTTTAGGGGCAACTTAAGTCTGCCTTCACTTGTTTGTCCCTCATTCTCCCAGGGAGAAGTGGCAAGGACACAGAGGCCAACATCGGGAATTGGGGGTGGCAGGAGCAAGCAAATTGTAAAACTCTTATTCTCTACCCTCTCTATGGCTTTATCCACACCCTTGTCTCCTAGGAGTTATTTCATGGTGCTTATTTTGCCTCTCTTCCAGTTAGGCAGCGCATGACTGATAGAGCCAAGTACCCACTGTCTTAAGCTTGCCCTAAGCAAGCCAGGTAAGGCCAGGGTGTGAGCAGGAGAGAGAGCATGTGTTTTTCAAACTTCTTTAACAGGGTCCTCAAGCAAGAACATTTGGAGACCATCACCACAGTCTAGGCAGAGATGATTTTCCTGATTTATAGGGCAACAACACAAAAGAGAGGTTGGAGAAAGCCTAATAGTAATAAAAAGAGAGTGCTTGGTTTGAATGTCCCCTCTATGTACATCCCTTGGAGGTCTGTGACTGCAGCTGACTCTAAACCTAAAGGCCATGATTGTGAGGAAAAAAAATGGCATAAATTCTACTTAGCCTGAAAGCTTCTACCTTTCTGTTTAAAGCTAAAAATAGAATGAGCAAAAATGATAAATTAGTATATGGTAATAAATTACAGATAAATATGAGAATGAAGCTAATTTAAGAACAAGAGGTTAGTCAAAATCAGCTGCTTTATTAAATTGGCAAGAATATAGAGGCACTTATAAAAACAACTCTTTTTTTACAAGTAGTTTCCTAGAATTAGATTTTCTTACTCGGAAAGATGGTTTCTGTTTCAGTAGTAAAGCTCAATTAGTGTGTTTGTGTGGGGGGAGGGTTGAGGGGATTTTTTTTTTCCGTGAGGAAAGAACTCTAATGTTGTTTTCTGCTTGCTTTGTTCATTTATTTTTGATGTTCAAAACTAATTTCTTCCTCAACAGGCAATCTTCGGTTGGAATATCCCTGTTGACCTCTGTCTTCAGTTCTGTGTTAAAATGTTTGTGTGCCATTTTTTTAAGTTCACAAGTCTAATTTTCTCCCCAGAGGGTGTTCACAGTTTCTTCAAAGACTTCAGTGCTTATCTGTTGTTTGAGGTTTTCTTTAACAGGGCTCACACATTTTGCCTTCAAGGTCTCCCCTGGTCAGCTCAATGTGGAAAAGGAGGCCCTGAGTAAGGTTGCTCTGAACTGACTGCTGTTAATTAGGGATGTTAGAACACAGTGCATTTCAGTCTCCTGTTTTCACTTCTGATAGTTTACCCAAAATCTAAATTGAAGCAGCAGGTATCTGATCTGAAAATAAATATTTTTCCTCTTTTTTATCTCAACCTCTTTAACTCAGAGATGATAGCACCAAAAATACATTTTTTTTTTTTTAAAGCAGATTCTGGAATGTTACGAGCTGTGATAGGACTCTGCTGAATGAGATCAGAGAAGCACAGATCCTCATTAAGAGAGGCTTAATTTTCCAGATTTGTATTCCTGGAACAATTTTAGTGCAATTCTGTATAGTTCAGACTCCAATAATGTCCTTTATATGTTATGGATGATTAAAAAGGTCAATTATAAAAACAAAATAAAAATTAAAAAACAAAACACAGAGACCGCTAATACTCTGCACACATGTGAGACATCAACCCCGCCCTCTCGAGGGCATGTACCCTCACAGCTCAGGCCTACTCTCAGCCTTATATATTTCACGACCAGTCTTACCATGCCCATTTTTCCTACTTGTGTGGGCCCCCATGTTATCCCTTGTCCAACAGACTCTAATCCCTGCAGAGCTCTGTGCAACGGCTTGAAACACTCTCACTGTGCTTTTGGAAGTCATTTCCTATCTTTTCCTCTTCTGTGTAATTCCCTCACTTTCTTGCTTTGCTCTCTTGAAACCTATGTTTCTTCTGAGACCCTGCTTCCTTATATTACTCGTAAGTGGTGGATATTTCTCTCCGCCTCGCTCGTACCTCTACACTCAAAGGTGGGAAGGTTTTTTTCTTTGCTTCTCTTTGCAACTTCTGATGATTCTTCCTCCTTTGTCCCTAAAAGTCATTTGCATGAAACACATCATCAAACTTTACTGCTATCATCATGCTTTGTTACATCTATTTACCCTCACCTGTCTTCCTCCTCAGTTTTAGTCACTCCTCTTCATTTCTTAAAGATTTTGACTAATGACTCCATGTTACTCTCACTTACCCTACCCAGGTCATCATTGTGAAGATTTCAAAATCAATATAGATGTCCTTCGAGGACCCTAGCCTCCCATCTGAGATTTTCTGTTTCTGAGAAATGGTCATCCCCTCTTCCTCAGGCACTCATTTTCATGCCATGTTGTAGACATTGTCATTAACAATAACTGTTTGCCCTCTATAATTCCATTGTCAAACACCCCATTCTCTGACAACACTGTTCTGTTTTCCAGTTCATTACCTCTAGTAGCCCAAATGTATGTCCTCCTCTGTTTCTTATTTATCCAGCATAAACTACACAGCTTACAGTTATTGCAATTCCCTCCTTGCTTCCATCTCTCCTTGCTTGACAATCTTGCTTTGTGCTCTTCTTTTCAGTAAACCACCAACCTTTGTTAAATAAAACTTCCTACCCTGCATGCACTCATGCAGTTGAATGTGACTGGAAACACTGCCACCATTATGTACACACATATGTGCTCATTGGTTTACATGCATGATTTTAGGTTCATGATTGGTATGAGCCCTACCTCATACCATATTGTGCTGTGTTTCAATCTCCTGCCCTTAAACAAGAAGATTTTTCACTTGCACAGACCTCTAAAATCATTCCACCATCCTCACTTTCAGCTGATGGGCTTGATCTCCATGTTAAGAAGAAATAGAGACAGAAGATTACTCGCATCACCATTACCCACCTATGTGCACTGATTCTGTCTTCCCTCTTTGTGATGGATGACCTCTTCATGTTCCTCCCTCAGGTTGGCTCTGCATTTGTGTATAATATGCCATCCCTTGAAATCTACATAAAGATGTTGCTCTAGAATTTTGTCTTTTTTTTTCCTGTAACTTCATTTTACCCCTTTCTGTTGGATTTCTCTCATTGTTATCCAAGTGCTGTTTTGTTCTACCAGCTATAGCAATAGCATCAACAAAATAAAATACAAATTTCTCTTGAATGTTCTCTTCCCCCCACTTAACTTTTTCCTCTAAAATACTGATTCCTTTGAAAAGTCTTCTAGAAATCTTCTCTAATTCCTCTTCTAGCATTGTTTCTTGAACAACTCCAATCAGAATTTTTTCTTCTATCTTCACTAAAACTATTCTGATCAAGTTTACCAGTACCTTTAACAAAGTTTCTATAGTAATTATGAATTATCAAATCTCATCTTGAAATTTCTGCATTATTTGACATGGTTGATCATTTTATTCCCACTTGATTGCTAGAATACTTCACCAGGTGTTTTTCTTATTTTCTTTTGCTAGTTTGACTTCCTCTTCCTGATCTTTTAACATGACTAAGGGCTCGGTCTTTGGACCACCTCTCCTTTCCATTTCCATTTGCTTACTTCCAGTGTCAGGATTTTAAATACCACATACACACTGATCACTCCAAAATTTGTATCTTTCAAGCCATCAATCTTACATCCAAAACTAAACTTTTGACATTATGAACTTTGTCACCACCATAATTGTAGAATATTTTTATCACCCCAGAAAGAAACCCTGTACTCTTTAGCAATTATTCCCCATGTTCCCCCTTTCCTTGCCCCTGGCAACTACTAATATACCTGTTGTCCCTCTGGATTTTCTTACGCTGAACATTTTTTCACATAAGTGTGATTACATAGTGTGTGGCCTTTTGTGTGTGGCTTCTTTCACTTAGCATAATGTTTTCAAGGTTCATCCATGTTGTATCAGTACTGTATTCCTTTCTCCTGGTTAAATTGTACACCTTGTATGAACTCACAGTGTGCTCCAGCTTAATGGCAATTCAGTCTTTTTAGTTGCTAATCCTATGGGCTCTATTTTGAAAATATACCCCAAGTTTCACCACATTTATCTACCTTTAGGGGTCAAGTGAGTAAAATTTCTTTATTTTTGTAAATGGTCTTTTTACATCTGTTCTTGCCCCCGGTCATGTATTCTTCATATAGAATCGGGAGTAATTGTTTTTTTCTTTTCTTTTCTTTTCTTTTCTTTTCTTTTCTTTTCTTTTCTTTTCCTTCCTTTCCTTTCCTTTTCTCTTTTCCTTTCTCCTTCCTTCCTTCCTTCCTTCCTTCCTTCCTTCCTTCCTTTTCCCTTCCTCTTCCCTTCCTCTTCCCTTCTTCTCTCTTTCTTTCTCTCTCTCTCTCTCCCCCCCCTCTTTCCTCTCTCTCTTTCTTCCCCTACCTTCCTCTCTTCTTCTTTCGTTCCTTCCTTTCTTGTCAAATTAGAATGCTTAGGTCATTCCTATCCTAATGGATCTGTATTTCATAATAAATACATTTCATAGTGTATCAAAAGCAAATTTTTAATATATTTTTTAAGTTTATTTATTTTTACAGAGAGACAGAGATGAGCGGGAGAAGGGCAGACAGAGAGGCAGAGAAAGAATCCCAAGCAGGTTCAGCATTGTCAGCACGCAGCCCAATGAGGGGCTCAAACTCATGAAGCATGAGATCATGACCTGAGCCAAAACTAAGAGTCTGACATTTAACCGACTGAGCCACCCAGGCACCCCTGAAATGAAAACAAATTTAATGGAACTCCATAAGTCCGTACATAATCCTTACACTAAAACCAAAAAAATTTTTGCTAGCCCTAAATAGCAGATTGATTTTATTTATTTATTTACATAGGCAAACACTTTATATCTAATTTATATTAAATGTGTCATCACATCACTTTAATTTAGATTTTTCTTGGATGGTTTATTCACATTTTCCCATGGATTTTTTTAACTTAATAATGCTGTGCATTACAAAAAAGGCAAGACATTTCCATTCCTCTCTGTATTCCCATCATGTTTGCAAAGCAGCTTTAAAGTTTCTCCCATTGAGAGGTGTGGTTATTTCCATAGGTTTTGAATTTGGTTCAAGCTTGTGACTTAGTTTTCCACATCAGACTTAGTGTGAGTAGCATTGTGCCCATTTTAAGCCTAGACCTGAAGAAGTCTTGCTTGTTTCTGTTCTCCCTTCTAGGAACTTCCTGAGCCACCATATGAAAAAGCTAATTATTTGAATGGTGAAGTATATGGCTCGGTTAACACTAGCCCAGTCAACAACTAAGCAATCAGCAGACATGTAAGTGAGGCTTAGATAAACTAGCCTTAGCTAATTTACTGCTGATCTCAGACACGTGAGCAAGTCGAGCCAGGCCTGGTTCAGATTGTAATGACCATTCTGGGTGACTTACAGACATGGTGGCAATTAATAAATGGCTGTGGTTTAAACCACTAACATTGGAGTGACTTAGCATGCAGAAAAATCTCCCAGTATAAATCATATGTTAAACCAAATATATAGCAGATGTGCTATATGATGTAGAATTATTTTGTTCATTTGTTGAAAGGTAAAGCTGTTTAAAAGGAAATATCTCAGACTTCTCTATGATCACTCAGTTTTTACAAATAGATGCAGAATTCATAATAATAATAATAGTAATAATAATAAACATATAGCACTTTATATGTATTAGTTTTTTAACTGTCAAACAACCCATGAGATAGGTATATCATTTTCCTCATTTAACTATATTCGCAGGCACAAATAATTTAAGAACTTGGGTCCATCTCAACAGTTTAAAACATCTAGTCCCCTTAGTTTTCCTAACCTTCTTCATGTCTTTCAACACCCTACACAGGATTTTTCTTTCTTTCTTCAGAAGGTGTTAAAAGTCTCTATTACGTGGGGCTCCTGGGTGGCTCAGTCAGTTGAGCATCCGAATTTAGCTCAGGTCATGATCTCACACTCCATGAGTTCTGAGCCCCGCATTGGGCTCTGTGCTGACAGCTCAGAGCCTGGAGCCCGCTTCAGATTCTGTGTCTCCCCCTCTCTCTGCCCCTCCCCTCTCTCTGTCTCAAAAACAAATAAAAACATTTAAAAATTTTTAAAAAGTCTCTATTATGCATATAATTAGCAATATATGTACTTTAGACTCCTGCCAATATGTACAACATCAGCCACTAGTTTACTGCCCCCAATATGTCATAACCTAAGTTTTACAAATAAGCTTAAAAATGATCCAAATGAAATATTAACTTCAAGATGAATAGTTCACCAACTTCTCTTTCTACATCAGTGGCCACTGACCTTTTGGGGTTGAGGATCCTTGAGAATATAACAGAAGTTATTAATTATCTCTCCAAAAATGTGCAAACTTACTAAATATGCATTCAATTTTAGAATTCATGTACCCCTTCCCTACCCCAAAGGGGCCATTTTGGGGCCTTGAAATATGAACCACTTTTCTAGATAAATTTTAAAAATAAATATTTTTGCATGAAACTAAAACATCACAGAGCTTGGGAGCTATGTATTTAAAGTACATCATTTACATCCATCACTTCCCATCAGAGCCCTTACACTGTCCTATTGCAGGGCTTGTAATAATTTCTAAAGTGAGTTCTGCTGTTACGCCCTGTAGAAAACTGTCACAAGAAACTGGATATAGTATTTTTTCCAAAAATGCCTTTATGTGAAACCAGGGGAAACATTTTCGACTCTCACTGTTAGGTAAATTTGTGCTTCTCTTAAGCAAATAATGTGTTTATGTTGTGGGAGAAGTAATTTTATAATTGTTCATAATTTCCTTTGTGCCTTTTCAACAACTTTTATAGGGGCCTGGTAACATCCATTACCATGTACTAACTTTCTTCTATTTTATTTTACTATTTGGCTACCATTTTCCTTTTAGTGAATTTGTGCTCTCCTCTCCTTCCTACCCTTTTTATTACATTATTTTGGCTCTGTATGATACCTCAAATCCTTTGTGGAATGAAGTGGGATGTAAATTCATATGGAAAAAGTAATAAAAAGTTAAATGTCTTTTTTAAAATAGTTAAGTCATCAACATTGTTTTTGTAATTTCCAAGGAATGTGGATTTCACAAAGGACTTTGTCAACCTTTCCAAGTTTTAACTTTCTCCAAAATAAGTGTTTCCACACTGGGATTTTGCCATCATACTGACACATTTGTTTGTGTAACATTATTTTAGAATAATGCAACAACTCTGTGATAACAGAATCTGGATTTTTTTTTTTACCCCCAACTCTGATGCTGGCCTGTTTTTGACAGGTTCCCAAATCCCTCTGTATCTGTGTTTTACTGTATCTGAAAGTGGAATAATAAAATATCCTAACTCGGGGCACCTGGGTGGCTCAGTTGGTTATGCATCCAATTTTGGCTCAGGTCATGATCTCGCTGTTCATGGGTTTGAGCCCTGCGCCCAGCTCTGAGCTGACAGCTCAAAGTCTGGAGCCTGCTTCGGATTCTCTCTCTCTCTCTCTCTCTCTCTCTCTCTCTCTCTCTCTGCCCCACCCCAGCTCACACTCTGTCTCTGCCTCTCTCTCAAAAACACATAAACATTAAAAAATTTTTAAATATGCTAATTCCCTTCCTCTTGGGGAGTGTGACTTTATACATAAAAGATTTAGGCATCTTGAAACAAAATCATTTGTGTATAAAGTAATAGCATGGGCCGTTTATATTGTTTGCCTCCTCAGTTCACTAAGTTGAGTGTCCCCAGATGGCATCCATAAGCATTCTGAAAATGCACCAGGAAGAAGTTAAGATGTTCCTATTTCAATCAAGGCATGTTGTGATTGTGACTTTCTATAACCATAGCTCTTTAAAGAGCATCCACGTGAGGGACAACTTGTGTGCTCTCAGGGTCTGGTTAGGCCAGTTTATTTGGACATGGCAATAGTGAAGACTATAGTCCCACTAGGTTTACTCTGTGCAGTGTTTTTAGATTGTTCTTAACCTTGGCCAATTGCTTCTTGGATTCTTCTTATTTATGTCCCATAAAAGTACATTTTCAACATGCTTAGTGGCATAAAAACCCAAAGAGCAGTTAGCTGATAATCAGTTCACGTTGTGAAAATATACAGAGAATGAGGACCCTCATAATAAATGGTCTAGAGCAGAACTTTAAGCACATGCATGTGGTACATATGTACACATGACACAACTTTGTTTATAAAAGTAGTAGAAGAAAACTCAGATCATTAGAATTTACCTTCCTCTCATAAGTGAGAAATCTAAGGCATGATAATTTTTCTAATATCAAAAAGTAGTAGTGAAAAAAGAAGAAATAGTACTTAGGTTTCCCAGTACCCAAATAAGTGTTCTTTCTATGTTTTATATTTGTTTCTCCTACAAAAGTACTATTATATTCCAAGTCTTCACAGTTTGACCTTTCCATTGCAATATCCTTTTCAAGTCTTGGAGTGTAAGAAAATGTAGTTTTGCCCATACATGATACCTTTGTTCATGGTATCTGGTCAGGGAAGAAATATTACTGATTCACCAGTGCACAACAATTTTTATTTTTATTTCTGTTTATAACCACTTTAATAAGTACTGTATTCATATTTAAATCAACTCATTCAACTCTGTGAGAACATTTTGAAATACAGTATGTTGTGTGTTGCATAGTATAGAGGTTTGTATGTCATAAAGAGTCAAAATTATTTTTTTGAGTGAGTGGATGGTTGAATGAATAAAATAGGATTATAATTATAAATTAGATTATTATTTTTACTTGCAGTATGATGTATTGTCAAATCTGTATTGAAAATTAACTTAAGAATATTACAAGGGATGATATTTGGATCATTTAATAGCTTTTGTAAAAGTTTCACAGTGGCTATATATAATTTTAGACAGTGTATATTTGCACAGACTGAAATTATTTTAGAGTTATTCATTACTTCAGAGAGCCAACTTTTTGATGAAATTTATATGCTGCCAAACTGCATATTTGGATATGTTATTCATTTCTCTGGCTGTTTGTATCTAGTGTATTATAGATGCATCATTTTTTCTGTATCTAATCATGGTATTTATCATAGTACTCAAATTTTAGTTTCAGAATGTGTAAAATAGCCTGCATTTATCTAAAGTTGAAGAGATTGTCTCATGATTAATAATATGTCCTGCCATTCTTTTGGTATTTTCTGATGATTACTGTGAGAGGTGACACTAATTGTGTTAGTTTTAGATCCAGAAGTCATAAAGTAACTCCAAATTTCACTCTAAGCTTTCACTAGCTGGGAGATTGTATTTAGTAGAATATATATGTGTTTGGCTATAATAATAGCACCACAAATAACAGTATCTTGAAAAATATATATTTGTTTATCTCAGAGATAATAGGCCAAATGTCATTAGTCCAAGGCTGAAATAACAAGTCCACAGTGCCAAGGACTCCCCCTGGCATAGTCACACTCTGGCTTTTATGAAATTGTTAGTTTACCACCCTCAGTGTGATATCCCCATTCAACCAGTAATTAGGGGAAAGGGGAAAGGGGCTTTCTCCTTTATTTAGGAACATAATCTAAAAAAACCAAAATCACTCATGGAGTACTTTGCTGGCTCAGTGGGTTAAACGTCCGACTCTTGATTTCAGCTCAGGTCATGATCTCACAGTTTGTGAGATTGAGCCCTGCATGGGAGCTTGGTGCTAACAGTACGGAGCCTACTTGGGATTCTCTTCCTCCCTCTCTCTCTCTGCCCCTCATGCGCTAGTGTGCATGTACACATGCTCTCTCTCTCTCTCTCTCAAAGTAAATATTTAAAAATTTTAAATATTTAAAAATCGCTCATACAACATCCTCTCAAATCCTATTGACTCTAATTCAGCTTCATTTTTACTCCTAGATACAAAGTAGGCTGGTAATTCTGTCTCTATCCAAGTATTCATGTGTCTCATATAAATTTCAGAAGGGAAGAAGAGATACTCAAGGAAAAGTAGCAATCTCTGCCCCGGGGTTAGATCCTTTGATTCTCTCCCACAACTCTTGGATTCATGCTTCCATTTTGTTTTTGTTTTCAATTATTTTTTTCTTCTGTATTTCAATCTGGATCATTTCTATTGCTCTATTTTTAAGTTCACTGATTCTGTCTTGTGCTGAGTCCTATCTCCTGATAAAGAATTCTTCATCTCTGATATCATACTTCTTAAGTCTAGGTTTTCAAATTTCTCAACCATGGGCTGCTGCTACCTTTTTGTTCATTCTGGACCCCAGGGTCTTGGTGAGATTTTCTTTGCATTCCTATTCCATAGTCAGCTTTCAGCAGTTCTTGTACAAATGCACTACAGAAGGACATTTTCCATGCAATTTCCCCTCCTCCAATGGTATATTGATTTTGCTTGTTATAAGGTAAGGGGCCTGTGGTGGGAAAGAGAGATGTCTCTAAGATTTTATGATCCAGACTCAGTCTTCTGCAGGTCCTCTCTACCTCGGTCATAATGATGGGTCTTTCTCAGCATTCCTGTTCTCCTTCATGACAGGCACACTCTGGCTTCTATCTGTGAGATTCTTGATTAGGAGAGTCTTTTGCATCTCCAGCAACAAAAGCTGGCCTCAGTTACAAAGCAGACAAATCTGCTTCTCTATCTCTATCAATAGCAGTGTGCTGCCTTTGCCTGGAACTGGTGACAGAGGGATTCCCCCCTTGTTCCATCAGATTTCTGGGCCAGTTCTTTGAGACAAGGCTTGTGGTAGAAGGGGTGGTTTCCTGACCCCTCCCCAGAGTCAGACAGTTTTGTCTTCTACCATTTACTTTTGTTGGGATTAGAGGCTAGGTTTTCCTGGCGCTTACCCAGTGGTTTATAGCTTTTGATTCATGTAAGAAAAGTTCGAGAAGTGAGTATGGATTTGTGCTATACCCCATGAAGAGGGAACTCTGTTTGGTCTCCTACTTTGCCCACAGTCTTTCTCAAGAGCACATGATGGAGGCTTATAGTAAGGAACTATATAGGGTGATTAATAGTCATCTTGTCTCACGTATTCTAAATTTTCACCATGGTCATCTTTTCATCTTTAATAACTCATTGATGTTTCTGTTGTTTTTGTTTATTTTATTCTTATGCCGATCATTTCTTACTTACTTACTCTTATACTCTGTGAAGGTAAAATAATTCCTGCGTCCCTTCTTTCCTTAAAAGGCTGTTCATGCTTTGGGATTACTTTGCCCTTCACCTCACTTCTCAGATGGGCTTGAAATGTAACGATTTTATAGGTTTTTTTTTTTTGGCTTTTTGTTGTGAGGGTAGAAGTTCTCTTGTGGGTTTATAAATTCTAAGTTGAAATCATATCATGTCGCAGGGTTTAAATAGCTCATGTTCAGTATTACCTTTTACTAAAATAGTTTTTCTGGCATTCACAGATTTAGAATTTATGGTACCAACTGTATGAGATCTATTGCAAAACAAATTTAGTGTTGGAATCTTCGTGTTAAAATTGTCTGACTTGTGGAGCGAACCTAACCCAGTCTTAGTGAGGGTGTGAATCTAGCTGAATCCCTCAATATTTGCAGCTCAACCAGTCTTTACTGTTCTCACATATGAACTGTTTTTCACATGTGTAATTTACTGCACTTTGCAGGAGTACAGTGGGTCTCTTGTAATGCTGGAAATCATATGCTTTTATAACATGCATATTTAGCTGTTTGCAAAGATCATGGGTAATATTATTAGGAAATACAAAGGTCTGCTCTACTTAGAATATGTACTTAATACATGTCTGGATATCTTCTGGATATTCTGCCCTATCTTTGAAATAAAGACAATAGACACAGTATAGGTACATAATTTCTTTTTAATAGTATTTGTGATGATAATCTTGTGTTTTGTATAAATACACATTAGCTCAGTGTGTATTTAACCTAACAAAGTTCTTGTTATCACTGCAGTAGAACTATTGTGCATAGAATACTAGATGTAAATGTGCAGAGAGTGACTGCATGTTCTAGTTAAGTTACTTCCACTAGCAGTTAGCTTTGTGCTACTTGTGATTCAAATTGGCACTTAAAAAAAATGACAGATTCATCTGTGTCATGGATAATCACCATCAATAGCATTATCACTGAAATAGTAAATATTAAATCTGTAAAGAACAAAGACCTGCTGTACCATAAGCAATGGTAATACACCATCATTATTGGATTTTAGGCTAGAATTAATCAGTTTTAAAAATGGGCCCTCAGCTTAAATTATTAACACCTTACAAGATAAATGCCAACTTTTCCTTTTCCACTTTCCATTTTGAAAATTACTAAAATGCATACTTTACTTGTAGCTTAATACATATATTTAGTCTTTGCTTAATCAATATCTTACAGAAGGGATGAAGTGAAGTTAATGATGCATGATTAGTAGAAATAGTCTTCTTACCAAATGGTGAGAGCCATCTCTTCTCTGCAAGGAACCAATCTTCATGAACTATAAGAAGTACCCATTTGACACACTCTATTAATTGTAATTAAAACATGAACCTCTACTTTGCTGTGCTACCATTTAATAGATTCTGATCAGCTTTCATATTTGCTCCCAGAGTGATGGTTTGCATATTGTGATTAAGACTCAATTTGAGCCCCAGTATTGTGTGTCATTACTTATGACAACATAAACTATGAGATCAGTCATTTGCACTGTTTTTCCTTACGCCAATTTAAAGAATGTGTCAATGTAATGACACTAAAATACTGAGCTATATTTGGAAATAAATGCTCAGCTCCTCTAGTCATTTCATATTCACTGTCATAATGTTAATCATGAGGGTCTTATGTGGTGTTATTTGGATGTAATTTCATTTTAAGATGCTACAAAGTCCTCTATTTCTTGTCTGGATTTAGTCAAGTGTATCCGCCTTAGTATATCTGCACTTGGCAGTATTCCACTTCCTTTGATACTTCTTTTAGAGGGATATTTGAAAAGTGGAAATCAGTGTGCAGGGAGGAGTAAACCTACCCATCATGCAGCTTAATTGAGATACCCTTAATCTGGTTCAGGTTCAGTGGTTTGATTTTGAAACTGGGGTTTTCTCTAACTCTTTCAACTTTCCTTCTCTGTAACTTGGATAAGGTCAATTAGACCCAGAGAGGAAATATTCACACCTAATGTGCAAATGCAGATCATTGGCTTGTTGTTCTTGTGACAGTGCCAGAAATTGCATGTGCTAGTATTATCTTACATTGTAGAAAAAGCCAATTTGATAATTGTGAACTGTTTTCTGCAGCTGTGAATGCCCCCTTTCTAACCAATAGAAAACAACAGGAGGCCCAACTGTAAACATTCTTTTGAAAATTCTATTTACAAAATGTATCCATTAACAAACTACCCCACAGCTTCCTGGGGATTAAACAAAGTCAGACCTGGTAAAGTAACAGTGATACTCAGTGGGCCTTGCTTACACCCAGTCTCTTATGTTCAACTCCCAGTGAAATAGAATTCACATGTTTTCCTGGAAGTTGTATAAAATGTTTCTTTTTATATAGATAAATAGCCTAACCAGAGTAATCACTAAAAAACAAAAGTCTAAATGGGCTTTATAATAAATATTTAGGGATTCCTGGGTGGCTCATTCTATTGAGCATCTGACTCTTGATTTTGGCTCGGGTCATGATCCCAGGGTCATGGGATCAGGCCCTGTGTCAGGCTTGGGATTCTCTCTCTCAATCTCTTTCTCTCTCCCCCTGCCCTGTTCCTCCCCGCTGCTCACACATGCTTTCTTTCTCTCAAATAATTTTTATTTAGTTAAATAAATAATTAAATGATACTATCCCTTATGGAAGTACTTATAATTAGGTTCCAACATTTTCATGGACTTATTCCAACACACCTGAAACTTATGATTTATTGCCATGTATTAGTTGTTGTTTTTTTCTTGTTTATTTCCTTCTAAAAATTATAAGCCTTTTGAGGGTAAAGATAATGTTTTTTTTTTCCTCATAGGTCTTACTCCTTCGTGGGCTCTTCATAGATTGGTTGAATATACAAACGTACTAATATTAGAACAAAGTTGATATATTTTACAAACCTAACATTTAAAATCAAATCTTTATTTCTTCTTCAGAAAGACATTTCACTCATTCTTATATATTTTAGATTATTGATGCAAAGTCCACCAATAAATGGATACAAAGTCCACCATGTATCTATGTTGTATTGTTCATTCTTTTTCTTTTTTGTTTTTTTGTTCATTATTTTTCTTAATAAAATTAATAAGGCACTGAAAACATATCAGACTCTACTGTAACATTCAGACAGATTGTATACCTTAAAAAAATCTTGGCATTTTTTCTGGGATAAAGGTTAGCATTATGAAGCATTTAGAAAGGGTGAGAAGGATTCTAGTTCATTATAATGACTCCAGCAAAACTGCAACTACATGGTCTAATAGTTTTTCTTCAGGACTCCTAGTGATGGAGGGTGCATTTTCTCTCTCTGTAGCCTGTTTTAGTGCAATGAAACTGAAATACATGGGGTTTCAATGAAATTTCTTTTGCCACTTCAGGATATGGACTTTATTTCACTTTTACCTATGCCTAAATCTTCTAAAAAATATCCAGAGTTGCCCCCATTCTTATAGATTTATCTTAGATCCTATGCAATTTAATATAGGAAGAAAATTGTTAAGCAAAAGAATAGCAGAAGTACACATAGTCTTTAGGAAAGAAACAAAGACAAATCTATCTAGATATAACTTAAATTATTTTGACTTTATTTTCCTCTCTCCCCAGCATATAAAATATATACAAATAATCAAAGCAACATGAAATTATTTGTCTCCCTCAAGACAAATAAAGAATACTAAAAACGAATATTTTTAACATAAAATATCTATTGATGGTGATTTTTATAAATAGCAGACCAGTACTAGGTTTCTGGAAGTAGTCATTGTTGTAATTTTTTGTTAAATTTACATTTATTAAGTAGAGCCCTGGGGTACTGAATGGTTAGTCAGGATCCAACAAAGCCTGCTTGGTTAAGGACAAGTGAAATAGGGAAGTTTATGACTCACAAATCCTGAAAGAGGTATACTGCATGTGTGGGGGATCACACAGAGAGGTCAAGGCAGGATTATGCAGAGAGGGTAAGGTAGGACCTGGGACATTGCCTTTATTAGGGTCCAAGCAAGGGTGAAGGTGCTTTAGGGTTCCCCTGCTAGGGTTGGATTGGGCAATTCAAATTTTAAAAAGTGGTTTTGGTAAGATTCACAGGGGTCTGATCTGAGTGACGCACAAGGGAAAGGACCTGGGAGGCAAGGGAGAATGTTTATCACATGGGTTGTTGGGAAAGTTACATTAGGAACTTAAAATTACTTGTGACTCTGCAGGCTGTGCTCATGGGAGGAGCTAGCGTCAGTTCATTGTCCTCTACAGAGCTACACAAAATGGAGGAGGCAGCAGCGGTATTATCCAGACCTGGAACTACCTCTCCACAGTCATTTAATATAGCTAGCAATACACTGCAATTACCTAAGGAAAGTCTGATCATTGATAGGGTCTGCCTAGACTGGTAAAGACCACCATCCTAGAAGATGAGATAGACTTGTCTCTTGAAATCAATTTTAGGTTAGACATTAAAAACCAGACGATTGTCTTGGCATTTAATCCTGGAGAAGAATATTATAGTAACACAAAAATTTTTAAATACAAAATTGATCTAAATGTGTACCAAGGAGGAGCTACTGTCACACAAAACAGATTCTCTAGAGAATTAGAGAGTAGGGGGGTGTGCTAGGAAATTTGGTTCATATAAACACAGATATAAATGAGTTTTATTTAAGACCTTTGTGAAATGGTGCTACCTGAACCTGGTCCACCATCTTAAAATATCTCTCCATAACTCAGGACTTTATGAAACAAGGAAACTATTAGTTGAAACTCACTGATATCTAGCTTTGAAATAAGAACTATGTTATGTTTGTGACACATTGACTTGATGGTATACCCTTGGAACAGATAGAAATCTCCATTCTTTTTCACTGAAGATACATCTCAGGGTTAAAACTTAACTTCATCAGCACTTTTTGCTTAGGTGGGCTCAGATGTAAATTGCCCAGTTCTGGCCTGAATTTTTGTATGTATGTGTGTTGCACGCATTCTCAATGTGGATTCCTTGTAGATCTTATTTCCCACTGCACTACCACAACTGTGGTCTCTTTTAGTGATTAGTTCCCTAACTAGTAGTTGTGGAAAGTGCTTGGTTTTTGTAGCTGGAAGTTTTCAAAGTTTACTCCTAGAATTGAGCATTTGGTTTTATTTTCCTTCATCATGCCCTCCAAAAAAAATGTCTTTTAGATAAAGCAATCTGCCTTTTTAATAGTGACTATGTGTATTTTCTTCCTTTGTGTTGTATGACTCCCCCTTTTCTGTGATCAAGAAAGAAATATTAAAGAAAAACAACTGAGAGCTGATTGCTTGCATTGTGTCATTTACTGTGTGACACCATTAAACAGACTCATGACTTAGGTAGCTCATGACTTAGGTAGCTCACAGTCCTTATTTAGAAATTATGTTTCATTTTTCATAGGATATGGGTTATACTGGCACATGATTATGTGGGATCTTTGTATTCCTTCTTATTTCTTTTCATGTGCCACTCTTTCTTATTCCCACTGTACAGATTATAAATGGGTAGAAGTCATTCATATATTTTTTTAATAGATGTATTCCACAGCTGAGGGCATTGTATGCTATCAAAATGTACCTTATTATTTAGCTGAAATAACTATGGGTCTATTTTAAAAGAGAGGTCCTATTTCATCCAAGGAAATTACTAATGGAAAAAGCAAATGGTGAATGATGTGGAAAATGTCCTATCAACCTACATAATCCATTTATATAATGATGGCAGATTTGTCTCTTGAGGTACCTTCTGCTTCTATCATTCTATAATTATGGATATTTAAATTGGAACACTGCAATAATGATTGCTTTGAACACCGTGAGATATTTCTGTCTTAATAGCAGGGTACCTACCTCTCCAACTACATTTCATGCTAATCTTTCCCTAGATCAGAGATTAGCAAAGTTTTTCAGTAAATGGCTCAATAGCAAGTATTTTAGGTTTTGCAGGTCATATGGTCTGTTGCAACTAGTTGACTGGCCTTTAAACAGTGTCTGACATTTATTGAAAAGAAATAGACTTTTGTATAGGTAGTATTGAGGAGTTGAGTAGAATGCAGGAGTTTTTTTGTTGCCCAATAGGCACATAACTAAGAAAATGTTGCAAACTCAGAAGAGATCTGGAATGCAGGCATAACTAATTGATTAGGTGAAATGAGTTGTTTGGCTGCTAAGCACCCCAGGGCTCCAGGAACCATTTGGCAGGACTAGAAAAGTTTTCTGGGAATGAGGAGAGAATGGGATCCATGGAAGGTAACAGGTTGGTGAGCTGTCTGAATCATTGTATAGAGGCTGTGGCCAGTTCAGATACTTCCTGGGTAAGTGCAGATAATTAAACATGGTGGTATCCTGGTGGGATGTGGTGGCTGATGATGCAGTGACAGCCCACACCTGTAGACAGATGCAGGCCTGCTGGTCTTTTCCACCAGTCTTTTTACTTTGCTTTGAAGCATCAAAGAACCATAGGAAATAGTAAACAAATGAGTATGGCTGTGCTCTAATGAAACTATCCATAAAAGCATAGAAGGGATTGGACCTGATGGCTGTAGTTTGCCAACCTTTGCTCTAAGTCATTATGTACCAGCCATATTGGCCATTTTTCAACTTTCAGTTACTCAAACAGTTCTTCCCCTTTTCACGTGCCGTTTCACTACTTAGAATGTTCTTGTCCCTGCTTTTCTGCATTCTTGACTTCTTTTATTCCTTTTTATCTCAGCCCATATAATAGGGTGACATTCGGGTTTACTTGGAACAACTTGATTTACATCTCCATAGATGTAATCATGTTGTGTCCCCTGTCACTTTTAAATGTAATAATGTTGGGATGACTAATTACTGGTCACCCTATTGAAAAAAGACTTCTTTGACCGTTCTCTGTAAATCAGGACAATATCAGAGCATCCATTATTTATATGAGAAACGCTTACTAGAATTTGCTTTTATGCATCCGTATTATGTACTATATGCTTCTCCCTGGTAGAATGTGACTGCAGGGGGACAGAGCCAAGTCCAGTTCAGGTTGCATCTTTATTCTAATTATATTACATGTAAAATATACAGGATACTCAAAAAAGTTGAATGAATGAGTACATAAGTATTTGCTAGATGATTTCACATCTGGGCATGGTAAAATTCTCATTATTATATATTGCCACGATGAAAGACTTTTTCCTTACATTTATTGCTCGCTCTTAGAGATTTTCTTCTATCTTCAATAGACAGGTAGATGCAGGTTCCTGAGCTCATTGGTCGGACAAGAATGGGGTCTAGATTTTTTTGCTTAATGGCTCCTCCACCTCCTCCCTCCTGGATTTCTAGGCATGGTGGTCTAGACATCTCTACACTAAGACCTACGTAGATAGTCAGAAAATGGCAGTGTTCTTTACAGGAGCCTAGTTTAATCTCTGCTATTCTCCCTTTCTCCAAGAAAATGGGACTTGCTATTTTGCTAAGAATCTTTTAAAAATTCCTGATATCTGTACCACCTTTTTCATGGCGTTTTACTACTTCTGCAATAAAATTTTTTCTTAATGTAAAGAGATATGATTTTTTACTGTTTCCGGAAAGGTTGATGGAAATCCCATCTGCCCAATCTTATTAAAGGAATGCAGTAAAGCCCACTGTGAGTAGAGAAAGGAGTTTTGCATAACTGCAGAATCTTAAGAATATAAAATTTTCATATAACTTCAAACTGTGGAAATGCATTTGTGTCTATAACTGAAAACAAAGTAATGTATTCTTGCTAATTAAAATGAATTTTTTTAGTCCTAGACTGCTGTAAAACAAACAAACAAACAAAAAACAAAAAACAAAGTTTCTACTTACTTTGGTGGGTACCTAAGCAACTTGAAACAAAATTTAGTAGTAATCAAGGGCTTTTATTTACTTTTAAATATGGGAGTATATTAACATTTTATCTCAGCATATTCATTTTACTTTTTGAATCTGTTATTTTCTGTTTAAAAATCTGTCTCCAAAGAAGCAAATACTGCCTCCATATACAAGTTGGGAATTAATCAAGTTGCTATGCTTTTTTTTTCTTCCACAATGTTTCCTTTTAGTTAAGACGAAGCATTAAAAGAATGGTTTTGTTAAATAATAATTGATCTTATTAAACATTAATATAATTTGATAAATTATCAATGAGATATGGCCATTTTGGTAATATAGAAATGATTCAATTTTGAATCATTGAAAAAATTAATGGGTTATTTTTGGTTATTCGTGAAACATTATGTAGAAATAAATATGTTTTCCTTAGTATTGACAAAGTATAACTAACGACAACAAAAAGAAATTAGATGATGTTATGGATTGAGTTGTGTTCTCCCAAAATTCATATGGTGACGTCCTAGTCCCCAGTACTTCAGAATTTGATTATATTTGGAAATAAGGTCTTTAGAGGTAATTAAGTTTAGATACAGTCATTAGGGTAGGTTCTAATCCAGTATTACTGGTTTCCTTATAAGAAGAGGAGATTAGGACATAGATGTCACAGAAAGAAGACCGTGTAAGGACAAAGGAAGAAGATGGTCATCTATCAGCCAAAGAGAGAAGTGTCAAAAGAATCCAACCAACCTTGTAGACACCTTGATTTGGATGTCTAGGCTCAGAATGGAAAAAAAAAAATCTGTTGAAGCTACCCTGTCTGTAGTACATTGTTAGGGCAGCCCGCAGAAACTAATAAAGATGAGAAAAATGTATTGCAGCTCTTAAAGACAGCAAATCTCTGGCTTCTCTTCCAGATATCTGCACTCCCACGGGCACTGATTTAAAGAACTACCATTTCTCCATCTTTACTGCAGGATATTTTCTTTACTGTAGAGATAAAATTGAAAAATTAAAATTACTTTAAAAACCCATAAGTGTCTAGAAACAGTATAGTGGTCTGGTCTATGTCTAACTAGTTAATCATTCAAATAAAGTGTAATTTCTATTACATTACAATTTACAAAATGCTTCCATATCCATTACTACTGATTTTTCTTTCATAAATGACATATTTGGTGGGATAGACACATTTTATTTTCTGTTTTTAGAGATGAAAAACTAAGGCTCTGAAGTCAGTACACAGCAGAACTCAAATGTTAATCAAGATGTTTTGATTTCTAATTGAGTTATCTTTCTTATATATCTCATTGTCCAATACTTTAACTGAAAATGTTTAGGTCCTTAATAATATCTTAGCACAGTGTTCTTCAAACTGTAGACTTCAAAAGTCATAACCCATTAATGACTTGTGTTATCAACTTAAAGTTTGACATCCACATCAAAAATAACATAAAATGGGACAGACTAGATCAGAATATATCACTAGAGGTAAAGGTAGATATAGTTTCTTGACATGTTGTTTCTGTTTTATTGGAGTGATTTGTGTATCTGTATATGCATACTTGGTTGTAAAATAAAATATATTTTCTACTGTAAATTATAATAAGAAACTTCTAGTAAGAAAACCATTTTAACGGTATAGTTTTTTTAAAAAGCTATTTTAAAAAATTTCTTTGCAACGTTTTGTGCATATACTCATTTAGCTTTATCTCATTAATTAGGAGGCAAACCCAGTGAGTGGAATGACTACTGCTTACTACATTTTCCCTCGGGGAATGTTGTGCTGATGGTGGACTTGAGTCGTTGAGAGACTGTTAGCTCTGAAAGTCATGGATATTTTTCTGATATGTTACTACTCTAGTTTCATTTATTATCATCCTGAAAGTTAGGTGAATATCTGCATGCATTAAGGTGGTACTTAGTATGTTATTTTGAGTCCTAAACATTTTTTCCCTATGTTCTCCCAGGTATCTTTTATTATCTACCTAAAAATTATAATAAGTGTTTAAGGGGGTGACTCTAAAGATTTTCCCCAACTATATCGTGAAAGAAGTACTCTGACATATTCATGGACTTTCCTTTTTATCCATTTGCTTTCCTTAAATTCACAGGAAAATTTTTAATCCTACCCATGGCCTAAGAAACTTAAGCCTTCCCCAAAAGTGGACTTTAAAGACAAAACAATTCCTTCTATTTTTAACTTGCATTTCTTTTACATTTATGCATTAATATAGATATGGATGTGATATACCTTTATATTAATAGATATTATATAAATATTCTTTAAAATGCAGCTCTGTTTTTACAAACACACACACACACACACACACACACACACACACACACTCCATTCAGGACTCAGACTTAATCCTGGAGGCAAAATCCTTGTAGGGACAAATTGAGAAAATTTATTATGAGGGAAATGCGAAAGCAGAAAGATGAGCTTTAGATTATGATCCAGGTATCACTGAAGCATAGCTATAATGCAGGAGAGAGAGGGAGTTTTATCAGTCAATACCTGTCAATTGATACCTTAAGTATTGATGATTCAAATATTGAAGAGGTTAACTGCCTTTTGATTAATATTAAAAGTTTATGGCACAGAGATGGGGTGAATTATATAAACATACAACATAAACGCAGATACATATATACATACACGCATACACATACATACATATATACATACATACAGGACCAAAATAATTTTAAATGTTTATTTTTAAATTTATTTTGAGAGAGAAAGCACATGCGTGCAAGTGAGGAAGGGGCAGATAAAGAGGGAGAGAAAGAATCCCAAGCAGGCTTCATGCTCAGCATGCAGAGCATGATGCAGGGCTCAATCTCACGACCATGAGACCATGCTCCGAGACAAAATCAAGAGTCAGACAGATAATAGACTGAGCCACCCAGGCAATCCTTTTTTATGTTTATTTTTTATTTATTTAAAATAATTTGAATTAATAGATTAATATTTTGAATTTATTTGAAAATACTAGGAAAACTAGAGTAAATTTCAAAACACCTAGCCAAATATAAATCTAAAGTTCTTTAAAAAATGCTTCTCTGACATTTGCTTGTATTTTCCGTATTATCTGTCTGATTTCAACAACATACAATTCAATGTATGTGTCTAAAATAGGAGTCAGTAAGTTGTTTTTCTGTAGAGTGCTCAACAGTAAATATTTTAGACTTTGTGGGCCATATGGTCTCGTTACAACTACTCAACTCTGCTGTTACAGTGCAAAAGCTACCATAGACAATAAAGAAACAACAAGAATGGTAATGTTACAAAAATATTTTATTTAAAAAAATGGGAAATAGGCCACATTTTGTCCTTGATCCATAATTTATCCTTCCCAGGTATAATAGAAATTAAAGTGGTTTTGAAGTTATAGTACTGGAATGTATTTAATTTCTAATATTTATAAGTTATTATCTACTGTAAGTTAGAATATGGTTCCATTGCCCTTCTTTATCAATTTTATAGCCTGAACATCGTGTAAGTCTTTTACTTTTTTCTTCAGTTACAGAAACTGCTTCTGAGAGCAACACTATAAAGTTTAATGGTAAATGAAATATAGGATGTATCACAAGAAACGTAGCATTCTTCAGAAATTGAGAGTCAGGTTTTCTAATCAAAAAGAAAAAATAGTTAAAAAAAGAAAGTTTGCTCTAAAAACAAGTAGGTTTTAAGAAAAACTTAGTCCTGAGAATCTTAACGATTAAGATTAAACCATGGAAGCATTTCTTTGAAATAAAATTTGCTTAGTACTATATAAGAGAAAGTGTATAAACCTTCCTCAGTTATCATTTGCTCATTTCTCTTGTCATAACCCATGAAAATAATACACAATTCATTATTTGAAACTTAACAGTTATTTAAAATATATATATATATATATATATATATATATATATGTAATCACCTATATGCTTTGTTTTTCACTTACCAAGTATATATTCCCCCAGATTAAAGTTTCATTTCCAACCTTCATAAAAACTCTTTTCCTTTGTCCCATATAAAATCCCAAGAAACAGGGGCGCCTGGGTGGCGCAGTCGGTTAAGCGTCCGACTTCAGCCAGGTCACGATCTCGCGGTCCGTGAGTTTGAGCCCCGCGTCAGGCTCTGGGCTGATGGCTCAGAGCCTGGAGCCTGTTTCCGATTCTGTGTCTCCCTCTCTCTCTGCCCCTCCCCCGTTCATGCTCTGTCTCTCTCTGTCCCAAAAGTAAATAAACGTTGAAAAAAAAATCCCAAGAAACATTAATACTTTGCTCTTAATTGTCATTCGAATGGCCATCCTAGTATGACTGCTAATTTTCAAAGTAAATACCTGATGGTAGAAACCATTAAGGAGTAGTAGTCGTTCGTCATACTAGTCATACTTGAACAATTTGGTTGACAAAAAGTTACAAAATTTCTCCACTAAGGGATTAACTAGTAAGAGATAAGATACAGAGGAGGTTTGCTATATAGAGAGAACATAAATACTAGAGTTAATGTGTTTCACCAATTTATAACTAGAATATGCATAATTATGAATGATGTATCTATTTTAGTGGATGAGGTAGATATCTGACTTAAGGTATACATACATTATTTGACACACATACCAAGCACAAACAACTAAATTATTTTATATTGCAAACAAAATCCTTCATACATATTTCTATTTTAAATGAAAATGTAAGAGGCCAGACTATTGAAACATTTGGGACTAGTATTCACGTTTTTTTATAATATAATAAATTATATATATGCACATATATTTAGGATTTATACAACTTTTAATATTAATAATAAATTTTATATGTAGGCATTTGACCATTAGTCATTAAAATAACATTTATAGAGGGGCACCTGAGTGGCTCTGTCGAGCATTCAACTTCAACTCAGGTCATGATCTTGCTCATGAGTTCAAGCCCCACATCAGGCTTGCTGCTGACAGCACAGAGCCTGCTTTGGACCCTGTGTCACCCTCTCTGCCCCTTCCCCTTTACGCTCTCTCAAAAACAAATAAAACATTAAAAAATAAAATAACATTTGTAGAAATTAAAGTGAATTTGATGAAAACTTCTTTTAGTTTAAATAATTTTTAATAATTTATACAATGTAGATTAGTTTACAGATATATTAAATTAAGGTTTTAGATTAAGCCTAGTAATTATGTATTGATAACATCTTATTTGACGGCCATATATAAATATTAATGTCCAAAATTACTTTGGGGATTTGTTTATGTTCAAAATGGGACTACATTGTTCTATTTACCTAAGTCATTTCATCAGAGATAAGGCAAAACTTTTTTTTTCTTTGTGGATAGTGTGTAAAATACATTTTTTTTAAACCCCGAATTTATAAGATGAGAACATTATTTGGATAACTACTTTATACTTTCGCAGTAACTTATCTATGACTAGTCTCGTGTTAAATAATTCAAGGAGGTTGTAAGAGTGGTACTTCTAAATACTATACTATCTTGTGAAGTCACCACACACTAGGGAATGAGCTCAGAGTGGCTTTTTACTAATTGCTTAATTCTTCAAGAAAAATGTGTCCAAAAAGAAATACTTCAAGAAAAATGTGTCCAAAAAAAATAAGGTACAAGAAAATATCTGATAATCATTCAGATATTCCTAGAACAAGAAGGACTATATCTAATTAATGTATCGGTGAATCACTTTTCTTCACAAGCTTTGCTTCCCTTCCTTCCTTCCTTCCTTCCTTCCTTCCTTCCTCCCTCCCTCCCTCCCCCCTCCCTCCCTTCCTCCGTCCCTCCCTCAGTCCCTCTCTCCGTCCCTCCCACACTCACTTTTCCCCTCTCAATCCCTCTAGCTCTCTTTTTCTTTATGATACTGCTCAATCTTTATATGACCGGTTTCATGCATAATTCTTCATTCTTGTCTCTTTAAATCTGCTTTGAGTTACAAGAAATTTGTTTTACTTTATGGGAATTTCAAAATGAGTTGCAAATAGAGCAGGGTCTTGGATATTGAGGAGAAGCACTAGGGAATTAGGATGTAGAAGTTCAGCTTTTCTCTGGTTTGGCTCATAGCAACTTCTTAGTAAGGCAAAGCTTAGTCAACTGCCACAAGTCTGCAACTGTGATTCTGGGATTGAACAGGAGAAATGGAAGAGTCTACATATTAGGTACATACCCTTGGTTCCGTTACAAACAGGGCTTATGTAGGGCTCATAGTAAGAGCACATATTCAGAGTTCAGATCTTGATGGGGCTTCATATTAAACGTGCCAACTTGGACCTTTGCTCTGCCTCAGGTTTCTTATCTGCAAATTAATAATAGCATCTACTTCATATGGTTATTGTGGTACCAGTTACTAGAATTTTAAAAATCACCGTAAAGTGAATTTCAGCTTTCTGTGTAAGATTTCTGGAAGTTGGTTTCCTATATATCTTGTAATTTTGAATTACGATATGAATGAGAATTTAATTGAGAATATAACTGGGAATTTAAAATTACTTTCAGTAAATATATTTGTGACCATGGCATTGAGATTATAAATTTACATTTGTGTACATAATAGTGTTTCCTAAAACACTTGATAACATAAGGCCTGGTTAAAAATCTGTATTATATGTACTAAAATACGCTTGTCTTTCAAAGTCTAAGAATAGTTGCTCATAGACCTGTTGGTTGAATAGAACCCTTTTCCCCACTAGCCTATTCACTGGAAATGAGGCTCTCCCCATGGTTAGAAAGCTCCCAGCTTTGCTAATGATACTGCCTCATATGTGTTTTAGGACATAGATCTTCTGTTCTCCAGTTGAGGTCATCTCATCTTGCCACAACTCTGCTGTTTCTATTGCTGGAGAACACCATTGCTCGCCAGTGGTCATCTGACTTCTGCTGATGGTCCATTAGGCCTCCTTTTTTTTTTTAAATAATGTTTGCTTATTTTTGAGAGAGAGAGAGAGAGAGAGAGCACGCAGGGCAGAGAGAGAGGGAGACACAGAATCTGAAGTAGAGTCCAGGCTCTGAGCTGTCAGCACAGAGCCCAAAGCAGGGCTTGAACTCATGATCCATAAGATCATGACCTGAACCAAAGTCAGATGCTTAACTGACTGAGCTTCTGACTCAGGCACCCTGGTTCATTAGGGCTTCTTAAAGGAGCTACTGTCCCAAGGATTAGTCCTGGCTCTGCTCATTGGAGGGATAAGAATGCAGATGTATTCTGCAAGCAGGGAGTGGTGGTGGCTGGAGGAGGGAGGAGTGTTGTTGGGCACTACAACCATAACCTAAGACTTTAATGGCATGGTCACTGGAGTCATAAGGCTGGAGTTTGAATCTTAGCTCAACCACTTATAGGGCTCTGTGACTTTGGGCAAGCTCCCTAAATTTGAGTTAATAATTGCATGTTTCCCAAGAGTTATGAGAATTAAATGAAATAATCCACATAAAATGCCTGGCATATAGGAATTGCTAAATAAGTGATGATGACGATGATGATGATGATGATGTAAACTTTTTCTCTGCACTATTGATCCTCCTCTTTTGTATTTGGCTTTGTTTGCATAGCAAAATCTTCTTGAAATTTATCTATGATGTTGCATTTTTTGAGTAACATTATTTTGTTTAGCTATTTAATTATTGAAGTATCTTGCGGTTTTCATTTTTAAGCTATGAAAATAAATGTGCTGTGAGCATTGATGTACAAGTCTTTTGTGAAAATATGTTTTCATTTCTCATTGGCAAATAGCTAGAAGTGGAATTGCAAAGTCAAAGGCAAGTATGTGGTTAATTTTATAAGAAAACTGCCCTTTTGGAAAAGTGAATGTATCATTCTACATTCTCACTTTCGTATGAAAGTTCTAGATGTTCTGAATGTTCGTTAATACTTGGTATTTGCCAGTCTTTAATTTTAGCCATGCTAGTGACTTTGTAGCGGTGTCTTATTGTAGTTTTAATTTGCATTTCATTGATGACTAATGATGTTGAGCATCTTTCTATGTGTTTATTGACCATACTACATGTATTTTTTATTATGTGTCCATTCACATATTTTGTCCATTTTTAAATTGAGTTATTTGTCTTATAATTATTAGAATTCTTTTAATATATTTTGCATACAAATACTCGGTCAGATTGTGGTATTAAGAGTATTATCTCCTTGCTTTTTTTCAATGTCTTCTGAAGACCATTTTTTCTTATTTTTAATGAAATCTAATTTATCAATTTTTAAATTGATTCTTTTATGTGCCAAGATATCTTTGCATATCCAAAGTTATTAAGCTTTTCTTATATAATTTCTTTAGAAATTTAATTGATCTTTGGTTCTCTGTAGTTTATTAGTAATTAAAGTATTCAAAATCCTATTATAAGCATTTACCCTAGATTATTTCTTCCCAGTCAAATCATAGTGATTTGACTAGATGATTAACCTTTATTTATGGATAAATTCAATCTTTTCCATTCTATCTTATAATATAAAACTATTGTACAATTTTCTAATAATTCATATTCTGTTTTTAAATGATGATTTCCATTGTAGTCCATTTTTCATCTATATTCAAGTACCTTGAATCACCATGAGACTTACAAGAAAATAGTCCTCAAGCAAAACTGCATAACAAGCCACTTAACTTGTTAGTGAGTGAAACTAACCCCCTGGTGGGAATTATGTACTTAAATATAGCTCTTTTTTATGCCATTTATGGCATATAATGTTTAAATTTTTAGTACTTTGTAGAACAGAACACAAATGCAAATTATGATCCAATAATGAGTTATACAAATATTCATTAATCAAGTCTTTTAGTATACTTTCGTTGCAAACAATTGTCCACATTTTATTAAGCATGAGTAGGTAGGTAGAAGAATAACTAATAGAAGCAGCAAAAGATAGTGCATTTTAAATCTATCTGAAAGTATAGAACACATATAATTTTACTGGTTGAGAGAACATCTTGAAACTTTTGCCTCAGCACCTAGCAGAGATATTGGAAGTGATAATAATTTAACAACTACCTTTCAGAAGCATGTTAGTGTTTCTATGGCATTTTCACAGGTATTTTCTCATTTGATCCTTGTAACAACCCTGTGAGATCAGAGCTCAAGATTTATTTGTTACATGAAAAATTTCTAGAGAACAATATCAAGGTAACATTATGTAAATATTGATACCTGTGTTTAATGGCAAAGATAATACAAAGCAAAAAAGAATGGGGCACCTGGGTGGCTCAGTCAGTTGAGCATCCAACTCTTGATTTCTGCTCAGGTCATGATCCCAGGGTCATAGAACTGAGACCCGTGTTGGGTTCTGCAATGAGTGTGGAGTCCTCTGCCCCTCTTCCCTGCTCATGCTCTGTCTCTCTAAAATTAAAAAAAAAAAAATTAAAGCAGTAGAAGGTCTCTATGGAATGATATTAGTAAATTTTAATTACTATTGTAATATATATCCTTATTTAAAACTCTAGATAAATTAACTGGCCTCTTGAGGAAAGTCGTTCCCGCCCACCCCTGCCCACACAGAGGGACACATGGGCTGCACGGCAAAGTCATATTTTTAAGCAAACACATGATGATTACATTCATTGCTTAATTATTCACAATTGCATTTTGATTGCATAGACATAATATGGATCTTTAAAATCATCACAAATTTTCTTTGAAATACATTTAAAACAGTTCCTAGATATAAGTAAATAATAGCAATTCTTCTTTTCAAAATAACTTTATATCACAGGTTCCCATTTATTGTTACATAGAGGCATAGGATCTTAAATGTTTATATTTGGGGAATATGAAATTATAAAACTTGGCTAAACACAGCCATTTTGTGAGTAACTCTGACCCCTGAGTCTCATAACCTTTCCTATCATCATTCTAATTTTATTCCTCTGAATCCAGAACTATGTACTAAGTCTCAAGGTGCTCTTAATAGGAAGGTAAATGAGTTAATATTATTTTTCCCATATTACACATGAAAAAGGAGTTCAGCAAAATGAAATGACTTGTTCAAAGGCATAGAACTCAGTCCATATGAGAATTAGTATTTAGGATTCTTTCTGTACTAGCTAATCTCCATCTCTTTTCTCATTCTCCTTTGTCAAATAAAATTTCCTTGGTATTAATGGCAGATTCCTGATATATGTGACAGGTAATATTTTAGCTAAATGGGTACTTTCTAGGTTTACTTAGATTTTATACTTTGGATCCTTCTATGTTCTTCTTTGAGAATGAGGTCTGGCTGGAAATCTTATACATTGTCTTATTCACTGCTTTATCTGTGGCACTAAAATGGAGATAAGTGCATAGTAAGTAGTCAGTAAAAAATTGTTAAAGAAATGCATTATTTACCAAATAAAAAAGAGATTTATCTCTTCTCCCCTTCCACTAAATTCTCAACACCTCCCTGCCACCCAAAAGGTTGTTCCATAGTAGCTCTTTCTCTAATAATTACACACTTTCCTCAACACGTATCAGGGCCTTTTTTTCCCTACAGATGTTGGAGTGGAAGTAGGTGGCACAACGAAATGTTTAAGAAAGAAATTCATCACATTGGACACATTTAAATTTTTTAATAAAGTAAATTCATCCCATTTATAGATAGGTTGCAATTAAAAGTAAACACCTTATTAAAATGTGGGAAGATTTATTCCTGGAACAGTTCTTGGAACTCAGTAGATACTTAACAAATTTTAATTAACTTCTTATTCTCCCTGTCCTCAATTTAGGATAATCTTGCCATATACTACATTATCAATTTGTATTCATAATGTACATTAGCATAATCTTTACAGATGTTCTGGTACATTGCAATATTCAAAGTGTGGCATCCCTGGAAAAAAAAATTAAGGTAAAATTCTGTACATTGGATGGCAACTTTAATTATATGATTTTAATTATAACTGTAATACAATAATTCATTCAAGCATAAAAAGAACATTGATTGTGTAAGTTAAATAGCAAACAATGAAAAACAAGACAAAAAGCAACTTGAATTGCATCCTTAGGACTAGGTCTTTCATTTTTTTTTCTTTTAATCTTGTGGGGTGCAATTCAAAGGATACTAGTATATTGGAAAAATTCCTACTTTGAAGGTCGTGTCAACTTTAATATACATGATAGTGAGTAAATAGATTCCCAGTCATCAGGGTATTGAATGAACACACGTGTGCATGTGTACACACACACACACACACACACACACACACACACACTCACAAACCTTGGCATCCCTGACATTATGAAAGGCTTTATAATTTTTTATTGAGTTAGACTAACTTTTCCTCCTGGCTTTCCTTGTCATAACACTAATAATACTTGTGGCAAAATCAGGAAAAGGAACTATTTCTACAAATGTCAGTTGATGATAATTCATGTTGACATAACTATGGGATGTTCAAGACCACAGAAGTAAGAGTTAAGCTGTATGTCTTTTTCCATTCTTACCTTATAGAATACATGGATGGTCAGCTCAGAGGCTAAATGTCTGCTATCAGTGGGCTCAAACATTATCCTTTGTTTGCCCAAACATGGTAATTCAAGTTACAAAATTCTGGGCTATAAGGTTTCATGAAGTTCTTAAGTTCTTTCATGGCCTATAACCCTGGCTTGGTGCCCAGGGGGTAGGGTCACTGGAACTCAATTTATAGACAGAAAAGTTGTGAATGGAAAGTGATGATTTGTCTGGATCAATTTGTCCCTTCCTAACTTTCTTGTCACTAGTTTATACATTGTTACTGACTTACACATTTTTTCATGGTCATTCCATGCTGAGAATGCTTAAAGAGAAATGGAAACTAAGATATAAGAAACTAGGATATATGCATGGATTCTTCTTACAAGAGATTAGAAAAACAATCTCTAACAAGATACTGTCATTTATTAGTACACAAAAATGGAATAATAAATAGTATTCCAAGTGAAACTAAAAGATTTTCAGAGATTTTTATATTCCTGAGATCCTGAAGAGAAGAATGCTCTTTTCCCTATATTTTAGGGATCTAATGTGTGCAAGGAGACACTAGTATATTTTATGTTTCTTTAATTATATATGGACTCTATTAAAATTACATTTTCCAATTATTTGCTACTATTTAAAAAATAAATTTTTTATATATATTACATTTGTAATTTGTGACCTTGCTAAATTATTACTTGTTGTAGTAATTGGTAGATCCTTTTTTTACCTTTTTTTAATAATCATAATCATATCTCCTAAAAAATGGAGATAGTTTTACTTTTATTCTTCCCTTCTTTTTCTTCTTTTCTTTCTCTTTTTTCTACCTTCTTTTTTATTGCCTTATTGTAATCATTAGGGCCTCTAGTTTAACATTAATATAAATTGTGAGATTAGATATCCTTCCCATGTTCTTGATTTTAGGAGAAACATGGTCAGTTTTTCACAACTAAGTATGATAGTAGCTATAGGGTTTTTGTAGATTTACTTTATCAAAAGAGGTTTCCTTTTATTCCATCATGTGATGAGAGGTTTTTAATTGTGAATGAATTTTGAATTGAAATTGAAATTGAATTCTCAATATATTTTAATTGTGAATCGGTGTTAAATTGAAATGCTTTTCTGCATCTACTGAAATGGCCTAGTTAGTCTATTAATGTGGTATGTTAGGTACAGTTCTAAGATGGCACCCACATTTCCAAGCTTCTAGTGTATATACACCTTCTACCAATTATCCAATTAAACACTAATTTAGATGTTGCCATGAAGGGATTCTGCAGGTATCATTAAAGCCTCAACTCAGCTGGCCATAAAACAGGGAGATTATCTAGGCAGGCCTGACCTAATCAAATAAACCCTTTAAATTTGGGTCTAAAGGTCAGAGACCAAGGAATTCAGAGCAATTCAAAGTATGAGTGGGAACTGACCAGAGAGAAATTCTCAGTCTGATGTGAAGAAGGTTGGGGCCATATAGCAAGTAATGTGGGCAGTCTCTAGCTGCTGAGAACAGCCCATGGCTGCCAACATGCAAGGAAAGGAGATGCGAATCCTACAACTGAAAAGAACTAAATTCTGTCAGCAACCTGAATGAGCTTGGAAGGAGATTCTTCCCCAGAGTCTCCAGATCACAGCTCAAGTCTGGCCAACATCTGATGTTGGACTTTGAGGCCCCAAACACCCCATCAGCAATCCAGGAATGGGGGAAGCAGGGAACTTTGGTGGCAATAGCTTCATGTCAGGAAGTGACTTCACTGTGGCCTAAAATCAGGTGCTGAATTTAATTAATGCTTGCCCAAGACCCTAGTTCTCAAGAACGAGCTTCACCACATGACTGCAGCATCAATCAAGCAAGCTGTGGATTTTCTTAGCAACCAGAGATATATCTTTTCCACAGTAGATGGTGGTTATTTTAAATCCACAGAATAACGGGATCTAATTGGGTACCCGAAATATTTTGCAGCTGGGCCTATTTTCACAGTCTGTTGTCACTAGCTGTACATATGTTTGGCCAATTGACTTCTTGGAAGTAGGTTTCATCTATAAAAAGTCTCAGTTGACATATTTTTGAAACTTAAAACAATTTTTTTAACTCTCTGTGTGGCTTCAGGTGTGTGGGGGAGAGCAGTGGTCCTGATGGAAGAACATCAGGGAGAGGCTGGGATGCACTGAGAGTCAGGAGTGGCTAAGGGAATCGCAGAATCTAGCCAGAAGGGCCTCTGCTGGACCCACTCCCAGAGGAAGGCGAGTCTTGAGGGAGTCCTGAGATGAAAAACACCTGGGTGTCCAGGTGCCAGAACACCCTCATCCTAGACTCCTCCATTAGGAGTCTGGCTTCTAACACCTATGGAACAAATTCTGAACCTTGTCAAAGCCCTGCTCCCCCCTCATCAGAGACACAGGGAGGAGGCACCTATACCAGGCTGCAGCAGAAAGGCTGTACTGGGAGGGGAGGTGCCTGCCTGAGGCCGGTATGGGGAATGAATAATGAATTGCGCATGCCCAGGCCGTGTGTCTCTAGCCTTCCTGGTCGCAGAAAGCCCCGCAGCTACAGGTACTCAAGGCTTCTGACTCCCAATGCTGGGCCCTGGATCTTATGTCTGCCAAAGCCTAAGGCCGCAGCAACCCCAACACCCCACATTATCCCTGGGGCCAGTTCCTGCCAGCAGCTGTGAGGTGTCCAGAATTTGTCCTAAGAGACCACCACTGCGTGTTTCTCATGTCTTTTCTCTGAAGAACGGCCTCAGAGCATAGCTGTCTTTCTGAATCAGCCCAACAGCCAGCACAGTGATGGGGGACCTGGGGCCTTCACACAAGTCCCTCCATTAGGAAGCCGTCTCCTCTTTTGAACACCATTCATCTATCCATAGACAGTTTGCTTCCATGTCTTGGCTGTGGTAAATAATGCTTCAATGGACATGGAAGTGCAGAAACCTCCATGCTCTTTTCCACAGTGGCTGCACAGCTTACATTTTCACCAACTGTGCATAAGAGTCTCCACATCCTAGCCAGCGTTGGTTAGCTCTTGTCTTTTTTCAGGATACCTTTTTTAACAGGGGTGAAGTGATATCTCACTGTGGTCTTAATTTCCCTACTGATTAGTGACGTTGAGAACCTTTTCAGGGGGCGCCTGGGTGGCGCAGTCGGTTAAGCGTCCGACTTCAGCCAGGTCACGATCTCGCGGTCCGTGAGTTCGAGCCCCATGTCAGGCTTTGGGCTGATGGCTCGGAGCCTGGAGCCTGTTTCCGATTCTGTGTCTCCCTCTCTCTCTGCCCCTCCCCCGTTCATGCTCTGTCTCTCTCTGTCCTAAAAATAAATAAACGTTGAAAAAAAAAAAAAAAAAAAAGAGAAACTTTTCAGGTACCTGTTGACTATCTGTATGTCCTCTTTGGAAAAATATGTATTCAGATCCTCTGCTCTGTACTGTATTTTTGGAAGTTGCTGATAAAGTAGCTCTTAAAAGTTTTCATCATAAGAAAAAATATTGTAACTATATGTGGTGATGGATATTAGCAAGACTTATTGTGATGATTATTTCACAACATATGTGTATAGCAAATCATTATGTTGCACACCTGAAACTAATATAATGTTATGTATCAATTATATCTCAAAAAACAAAAAAGTCAAAACATAATAGAAAGGATAAATAAATCCAAAGATAGCTCTTTTATCAGTAAGTTAGATAAAATCCAAACCAAAAAAAATGACATGGAGTAAAAATATGTAGGACTTGGAATAAAAAGGAACACAACTGAAAACCCAGAAGAGATTAAAATAATAATGTAAATCTGTGGCAGCAAGTTTGAAAGTCAAGTAAATGGACAATTCCTTAGCAAAATAAAAAGAAAATTTGACCAGGCTAATTTCCAACTAAGAGATTAAAGGGAAATCAGAAATTTAGCATTCATGAGTTTACAGCAGAATTTGATCTAACCTTTAAGGAAGAGATGAATAAATTCTTTTGGAATTTGGGATAACATATCTTCACATAAGATGACAAAGCTTTCTCTGCCTTCATATAAATGAAATGAAACAAGTATTATTCATGTTTTCCTTTAATGAAATATACATGAAAATGTGGGGGTATATTTGAAGTAAAAGTATTCTATAGCAGAAGCTGATACTGAAATATCTGGCCAAATTAAGATACAAAAGGTAACTCCAGTCTGCATCTTCATAGTGCATTATCCAAAGCATATATTTCTATCATATTAAAGTCAAATAATATGAAGATGGCAAAAAATGTAAAAAAACAATGCACAGAATGGGGAAAAATGTTTGCAAACCATTTATCTGATAAGGGACTTATACCCAGAATATATACAGAACTCTAACTAAACTCAATAATAAAAAAACAAATAATCAAATTTAAAAATGGTCTAAAGGATTTGGATATGTCTCCAAAGAAGATATACAAATGGCCAATAAATACAAGAACAGATGCTCAACATCATTACTTACATTAGGGAAATGTAACTCAAAGCCACAATGAGATAGTTCCTCATTTGAACAAACCAGATATGAAATATATTGGATACAATTGAGGAAGAAACTAACTGTAAGGAATTATTGTTGATCTATTTGAGTAGATAATGACTTTAGGGTTATATAAGAAATGCCCATATCTTTTAGAGGTGCAATTTGAAGTATTTATAGGTGAATCCTCTCATGATGTTTAAATTTTACTTTAGAACATATATTCTAAATATACATATGACATAATATTAATATGTTACATATGATGAAGTTAATGTGGCAGAATTGCTAACATCTGTTAAATCTAGTTATCCATCTAGTTAATGAACACATGGATTTTCATTATACTAGTTTCTCTATTTTTATATATGTTTAATTTTTTCACATAAGAAGAAGTCCAGAAGGCAGGGGGAAGATTGGAAACAGTCCAGCTCCAAATGTTTATTAAAATATCCTTGAGATTATTCTACATATGATATATATTATGTATGTATGTTAATAAACATAGTTCCTAAAGTCTTTACCTTAGTTATGGTGCCATCATTCATTCATTCATTCATTCAATAACATTGACTCATTGACTCAGGGCTTAATATGTACTAGGAATTATAGTAGTGCTAGTGCTTGCTGCTTGGTTGCCCAAATTAGAAACCTAGGAGTAAAAAGAAAGAAAGGAAGGGAAAGGAAGGGAGGAAGGAAGGAAAGAAGGGGGGGGGGGGAAGAAAACTCAGCCAACCCATTCCTGGGCTACTGGCAAACAGAAATGTTAATTAATGGCTGAATATTGTCTTAAAGTGCTAAATTTGTTAATTGTTTATGGAGCAATAGAAAATTAATACAATACGTATGGTGAATTACACTGATTTTCTGACAGCGAACTAATCTTTCATTCCTAGAAAAACCCCACTCAGTCATGCCTTATTACCTTTTTTATATATTGTTGAATTTGATTTGCTAGATTTTATTAAGGTTTTTGTGACTATTAGTAGCATACATAGTAAGATTTTTGTGGCTATGTTATTCTGAAATTGTCTTGTGATGCTTTTGGGTTTGATCTAAAGGTAATACTTGCCTCATAAGATAAGTTGGGGAATACTTTCAACTTCTTTATTTTTTGAACAAGTTTTATAGGTTTCATATTTTTTTCTTTGAACTTTAATGGAACTCATCAGGGAACCCATGTGGGCCTGGAATTTTCTGGTAGGCATGCTTTTTTGAGGGATTTAGTGTTTTAAATAAAGATAGTGTTTTTAAATTTTTGTTTCATCTTGGGTCAATTTTAGTAAATTGTATGATTTAAGAGTTTTTTCCACTTAATTGAGGCTGTCAACATTGTTGGCATAAAATTATTCATAACAATCTCTTATTAAGATTTAATATCTCTAGGATTTATTACAATGATTTATGCCATCTTAGTTTTTACCTTGATTAGTCTAGGGATTAACTGGTTTTGTGAATGTTATCAAGGCACCAGCTCTCTCTGCTGTTTGTTTTTTCTTTCATTTATTTCTGTTGTTTTGTTCTTTTTTTACTCTCCCTTTCCTTCCTCATCCTCAACTTTTTGCTATTATTATTATTATTATTATTATTATTTTTTAGTCCTTTTCTACTTTGTTGTTGAGATGGAATCTTAGATCATTAAAGACTAAAATTAGGTCATAATTTTGTCTTCAAGCACTGTCTTAATTTTATCTCATAATTCTAAACTGTTACAGATTAATTACCCCTTAGTGCAAGATATTTTATAATTTTTCTTGGGAATTTGTTGTGGACCTGTTGAGGATTTGAGACTTAAGTTTTGAAAATTTTCCAGTATTAATTTATCTAGCCATCTCATGTTTTATTTTAATTATTAATTATTTTTAATTTAATGATCTTGGGGTCAAAAAATGATTTCAATCCTTTAAAATTTATTAAGACTTATTTAATGGTCCAACATATTGTCTACCATGGTGAATGTACATTTTGAAAAAAAAATGTGTATTCTTTACTTGTTGGGTGCAGTCTTCCATGGGTTTAAATTTGGTTAAAATGATTTATGATACTCAGATTATCTCTATCTTTGCTAATTATTGTTGTTGCATTGTTGTTCGTTGTTCTATCACCTGGTGAGAGGAGGATTTAAGATCTGTCACATTCTGTTTTTTATTTCTTCCATTTAATTTTCCTTCCTTCCTCTGGAATATTTGAATAATTTTTTAAATTTAATTTTAATTTGATTTTTACACTGGAATCCATTAATATTTTAACTTCAAAGTTAATAATTTACCTGTAGAAAATTGTCGCTTATATTTACTCAGATAATAAAATTTTCTAATATGCCTTATTTGTGTTTGAGAGCCTGAATTTCCCTTTTTTTACTCTTTTCAGATGAAGACTTTTTTTGTTGTTTTAGTTTTCCTATAATATAGTATAACGGGGACAAATTCTCTTAGTTTTCTACATTTGAAATGTTTTTATTTCCCTTTATTCTTTTTTTTTTTTTTCAACGTTTATTTATTTTTGGGACAGAGAGAGACAGAGCATGAACGGGGGAGGGGCAGAGAGAGAGGGAGACACAGAATCGGAAACAGGCTCCAGGCTCCGAGCCATCAGCCCAGAGCCCGACGCGGGGCTCGAACTCGCGGACCGCAAGATCGTGACCTGGCTGAAGTCGGACGCTTAACCGACTGCGCCACCCAGGCGCCCCTATTTCCCTTTATTCTTAAAGGATAAAATGTTTAATTGGATATATATAATTTCAGATTTACGTTTTTCTTTTTCCAACCAGTACTTTTAAGTTGTTTTCCACTGGATACTGTTTTTGGTGGTTTTTGAGAAATATGTAGTCATTTATTTATTTTTTTATTTTATTTTAACGTTTATTTATTTTTGAGACAGAGAGAGAGAGACAGAGCATGAATGGGGGAGCGTCAGAGAGAGAGGGAGACACAGAATCTGAAACAGGCTCCAGGCTCTGAGCTGTCAGCACAGAGCCCGACGTGGGCTCTCACAGACTGTGAGATCCTGACCTGAGCCAAAGTTGGAAGCTTAACCGACTGAGCCACCCAGGCGCCCTGAGAAATATGTAGTCATTTAAATATATGTGCTCTTTATGCAATATTTCATTGTTTTCTATTTTTAAGATTTTTTTTTCTTTATCTTTGATTTTCAGTAACTTAATTTAGATATGTCTAGATGTCTTCTTATTTATTCTGCTTGCAATGTGATGAGCTTTTTGAATTCATATATTTGTGTATCATAGCCAATTTTGAGAAATGGTCAGCTGTTATTTCTTCAAATATATGATTTAAATTTTTTTTTTAATGTATGATATTTATTGTCAAATTGGTTTCCATACAACACCCAGTGCTCATCCCAAAAGGTGCCCTCCTCAATACCCATCACCCACCCTCCCCTCCCTCCCACCCCCCATCAACCCTCAGTTTGTTCTCAGTTTTTTACAGTTTCTTATATTTTGGCTCTCTCCCACTCTAACCTCTTTTTTTTTTTTTTCCTTCCCTTTCCCCATGGGTTTCTGTTAAGTTTCTTAGGATCCACATAACAGTGAAACCATATGGTATCTGTCTTTCTCTGTATGGCTTATTTCACTTAGCATCACACTCTCCAGTTCCATCCACGTTGCTACAAAAGGCCATATTTCATTCTTTCTCATTGCCACGTAGTATTCCATTGTGTATATACCACAATTTCTTTATCCATTCATCAGTTGATGGACATTTAGGCTCTTTCCATAATTTGGCTATTGTTGAGAGTGCTGCTATAAACATTGGGGTACAAGTGGCCCTATGCATCAGTACTCCTGTATCCCTTGGATAAATTCCTAGCAGTGCT
Organism: Prionailurus viverrinus; assembly: GCF_022837055.1. Lineage (NCBI taxonomy): Eukaryota > Metazoa > Chordata > Mammalia > Carnivora > Felidae > Prionailurus > Prionailurus viverrinus. The sequence goes on along the minus strand of NC_062565.1, from coordinate 93,961,092 downwards.
ATTGCTGGGTCATAGGGTAGGTCTATTTTTAATTTTCTGAGGAACCTCCACACTGCTTTCCAGAGCGGCTGCACCAATTTGCATTCCCACCAACAGTACAAGAGGGTTCCCGTTTCTCCACATCCTCGCCAGCATCTATAGTCTCCTGATTTGTTCATTTTGGCCACTCTGACTGGCGTGAGGTGATACCTGAGTGTGGTTTTGATTTGTATTTCCCTGATAAGGAGCCACATTGAACATCTTTTCATGTGCCTGTTGGCCATCTGGATGCCTTCTTTAGAGAAGTGTCTATTCATGTTTTCTGCCCATTTCTTCACTGGGTTATTTGTTTTTTGGGTGTGGAGTTTGGTGAGCTCTTTATAGATTTTGGATACTAGCCCTTTGTCCGATATGTCATTTGCAAATATCTTTTCCCATTCCGTTGGTTGCCTTTTAGTTTTGTTGGTTGTTTCCTTTGCTGTGCAGAAGCTTTTTATATTCATAAGGTCCCAGTAATTCACTTTTGCTTTTAATTCCCTTGCCTTTGGGGATGTGTCGAGTAAGAGATTGCTACGGCTGAGGTCAAAGAGGTCTTTTCCTGCTTTCTCCTCTCAGGTTTTGATGGTTTCCTGTCTCACATTTAGGTCCTTTATCCATTTTGAGTTTATTTTTGTGAATGGTGTGAGAAAGTGGTCTAGTTTCAACCTTCTGCATGTTGCTGTCCAGTTCTCCCAGCACCATTTGTTAAAAGAGACTATCTTTTTTCCATTGGATGTTCTTTCCTGCTTTGTCAAAGATGAGTTGGCCATACGTTTGTGGGTCTAGTTCTGGGTTTTCTGTTTGATTCCATTGGTCTATGTGTCTATTTTTGTGCCAATACCATGCTGTCTTGATGATGACAGCTTTGTAGTAGAGGCTAAAGTCTGGGATTGTGATGCCTCCTGCTTTGGTCTTCTTCTTCAAAATTCCTTTGGCTATTCGGGGCCTTTTGTGGTTCCATATGAGTTTTAGGATTGCTTGTTCTAGTTTCGAGAAGAATGCTGGTGCAATTTTGATTGGGATTGCATTGAATGTATAGATAGCTTTGGGTAGTATTGACATTTTGACAATATTTATTTTTCCAATCCATGAGCAGGGAATGTCTTTCCATTTCTTTAAATCTTCTTCAATTACCTTCATAAGTTTTCTATAGTTTTCAGCATACAGATCTTTTACATCTTTGGTTAGATTTATTCCTAGGTATTTTATGCTTCTTGGTGCAGTTGTGAATGGGATCAGTTTCTTTATTTGTCTTTCTGTTGCTTCATTGTTAGTGTATAAGAATGCAACTGATTTCTGTACATTGATTTTGTATCCTGCAGCTTTGCTGAATTCATGTATCAGTTCTAGCAGACTTTTGGTGGAGTCTATCGGATTTTCCATGTATAATATCATGTCATCTGCAAAAAGCGAAAGCTTGACTTCATCTTTGCCAATTTGGATGCCTTTGATTTCCTTTTGTTGCCTGATTGCTGATGCTAGAACTTCCAGCACTATGTTAAACAACAGCGGTGAGAGTGGGCATCCCTGCCGTGTTCCTGATCTCAGGGAAAAAGCTCTCAGTTTTTCCCCGTTGAGCATGATGTTAGCTGTGGGCTTTTCATAAATGGCTTTTATGATCTTTAAGTATGTGCCGTCTATCCCGACTTTCTCAAGGGTTTTTATTAAGAAAGGGTGCTGGATTTTGTCAAAGGACTTTTCTGCATCGATGGACAGGATCATATGGTTCTTATGTTTTTTTTTGTTAATGTTATGTATCACGTTGATTGATTTACAAATGTTGAACCAGCCCTGCATCCCAGGAATGAATCCCACTTGGTCATGGTGAATAATTCTTTTTATATGCCGTTGAATTCGATTTGCTAGTATCTTATTGAGAATTTTTGCATCCATATTCATCAGGGATATTGGCCTGTAGTTCTCTTTTTTTACTGGGTCTCTGTCTGGCTTAGGAATCAAAGTAATACTGGCTTCATAGAATGAGTCTGGAAGTTTTCCTTCCCCTTCTATTTCTTGGAATAGCTTGAGAAGGATAGGTATTATCTCTGCTTTAAACGTCTGGTAGAACTCCCCTGGGAAGCCATCTGGTCCTGGACTCTTATTTGTTGGGAGATTTTTGATAACCAATTCAATTTCTTCGCTGGTTATGGGTCTGTTCAAGCTTTCTATTTCCTCCTGATTGAGTTTTGGAAGCGTGTGGATGTTTAGGAATTTGTCCATTTCTTCCAGGTTGTCCAATTTGTTGGCATATAATTTTTCATAGTATTCCCTGATAATTGTTTGTATCTCTGAGGGATTGGTTGTAATAATTCCATTTTCATTCATGATTTTATCTATTTGGGTCATCTCCCTTTTCTTTTTGAGAAGCCTGGCTAGAGGTTTGTCAATTTTGTTTATTTTTTCAAAAAACCAACTCTTGGTTTCGTTGATCTGCTCTACAGTTTTTTTAGATTCTATATTGTCTATTTCTGCTCTGATCTTTATTATTTCTCTTCTTCTGCTGGGTTTAGGCTGCCTTTGCTGTTCTGCTTCTAGTTCCTTTAGGTGTGCTGTTAGATTTTGTATTTGGGATTTTTCTTGTTTCTTGAGATAGGCCTGGATTGCAATGTATTTTCCTCTCAGGACTGCCTTCGCTGCATCCCAAAGCGTTTGGATTGTTATATTTTCATTTTCGTTTGTTTCCATATATTTGTTAATTTCTTCTCTAATTGCCTGGTTGACCCACTCATTCGTTAGTAGGGTGTTTTTTAACCTCCATGCTTTTGGAGGTTTTCCAGACTTTTTCCTGTGGTTGATTTCAAGCTTCATAGCATTGTAGTATGAAAGTAAGCATGGTATAATTTCAATTCTTGTAAACTTATGAAGGGCTGTTTTGTGACCCAGTGTGTGATCTATCTTGGAGAATGTTCCATGTACACTCGAGAAGAAAGTATATTCTGTTGCTTTGGGATGCAGAGTTCTAAATATATCTGTCAAGTCCATCTGATCCAATGTCTCGTTCAGGGCCCTTGTTTCTTTATTGACCGTGTGTCTAGATGATCTATCCATTTCTGTAAGTGGGGTGTTAAAGTCCCCTGCAGTTACCACATTCTTATCAATAAGGTTGCTTATGTTTATGAGTAAGTGTTTTATATATTTGGGGGCTCTGGTATTTGGCGCATAGACATTTATAATTGTTAGCTCTTTCTGATAGATATACCCTGTAATTATTATATAATGGCCTTCTTCATCTCTTGTTACAGCCTTTAATTTAAAGTCTAGTTTGTCTGATATAAGTATGGCTACTCCAGCTTTCTTTTGGCTTCCAGTAGCATGATAAATAGTTCTCCATCCCCTCACTCTCAATCTAAAGGTGTCCTCAGGTCTAAAATGAGTCTCTTGTAGACAGCAAATAGATGGGTCTTGTTTTTTTATCCATTCTGATACCCTATGTCTTTTGGTTGGCGCATTTAATGCATTTACATTCAGTGTTATTATAGAAGGATACGGATTTAGAGTCATTGTGATGTCTGTATGTTTTATGCTTGTAGTGATGTCTCTTGTACTTTGTCTCACAGGATCCCCTTTAGGATCTCTTGTAGGGCTGGTTTAGTGGTGACAAATTCCTTCAGTTTTTGTTTGTTTGGGAAGACCTTTATCTCTCCTTCTATTCTAAATGACAGACTTGCTGGATAAAGGATTCTCGGCTGCATATTTTTTCTGTCTAGCACCCTGAAAATCTCGTGCCAATTCTTTCTGGCCTGCCAAGTTTCAAAAGAGAGATCAGTCACGAGTCTTATAGGTCTCCCTTTATATGTGAGGGCACGTTTATCCCTTGCTGCTTTCAGAATTTTCTGTTTATCCTTGTATTTTGCCAGTTTCACTATGATATGTCGTGCAGAAGATCGATTCAAGTTACGTCTGAAGGGAGTTCTCTGTGCCTCTTGGATTTCAATGCCTTTTTCCTTCCCCAGTTCAGGGAAGTTCTCGGCTATAATTTCTTCAAGTACCCCTTCGGCACCTTTCCCTCTCTCTTCCTCCTCTGGGATACCAATTATACGTATATTATTTCTTTTTAGTGTATCACTTAGTTCTCTAATTTTCCCCTCATACTCCTGGATATTTTTTATCTCTCTTTCTCTCAGCTTCCTCTTTTTCCATAACTTTATCTTCTAGTTCACCTATTCTCTCCTCTGCCTCTTCAATCCGAGCCGTGGTGGTTTCCATTTTGTTTTGCATTTCGTTTAAAGCGTTTTTCAGCTCCTCGTGACTGTTCCTTAGTCCCTTGATCTCTGTAGCAAGAGAATCTCTGCTGTCCTCTATACTGTTTTCAAGCCCAGTGATTATTTTTATGACTATTATTCTAAATTCACTTTCTATTATATTATTTAAATCCTTTTTGATCAGTTCATTATCTGTTGTTATTTCCTGGAGATTCTTCTGAGGGGAATTCTTCCGTTTGGTCATTTTGGATAGTCCCTGGAGTGGTGAGGACCTGCAGGGCACTTCCCCTGTGCTGTGGTGTATAACTGGAGTTGGTGGGCGGGGCCGCAGTCAGACCTGATGTCTGCCCCCAGCCCACCGCTGGGGCCACAGTCAGACTGGTGTGTGCCTTCTCTTCCCCTCTCCTAGGGGCGGGATTCACTGTGGGGTGGCGTGGCCCGTCTGGGCTACTTGCACACTGCCAGGCTTGTGGTGCTGGGGATCTGGTGTATTAGCTAGGGTGGGTAAGCAAGGTGTACGGGGGCAGGAGGGGCAGGCAGGGCATGCTTAGCTCACTTCTCCTTAGGTGATCCACTTCAGGAGGGGCCCTGTGGCAGCGGGAGGGAGTCAAATCCGCTGCCGGAGGTTTGCCTCCACAGAAGCACAGAGTTGGGTGTTGGGCGGAGCAAGCAAGTTCCCTGGCAAGAACTGGTTCCCTTTGGGATTTTGGCTGGGGGATGGGCGGGGGAGATGGCGCTGGCGAGCACCTTTGTTCCCCACCAAACTGAGCTCTGTCATCCAGGGGCTCATCAGCTCTCCCTCCCTTTGTCCTCCAGCCTTCCCGCTTTCTGAGCAGAGCTGTTAACTTATGACCTCCCAGACGCTAAGTCGCGCTTGCTCTCGGAACACAGTCTGTCAGGCCCTTCGCTTGCCAGCCAGACTGGGGGGCTCTGCTTGGCCGGCAAGCCGCCCCTCCACCCCAGCTCCCTCCCGCCAGTCTGTGGAGCGCACACCGCCTCACCGCCCTTTCTACCCTCTTCCGTGGGCCTCTCGTCTGCGCTTGGCTCCGGAGATTCCGTTCTACTAATCCTCTGGCAGTTTTCTGTGTTATTTAGGCAGGTGTAGGTGGAATCTAAGTGATCAGCAGGACGCGTGGTGAGCCCAGCGTCCTCCTGCGCCACCATCTTCTTCCCATCTCCTATGATTTTAAATTTTTATAGAGACTTTATTTACATTTTTAGAGCAGGTTTATGTTCATAGCAAAATTGAAAGGCAGGTACAGAGCTTTCCCATATATCTCCTGAGCCCTCATATGCAGACCCTCCCCCAATATCAGCAGCCCCCACCATTGTGAGTATATTTATTACAACTCATGAACCGTTCATTAATTCATCATAGTCATCCAAAGTCCATAGCTTACTTAAGGTCCACTCTTGGTGTTGTACATTCTATGGATTTGGACAAATGTATAAAGACAAGTTAGCATCATACAGAGTATCCTCTCTAGCCTAAAAAATCCCTTGTGCTTTGCCTATTTATCCCTTCCCACTATCACAATCTCTGGCAACCATCAGTCTTCTTATTGTCGCCACAGTTTTAACTTTTCCAGAATGTTCTATAGTCGAATTCACATGATACGTAGCCCTTTCAGATTGGCTTCTTTCACTTAGTAATATGCTAAATAGGTTCTGTTACCCATTCCAATGTAAGAGGTTGAGAGGAAGTACCCTACACTAACAAGCAATTCTCAGGACACCAACTGGGTGTCCTAAAATCAAACTGCATTTTGACACTACCTACCTGGATATAGCATCAGATTCCACAGGTTAAGTGTTCAGTCCTACAATATGACCTACCATCCTCACCTTAGATACCAATCACAAATCTGGGTTGTTACCTGTACTTCTGACCAACTGGTTATAAATCATGACCCCCTCCTTGATTTCAATTAATTTGTTAGAATGCTCTCAGAACTCAGAGAAATATTTTATTTACTATATCATCAGTTGATTATAAAAAGATATAACTCAAGAACAGCCAGTCGGAAGAGAAGCATACAACAAGCAAAGTATGAGAAAAGGGCCAGAGCTTCCATGCCTTTTCCAGGTGTCCTGTTCTCCTCACATCTCAATCATTTCACCAGCCCAGAAGCTCTCTGATCCCCGTCCTTTTGGATTTTCTATGGAGGATTCATCACATGGCTGTGAGTGATTAAATCATAACCCATTGGTGGGGTGCCTGGGTGACTCGTCAGTTAAACGTCCAACTTTGTCTCAGGTCATGAACTCAAGGTTTGTGAGTTTGAGCCCCGAATAGGGCTGTGTGCTGACAGCTCAGAGCCTGGAGCCTGCTTCAGATTCTGTGTCTCGCTCTCTCTCTGTTCCTCCCCCCGACACACTCTGCCTCTCTTTCTCTCTCAAAAATAAACAATGATTGAAAAACATTAAAAAAAAAAATGATAGCCCACTGGTGATTGATTCAACCTCCAGCTCCTCTCCCTTTCCCAGAGGTGGGGAAGCAGGACTGAAAGTTCCAACCTTTTAATCACATGCTTGGTTCTCCTTGCAACTGGTCCCATCCTTAAGTGCTTCCAAAAGTTACTCCATTCACTAACAAAAGGCACCTTTATCTTTCTCAGTGCCTAGGAAATTCTAAGGACTTTTGGGAGCTATGAGCCAGGAACTGTAAATGAAGATCAAATATATATGAAAAATATATTATGGTTATCTAAATGACCAAATGTATATTTCTTATAAATTACAATATTGCATATGCATTTAAGGTTCCTCCATGTTTTTTGGGGACTTCATAGCTAATTTCTTTGTAGCACTGAATAATAGATGTCCCATTGTCTGGATATAGCAGTTTATGCACTTACCTACTGAAGGACATTTTGGTTGTTTCCAAGTTTTGACAAATATGAGTAAACATGATTGAAGGTTTTTTTGTGGAAATAACTTGTCACTTACTTCAGGAAGATACTGAGAAATGTGATCGCTGTATCATATGATAAGACCACCAACTGTCTTCCAAAGTAGCTTCACTATTTTGTATTTCTACCAGAAATGAATGAGAGTTTATGTTGCTCCACAACCTTATCAGCATTTTGGTGTTGTCAGTGTTCTGGATTTTGGCCATTCTGATAAGTATGTAGAGGTATCTTGTTTCATTTTGCATTTCCCTGGTGAGAAATGATGCGGGGCATCTTTTCATATGCTTATCTGCCATCTGTATATCCTCTTTAATGATGTTTCTGTTAAGATCATTAGCCCATTTTTTAATTTTGTTTTCTTACTGTTGATTTTTAAGAGTTCTTTGACTATTTTGGATAATAATCCTTTGTTAGATTTTAATTTTTTTTTCTTTATTCTCTTTCTCCTCTTCTTCTGGACTTTCCAATTACACAAATGTTAGGCCTTTTGATTTTGTGCCACAGTTACCTAAAGCTCTGTCCATTTCCCCCCTCCAGTTGTAAAAATCTTATTCAGGTGAATGAATTTCACTGATTTAGCATCAAGTTCATTGACTCTTTTCTGTCTTATTGCCATTTCATTATTCTGTTATTAAGTCTATCCACTGTTTTGGTTTATCCTTCTCCTCCTCTTCCTTTTCCTCCTCCTCCTTTTTCTCCTCCCTCTTCTTCTGTCCCTTCCCCTTCTCATCTCCCTCCCCTTTCTCTTCTCCCCCTCCTTCTTCCTTCTCTTGTTGCTCTTCTCCCTCTTTCTCTCTTCCTTCTCCTTCTCCTTCTTCTCCTTCTTCTTTTCTTCCTTACTTCCCCCAACCCAGGGATGCATTTTTCAATTCTAAATTTGCATTTGGTTCTTTTCAATATTTTCTATTTCCCTGAAATTTATTCACTCTCCATTCACTATTAGTGTAGTTTATTTTGCCTGATTAGCATATTATAATATGCAACCTAAAGTTTTTCTCTGGAAACTTCAATATTATTGTCATTGTAGGATTAGCCTCTGCTGATTTTCTTCTTGAGAATGAGTCCAGTTTTCCTCCTAGTGTTTCATGTGTTAATTTTGGATTTTTCTTATACATTGTGAATATTTCTTTTTGGGAACTCTGGATTCTGTTATACTTTGAAGAGTATTAATATTTTGGGTTTAGTGGGCAATTATCTTAGTTAGACTCAACTAACTTTTTCTCAATTTAAGGTGGGTGACAATTGAATTCTCACTTCAGACTGTGAGAGGTCTAACCTTTAAATGAGTGGTTGAAAGGTCAAAGATGTGGATCAAGTTTTATGGAATCGTTCATTTATGTGTCCATGACCAGCTCATTCCTTTCTGAGATTCCCCTCATTCCCCACCCTATTCTCTTGCAACTCTAGATGCTGCAGGCTTTTCCTCTAGGTTGGCTCACCAAGAAATATATTTGACTTTCTACTGAGGTTTTAGCCACCCTGTACACCCTGCAACTGTTGCTGTCCTCAGAGCAAAACCATAAAGTTGAAAACTTAGCCTTTGCTGGGTGCTTTCTCCACATTTTGACTTGTTTCCAAAATATGCCTGCTTTGTTTAATTGGTAGCTCAGCCAATGATATTACACATACATAATTAACTTTTATGTATCACAGAAAAAATAATTATGCTGATTTTTAAATTATGTATAAATATTTATAGTATTTAATTTAATAAAGTAAGGAAATAAAGTAGCAGAATAATAATATGTACCTTGTAAATTTGTTATAAGCATAAATAATATATATAAAGTCAGAATGTCAGGTATAAAATAGGTATTCAACTGGTGATAGATCCTTATCTTTGGCTCTAAGTTGATTTGAAGAAAATCACTACTTACTCCTTTTGTTTTATAAATCCAAGACAGATAATATGATTGGATCCACTGACAGTGGAATATGAAGGGATGACTGTTAGGGAAAGTTGATTCAAATTTCTTCCGGAGTGATGGCCTCCTGGGGAGGATTTTGGACTGAAACTATGTCACTGAAGAGTCTCAACAGGCCTCTAATTCTATAACATTCTTTGAACTTTACTAGAATTCTCAGTGCAGATAAAGGAAGCTTTTCATTGGCCTGCCCATATTTCTGGTTGTTTAACCTGCATCCTCAGCTTTGATTAATAAACCTCCTACACTTGGTTGTGTTGTTTGAATACCCAAAAGATTCATGCTGTTTTTATTTTGTTTTGTTTTCAGTCAATAAAGTAGGATTGATTTGGCTACTTAACAAGGGAACATATTCTATTGCAAAAGTCCCTATATATCTATGTTCGATTTTGAGCTTAGCTGTACAAATAATTTGTGGGTGCGTGTGTGCCTGTGTATATGTTCATGCGTGTTAGCTGATACCTTTTTAAAGAATATTTGATCATTACATTCCAGTCTTTAGTTTAAGCTCTAAGTCCACTTAGAAGTGGACTGAAAGAAATGCCTAATTACCCTTGGGTAACAAGAAATAAAATTACATCATTCTGTTATTCAGAGGGATACTTGCTACAAAGTTTTATCTAAGTTAATATATTCCAAAGCTAATGCATTGTAATTAAAGCAGAATTATACATGGCAAAGATTATAGAAATACCCTTGTTTCATAAAACCCTGAAATGGTCTTGGGACATGAAGCAGATTTGTTTCAGCAGAGTTCAGAAGCTGGCCAGGAAACATAAACTGCGGAGAGATTATAAAAAGCACATTGGAGTTGGGCCAGCCTTACCCTCTGAGTTAAAAGAGTAATTTACAAATCAGGACACTATTTTATATTTTTTAACCAATGGCTTACATAGGATTTCAGATAGGGAGAAATATATTTTGATTAATTTTGCCCTTTTCAGAGGGAACCTGGCAGCTTTGTCCTTCACCAGCTGGAGTTTATGTAAGGCCTTATGGAGCAAGTCAGCCAACAGGGAGTTACAATAATCTAATCTTCATGGCTTGAATACTGCCTTGCGTGAGCAGCTTGCTCAAGTAAAGTGTTTTCAATTCCCCACTAGGGGGTGGAAAGCACAAAAGTACTGCACTGGTTTCCCTGGTGTGACCACACTTGTCTGAGGAAGATCCTCATTTACTCCTATTTGCCTGATTTCTTGAATGTTCTAGGTAGGAAGAAAAGCAATAGAAGATGTGAAGATAACTGATATCTCTCTAAAAATTTAATAAACAGCCATGATGTCCTAAATTTATGAGGGAGTTAAGGTTGGCAGTTTTCCATTGACTGATTCATCCTGATTGGCACAATTTTTAATAAAATGTACATAACCACTGCTGAATGCCCAGGTTTGTGCTAGGTGTAGCACTTAAGATTTTGTCTGAATTGTTTTAAATTTTGTACATCTGCTTTGCTTAGCTTCCTTATTTGGCAAAGAACACTTTAGATAATACGTCCAGTGTTTGTTTTTTTCTGAGACTAGCACTCAATTATATTGGCCATTTCATCTGGGATTGGCTTTAAAGTTATGTCAACACAGAGTTTACCACCATTCAAAACCCTCACTCACGGCCAGTTTCTAGAAAAGTATCTATCACAGTGCATATTATCCAACATACTTGTTGATCAGATGAAAATTTCTTTATAAAGGAGTAATATTTTTTTACATGGTGCACACTATGTAACAAAACATATGACCTTTTAACTCCAACACATAGCATGGGTCATCTTCTCACCTACAGAAATAAGATGACTTCCTGACATATATACTCAGAGATATTGCATACCAGAATGTAGTTACACATCAAGGAGCAAAGCTATAAAAGTCATTTTGATTAGAATTTATAGACTATAGTCACTCACATTCTTTACCCTTTTCCAACAGACATTCCACATTTTCTTTAATTTGTAACATTCCATAATTAACTTAGGACTTACTCTATTATATTTAATCTTAATAAATGTGGATATGGATATTGATTTAATCTTTATAAAGTTGGATAACATTGACTTTTATGCTCTTTATAACATTTTATTCAATCTAGTCATTTAAATTTGCCATTTAGATCTTTTTTTTTCCCCTTGAAAAAAGAAAAATAATAAATTAGGCCTTTTGTTTTAGATTTTAAATAATGCTGCCCCTATACAGCAATCTAGGATATATTTCAGTTGAGCCAACAGAAATTGTTGTTTGTCTGTTTGTTTGTTTGTTTATTTATTTATTTATTTAGAGGATGGGAGATGGAGGGAGGGGGAGAGAGAGAGAATACAAGCGGTGGAGGGACAGAAAGGGAGAATCCCAAGCAGGCTCAGTCTCACAAACTGTGAGATCATGACCTGAGCCAAAGTCAAGAGTCAGAGGGTTAACCAACTAAGCCACCCACACACCCCTGGAATGGGAAGCTTTTAAAATAAAATGATGGCATGAGTACAGGGGACTTAGGAATACTCTCATTTTGCTTTCTGCAGGAACATCTCCTTCCACACTTCTCAAGGAAACCACATAAACTGGGAACAGTTGCACTTTATTGATAACTAGGGTTCTTTGCCCACCTTACCATATAGAACCCCAATAAATGGGATAGGCCATAGGAAAAGCTTATGTTGATTAGGCTAGGTGACTAAGTGGTTTCTCTCCTTTATGCATAGATCTGAATTTGGGAACTTATCATGGTAAAGAGCAAAACTACAATCAACCAAAAAAAAAAAAAAACCACAAAAATTCCAAAAACAGAACACCTACATGAGGAAAATGGTCCAAGAGAAAAAATACCAAGATGCTCTAGTAACTCCAGGCAGATTTACCATGATTACCTCAATGCATGTTCAACTATTTGCTCCTCTGGGCTATAACTGAGAGCCTCTGAGCACTTGCAATGACTTCACCACAGTGTTGTTTTCACAGACCTGCTCTCTGAAGACAACCTTCTCTACATTCATTCCATTGTTTCCCTCGGTTTCTCTGCACACTTGTCTTTTACCCTGTCAAATCCTTCAGTCCTTTAAATCTTTCATTTTCTCTCAAAATTTGCCTTTTCCTGTCTTCATGTTCTTCTTTCAGATCCCAAGCCATAGCCTGTCATTTCAACAACCTTTGGCAATCATCTTTAACAACCTCAAATCCGATGATGTGGCTTCTTGTTTAATACAACTTCATGATTTCCTCTTGCCTAAGGATAAAGTACCAACACCTATACAAGTTTCAAAAGTGCCCTTTCTACCTCCCACCTTATCTTTCATCACTTTGTTGTTGCACACACTGCTGCAGCCAAAATGATGCCTTCTTTTCAATTCCTCTATCATGTCCTGCCCTCTCTCGCCTCCTGGCTTTTTTGTTTTAAGTTTATTTACTTTGAGAAAAAGAGGCTGTGAGTGGGGGAGGGGCAGAGAGAGAAACCCAAGCAGGCTCCATGCCCAGTTTGGAGCCCAAGGGGCTCAATTTCACAACTGTCTCACCATCTCACAGCCTCACAACCACTGTCTCACAACCACAAGAACATGACCTGAACCGATATGAAGAGTCAGACGCTTTACCGACTGAGCCACCCAGGTGCCCCCTCCTGGATTTTGTAAAAGCTGTTTCTTCTACCAGTATCATTGCTTTGTTCTGTCTCTTTTCCATGAAGCTAACTTTTGCACCCTATATGTTCAGCTCCAGGAAACATATCCCGACTTTTACTTTCTTAGCACAGGTTATGTGCCTTCCTATAGCACTCACTATTTATCTTATACTAGTATTTATTGAGCTGCAGTGTAACTGATTCTTCAATTGGCTGTCTCCATCAGCTGTGATAAGTTTTGTGATACCTGACTGTGTCCTTTAGCCTAACCCATAGCAGGCACTCAATAAAGTTGAATATATCAATAAATTTTTAAAGTGTCAATAAGATTATATAATTGGTTCAATGTCATGCATTTATGATGTTATGGAAACCAAGATCTGAATTCAGGTTGACTAACTTCAATGACTTTGTACATAATGGACAAACTATAGCACTTTGTTGTCACTAGATTTTGGAGTTAGAGGGGTATTAGGTATATGCTCCCATTTATAGAACTCTAACCTTCCCACGTTTGTGATTTTTGAACAGTACACCTGAACCCAGAATTACACTTAGCTTTGTCCTTTAGATACTCTTCTATTTATAAGTACCTAAAAAATCTTTAATTTTATACCCATGAGAAAAATACTTCTCTGTATTCTCATGTTTCATGTCAAGTATTTTCCAAACTTGGAGGTTCCATAGACAGTTATTACTGGGGCTAACATTCTTGGGTGGTCCCTGATTCCTGAAAGACTTACCCGTTTAATTTTCTATAGGACCTATAGCCTCTGAATTACAGTACAAAGTGTTTTATAGTTTAAAAAGGACTCTCACATGCTTTCTTTTATTTAATCCTCAAAACAGCATTATTTTCCCTTAGAAAGGCATTATTAGAAGGCATTGTTATCCCTGAGTTATAGCTGATGCCCATAGACATTTTTAACAACCAACTAAAATACACTGTGTTCTATCTTTATTTCTTTTGTATACCAAAGTATAATGTAAGGTTTCATAATACTTTATATTACCACTGTATTAGTTCCAAACTAGATTTTTCCATCACTTAAAAAAAAAAAATTACCTCAGTTGCGGCAAGATGGCGGCTTAGGAGGACGCTGGGCTCACCGCACGTCCTGCTGATCACTTAGATTCCATCTACACCTGCCTAAATAACCCAGAAAACCGCCAGAGGATTAGCAGAACAGAGTCGCCAGAGCCAAACGCAGACGAGAGGCCCACGGAAGAGGGTAGGAAGGGCTGCGAGGCGGTGCGCGCTCCACGGACTGGCGGGAGGGAGCCGGGGCGGAGGGGCGGCTCGCCGGCCAAGCAGAGCCCCCGAGTCGGGCTCGCAAAAGCGGAGGGGCCGGGCGGACTGTGTTCCGACAGCAAGCGCGACTTAGCGTCTGGGAGGTCAGAAATTAACAGCTCTGCTCGGAAAGCGGGAAGGCTGGAGGACAAAGGGAGGGAGAGCTGCTGAGCCCCCTGACAACAGAGCTCAGTTTGGTGGGGAACAAAGGCGCTCGCCAGCGCCATTTCCCCCGCCCATCCCCCAGCCGAAATCCCAAAGGGAACCGGTTCCTGCCAGGGAACTTGCTCGCTCCGCGCAAACACCCAACTCTGCGCTTCTGCGGAGCCAAACCTCCGGCAGCGGATCTGACTCCCTCCCGCTGCCACAGGGCCCCTCCTGAAGTGGATCACCTAAGGAGAAGCGATCTAAGCCTGCCCCTCCTGCCCCCGAGCACCTTGCCTACCCACCCCAGCTAATACGCCAGATCCCCAGCATCACAAGCCTGGCAGGGTGCAAGTAGCCCAGACGAGCCACACCACCCCACAGTGAATCCCGCCCCTAGGAGAGGGGAAGAGAAGGCACACACCAGTCTGACTGTGGCCCCAGCGGTGGGCTGGGGGCAGACATCAGGTCTGACTGCGGCCCCGCCCACCAACTCCAGGTATACACCACAGCACAGGGGAAGTGCCCTGCAGGTCCTCACCACGCCAGGGACTATCCAAAATGACCAAGCGGAAGAACTCCCCTCAGAAGAATCTCCAGGAAATAACAACAGCTAATGAGCTGATCAAAAAGGATTTAAATAATATAACAGAAAGTGAATTTAGAATAATAGTCATAAAATTAATCGCTGGGCTTGAAAACAGTATACAGGACAGCAGAGAATCTCTTGCTACAGAGATCAAGGGACTAAGGAACAGTCACGAGGAGCTGAAAAATGCTTTAAACGAAATGCATAACAAAATGGAAACCACCACAGCTCGGCTTGAAGAGGCAGAGGAGAGAATAGGTGAACTAGAAGATAAAGTTATGGAAAAAGAGGAAGCTGAGAAAAAGAGAGATAAAAAAATCCAGGAGTATGAGGGGAAAATTAGAGAATTAAGTGATACACTAAAAAGAAATAATATACGCATAATTGGTATCCCAGAGGAGGAAGAGAGAGGGAAAGGTGCTGAAGGGGTACTTGAAGAAATCATAGCTGAGAACTTCCCTGAACTGGGGAAGGAAAAAGGCATTGAAATCCAAGAGGCACAGAGAACTCCCTTCAGACGTAACTTGAATCGATCTTCTGCACGACATATCATAGTGAAACTGGGAAAATACAAGGATAAAGAGAAAATTCTGAAAGCAGCAAGGGGTAAACGTGCCCTCACATATAAAGGGAGACCTATAAGACTCGTGACTGATCTCTCTTTTGAAACTTGGCAGGCCAGAAAGAATTGGCAAGAGATTTTCAGGGTGCTAGACAGAAAAAATATGCAGCCAAGAATCCTTTATCCAGCAAGTCTGTCATTTAGAATAGAAGGAGAGATAAAGGTCTTCCCAAACAAACAAAAACTGAAGGAATTTGTCACCACTAAACCAGCCCTACAAGAGATCCTAAGGGGGACCCTGTGAGACAAAGTCCCAGAGACATCACTATAAGCATAAAACATACAGACATCACAATGACTCTAAACCCGTATCTTTCTATAATAACACTGAATGTAAATGGATTAAATGCGCCAACCAAAAGACATAGGGTATCAGAATGGATAAAAAAACAAGACCCATCTATTTGCTGTCTACAAGAGACTCATTTTAGACCTGAGGACACCTTTAGATTGAGAGTGAGGGGATGGAGAACTATTTATCATGCGACTGGAAGCCAAAAGAAAGCTGGAGTAGCCATACTTATATCAGACAAACTAGACTTTAAATTAAAGGCTGTAACAAGAGATGAAGAAGGACATTATATAATAGTTACAGGGTCTATCCATCAGGAAGAGCTAACAATTATCAATGTCTATGCACCGAATACCGGAGCCCCCAAATATATAAAACAATTACTCATAAACATAAGCAACCTTATTGATAAGAATGTGGTAATTGCAGGGGACTTTAATACACCACTTACAGAAATGGATAGATCAACTAGACACACGGTCAATAAAGAAACAAGGGCCCTGAATGAGACATTGGATGAGATGGACTTGACAGATATATTTAGAACTCTGCATCCCAAAGCAACAGAATATACTTTCTTCTCGAGTGCACATGGAACATTCTCCAAGATAGATCATATACTGGGTCACAAAACAGCCCTTCATAAGTTTACCAGAATTGAAATTATACCATGCTTACTTTCAGACCACAATGCCATGAAGCTTGAAATCAACCACAGGAAAAAGTCTGGAAAACCTCCAAAAGCATGGAGGTTAAAGAACATCCTACTAACGAATGAGTGGGTCAACCAGGCAATTAGAGAAGAAATTAAAAAATATATGGAAACAAACGAAAATGAAAATACAATAATCCAAACGCTTTGGGACGCAGCAAAGGCAGTCCTGAGAGGAAAATACATTGCAATCCAGGCCTATCTCAAGAAACAAGAAAAATCCCAAATACAAAATCTAACAGCACACCTAAAGGAACTAGAAGCAGAACAGCAAAGGCAGCCTAAGCCCAGCAGAAGAAGAGAAATAATAAAGATCAGAGCAGAAATAAACAATATAGAAACTAAAAAAACTGTAGAGCAGATCAACGAAACCAAGAGTTGGTTTTTTGAAAAAATAAACAAAATTGACAAACCTCTAGCCAGGCTTCTCAAAAAGAAAAGGGAGATGACCCAAATAGATAAAATCATGAATGAAAATGGAACTATTACAACCAATCCCTCAGAGATACAAACAATTATCAGGGAATACTATGAAAACTTATATGCCAACAAATTGGACAACCTGGAAGAAATGGACGAATTCCTGAACACACACACGCTTCCAAAACTCAATCAGGAGGAAATAGAAAGCTTGAACAGACCCATAACCAGCGAAGAAATTGAATCGGTTATCAAAAATCTCCCAACAAATAAGAGTCCAGGACCAGATGGCTTCCCAGGGGAGTTCTACCAGACGTTTAAAGCAGAGATAATACCTATCCTTCTCAAGCTATTCCAAGAAATAGAAAGGGAAGGAAAACTTCCAGACTCATTCTATGAAGCCAGTATTACTTTGATTCCTAAACCAGACAGAGACCCAGTAAAAAAAGAGAACTACAGGCCAATATCCCTGATGAATATGGATGCAAAAATTCTCAATAAGATACTAGCAAATCGAATTCAACGGCATATAAAAAGAATTATTCACCATGATCAAGTGGGATTCATTCCTGGGATGCAGGGCTGGTTCAACATTCGCAAATCAATCAACGTGATACATCACATTAACAAAAAAAGAGAGAAGAACCATATGATCCTGTCAATCGATGCAGAAAAGGCCTTCGACAAAATCCAGCACCCTTTCTTAATAAAAACCCTTGAGAAAGTCGGGATAGAAGGAACATACTTAAAGATCATAAAAGCCATTTATGAAAAGCCCACAGCTAACATCATCCTCAACGGGGAAAAACTGAAAGCTTTTTCCCTGAGATCAGGAACACGACAAGGATGCCCACTCTCACCGCTGCTGTTTAACATAGTGCTGGAAGTTCTAGCATCAGCAATCAGACAACAAAAGGAAATCAAAGGCATCAAAATTGGCAAAGATGAAGTCAAGCTTTCACTTTTTGCAGATGACATGATATTATACATGGAAAATCCGATAGACTCCACCAAAAGTCTGCTAGAACTGATACAGGAATTCAGCAAAGTTGCAGGCTACAAAATCAATGTACAGAAATCAGTTGCATTCTTATACACTAACAATGAAGCAACAGAAAGACAAATAAAGAAACTGATCCCATTCACAATTGCACCAAGAAGCATAAAATACCTAGGAATAAATCTAACCAAAGATGTAAAGGATCTGTATGCTGAAAACTATAGAAAGCTTCTGAAGGAAATTGAAGAAGATTTAAAGAAATGGAAAGACATTCCCTGCTCATGGATTGGAAAAATAAATATTGTCAAAATGTCAATACTACCCAAAGCTATCTACACATTCAATGCAATCCCAATCAAAATTGCACCAGCATTCTTCTCGAAACTAGAACAAGCAATCCTAAAATTCATATGGAACCACAAAAGGCCCCGAATAGCCAAAGGAATTTTGAAGAAGAAGACCAAAGCAGGAGGCATCACAATCCCAGACTTTAGCCTCTACTACAAAGCTGTCATCATCAAGACAGCATGGTATTGGCACCAAAACAGACACATAGACCAATGGAATAGAATAGAAACCCCAGAACTAGACCCACAAAAGTATGGCCAACTCATCTTTGACAAAGCAGGAAAGAACATCCAATGGAAAAAAGACAGCCTCTTTAACAAATGGTGCTGGGAGAACTGGACAGCAACATGCAGAAGGTTGAAACTAGACCACTTTCTCACACCATTCACAAAAATAAACTCAAAATGGATAAAGGACCTAAATGTGAGACAGGAAACCATCAAAACCTTAGAGGAGAAAGCAGGAAAAGACCTCTCTGACCTCAGCCGTAGCAATCTCTTCCTCGACACATCCCCAAAGGCAAGGGAATTAAAAGCAAAAGTGAATTACTGGGACCTTATGAAGATAAAAAGCTTCTGCACAGCAAAGGAAACAACCAACAAAACTAAAAGGCAACCAACGGAATGGGAAAAGATATTTGCAAATGACATATCGGACAAAGGGCTAGTATCCAAAATCTATAAAGAGCTCACCAAACTCCACACCCGAAAAACAAATAACCCAGTGAAGAAATGGGCAGAAAACATGAATAGACACTTCTCTAAAGAAGACATCCGGATGGCCAACAGACACATGAAAAGATGTTCAGCGTCGCTCCTTATCAGGGAAATACAAATCAAAACCACACTCAGGTATCACCTCACGCCAGTCAGAGTGGCCAAAATGAACAAATCAGGAGACTATAGATGCTGGAGAGGATGTGGAGAAACGGGAACCCTCTTGCACTGTTGGTGGGAATGCAAATTGGTGCAGCCGCTCTGGAAAGCAGTGTGGAGGTTCCTCAGAAAATTAAAAATAGACCTACCCTATGACCCAGCAATAGCACTGCTAGGAATTTATCCAAGGGATACAGGAGCACTGATGCATAGGGCCACTTGTACCCCAATGTTCATAGCAGCACTCTCAACAATAGCCAAATTATGGAAAGAGCCTAAATGTCCATCAACTGATGAATGGATAAAGAAATTGTGGTTTATATACACAATGGAATATTACATGGCAATGAGAAAAAATGAAATATGGCCTTTTGTAGCAACGTGGATGGAACTGGAGAGTGTGATGCTAAGTGAAATAAGCCATACAGAGAAAGACAGATACCATATGGTCTCACTCTTATGTGGATCCTGAGAAACTTAACAGGAACCCATGGGGGAGGGGAAGGAAAAAAAAAAAAAAAGAGGTTAGAAAGGGAGAGAGCCAAAGCATAAGAGACTGTTAAAAACTGAGAACAAACTGAGGGTTGATGGGGGGTGGGAGGGAGGAGAGGGTGGGTGATGGGTATTGAGGAGGGCACCTTTTGGGATGAGCACTGGGTGTTGTATGGAAACCAATTTGTCAATAAATTTCAGAAGAAAAAAAAAAATTACCTCAAGAAGAAGATTATATATTTTATTTATGAAGATATAAGAAATTTTTGCCATCTTATCTCTGTATGGGACAGGAAGATAAAAATGCAGCTTTTCCTTTTTACAATGTTACTTTGAAGTAATCACCTGACACAATTAATCCTGAGCAGCCGAAGGGCACAAGGCCTGTACTCACGTTCCTAAGAGACTCACCAAACTTACGTGCTACTTTTAAGGTCAGAAAATATGATATATCTTTGTTTCCCACACAGAAGAGAGAGATTTCTCCATCAATTTTAATGAAGGAGAAATCAGCGTAAATTCCACAGCTTATCAGTGGTCTATAAATTTGTTCTGATCAATGGTGTATTTAGTGTATCACATATTTTCCATACATTTGTCTATTTTTCCAGTTAACATAAATATGATGAAGAAATAACTTTTTTTTTCATGGAAATTTCAGAAATAACATTTCAGTAGCCACAGATGACTGAAGCAATGCATTCCTGTTAAATTGTTCTCTAGGGAAGTCAAGGCTTCTTTCCCCCTATAATTATAGTATTATTTCTTGAGACACAAGTGTTATAAGTTTCTACTTACATTACATTGTTGACATGTATATACATATATAGATTTGTCAGTTGTATATAGATTTGCCCTATATGTATATGTATGTATGTGCGTATATATACATATATGTATGTATATATATATATTCTTATTTTTCATACTACATTACTTTATATAAGCTTTCAAGCAGTGACATATAAATCTAGTTGTAGGAGTGAATTGCTTGGTTTAGATAGAATATTCTGTAGTTGGCAAAAAATGTTGGTACTTAAGCCATTTTTAGGAATGTTCAGTGCTTCATAAGAGGGATTATGCAATAGCAGATGTATCTTTATCTTTCTTTATGTGTGTACTTACATCCACACCTGTATGTATATCGTCTCTATCTGTCCATCTCCGTCTATGTCTACTGTTCGTCTCTCCTGCCAGCAATGGAAGAATAGCTAATGTTATAACTTCATATGGGGGAATGTGATCTTGTTTGTTCTGATGAGACCACTCCATACCTTTGAGTCCTTTTCTCTAGACACTGGTGTCATTCTGATCAGTGAGTCTTGTAATTAAATCTCCAAGTCTACCTCCAAAATATTTTTCGATTCCATATTATACATTTATTCCTCTAAACTGAGGGGAAACTTATTCTCTCTCACCAAGATTACTGCAATAGCCTTTTAAATAAATTCCTGGTTTGAGCAGCACACCTATATCATCACATTTCACATTTCTGAGCATTATTTCTCTAAAACATAGCTTTGGTGGTATTCTCTCTTTAAAAACCTTTGCAGTCTCCTCTTTGATTCAGGGATGCTGAACCATCACCTTAGCAGAGATCTCAACAAGTGGGCCTCAGTCCAACTCGTTAGCCTTAAATGCAGCCAGCATTTCTTTAACAAATATGCACTTTTCATGATTTGTAACTGTATTTATGCAGTTACCTCTCCTTCAAGCAACAGTTCAAATTTAATCCTTTCTGTGATGTCTTCCTCAAATTCCCAAAGCAAAAGTTAGCATTTCGTCTTCTCCTTTATGATAGCACCTTGCTTGAAGTTTGTTTCTAAGTCATTCTATTGTAATAAGCTTGTTAGTTTTCTTATTTGATTCTACCTGTCCTACAACCAGCTTGCAATTTTGTTAAGAATATGGATTATATGTAGTTCTTTGACTTCCCATTTTGTATCAGAGGGCCTCCTTGTCATATAGTATGTGATCATTAAGAGCTGTGTGAATTAAGTAAAAGAAAGCATTGTGGATTTTTGCTTAACATTTGTTCTGCATTACTCATTGTCTTAAAAAGAATTATGATGGGAAAAATGAATCCTTTAAGAAATACATATTTTATTATAACCTTTGCCTCATTAAAAACATAATAGAACACAGACAAGGAACAAGAAAGGGACATTAACTGTCAGATTTGTCCTAATCACATAATGATATTGAGCAGCTGATGCATGTGTGCCTTGGGAACTTTAAGAAATAGGAGGATGTAGAGGAGGAAACATGAGGAAAGAGGTACCTCAGTTGGGATCTTACAATTTCAAGTAAAATTTACCTGCTTATTGAAGTGAAAACTTAGAGGTATCTCATGGAAACTAAAAGCTAAAATCCATCTGGCTCTCAGAAAAATTCGAAAAGGTCTGGAACACTTTTTGCTTCTATCACCTGTACTCATTTTTGTATGTCTACTTTTATTTTTTCTTACTGCAGGTCAGTTTTCTCTGTTGTAATATGGTGACTAGTACATCTCATTCAAGATAGTAGCTAGATTAAGACTGCATCATTAAGTTTTAATTTTAAAATTTAAGGGGAGGAAATTTGGCCCAGCTTGAACAAGATGGTGACCCCTGGACCAGTTACGTCGAGGAGTACAGAGTGGGTCACTTTTGGTTCAGGGATGGCTCCTCCTACCCTAACATGTAGAATTTCTAGAAGGAAGACACTGCTGCTACAAACAACCTTTGGGGAATGTGGATGAAAGACTGACTCATTATCATTAATCATATAAAGTATTTTTTTTTAATCTGGATAAATAAATATTCTGCCCTTCTTAAGTGTTAAAGCAATAAAAAAAACATATGAGTCCTGAAATTGAATCAAACCACTGGGACTAAATGTTGCTCAGATTTAAAAATGCACACTCTTTCAACCCTCTTGGCCCTTAAGAAGTGTTAGGACTCTTATTTTTTCTTCTCATTTTTATAAAGAAATTTTCACTGTACTTTATAGGAGAGGAACTACTGGGAAGACAATAGGACCCTTTCACTTGGTCTTTCATTCTTTTTAGGGCAAAGGAGTAACTTGCTAACTTGATTAATGATATGGGGAGGGAGGACCGCTCTCTGATGTTTCTAAGTGTGTTCGTGGCAGTAGCCTTCTCCTGCTTCTGCCTTCCAGTCAGTGGCCCTAGAAGAATGGTGTGGGGCCATCTAAGAAACAGGGTAGGAGTGTGGTTTTCTTTCTGCTCTTGGAGCTCAATAGATGTGAAGTAGATTCTCCCTTGAGTAGATTTGGGGAAGAAGTGTGTATATTTTGAAAACTGTATTTTCTTATAGGTCCAGGTTGAATTTTCTGTTTCAGTTGTGTCAGTATGAAAACTATTTTTCCATTTGATCTTAAATCATATCTGAATAGAGGTCTGATTTATTAGCTTTGATAAACCCCAAACTAAAGTGCATAAGCCAGAAAACCCTTTGAAATGGACCCAAACATTCATTTTGGAAACAAACTAACAAGTTTAATTTATTAGATTTATTCAGTTTTTTCCAGTTACAGAGTGGAAGCCATCTGTTGTTCACCAGTGACAGATTTATTTTTCAATTGGCACAGGCCTGGATGCCAGGAACAAGGCTTTGCTGCTGATTTTGAACAAAGCAGCATGGTTAAAGGAATCAGATCACCAAAAGGCTCTTAGTTCCAGTAAAGACTTGCCTCAATAAAGTCACACTTCCATTAAAAAAAAAAATAATAATAAGGCTCTAGGTTTTGGTAGGTGAACCACATTGCAATGCAGTGTTTCTCATAGTGTGCTTCCCAGACCAAGATCATAAGCATCTTCTGGAGACTTGTTTGAAATGCAAATTCTCTGGCTCTGTTCTAAGAGGTTCTGAGTTAGTGGGTCAAGAGCAGGGTTCAAAAATTGGGGGAGGAGATTTTGGTTTTAACATTAACTATACACTTTTGAATTTACTTTCATCTTTATGAGGGGAGGATGAGATAATCTTTAGATTTCAGTTTCTCCCTGACAAAGTGTAGAGGCATGAACATTGAAATTTGGAAAATTTTGCTATTATTGTTTTTCTCAATTATTGTTATTGTTGTATCTTTATGATGATATATGGACTCAACGAATTATCTTGGGTGAATGATATTTAAAAGTTAACTGGGTGTAATTTAAATGGGAAGTGGATTGGAGAGTTGGCCTTGTTATCCTAGACCTCATATTTCAGAATCTTGGGCCTTACCCTACACCTATTGAATCAGAACTTATGTTTTAACAAAACTCTTAGATGTCTCATATGCCATTAATATTTCAGAAGTGCCGATTTATTTTCCCAAACTTCCAAGACAATAATTATTATATGGGGTGAATTTTTTTAAATGTAGATTCTCAAGATCTATCCTGCTGCTTCCGAATCTTTAAGGGGGAATTCCGGAGAAATATGGGGAACACTGGAAGCCCATCTCTTACGGTGTAGAATAGCACTTTTCAAACTTAACCATGTGTTCATATCCTCTAGAGATCTTTGTAACATCCAGGCTCTGAATCAGTGGGTCTCAGCAGGAGCCTGAAATTCTGTGTTTCCAACAAGCTCCCAGGTGATGACCATGCTGTTGAACCACAGGCAACACTTGGTAGCAAGGTCAGAACATCAGGGCTAGTGGGTACAAAACAGTGAATAACTTTCACATATGTGTCTGATGTGTCTGTCTTTTGAACACTCTTGGATATGGTTTCCTAAGGTCTAGATTTATAGAGAACATGTTACTAAGTCTGTTTGGGGGCCAGTTTCAAATAGTGTTCTCCAACTCAAATTTATGAAAAAGCTGTTGTTTTGATCTCCATATGTCTGACTCCTATATCTACTTGTAATAGAGTTGAGAGTGTGTATATTTGTGTATCTGTGTTGGTTTAACACAGATTTAAAGTGAGATTTAGCACAAACAATGTTATAGATACAGATTTTCTGTCTGCGACTCATTTCTAAACCTCCTCTTCTCTCTAGAGAGTGCGAGTAATTAAACTTCTTCTCCATCATCTCTAACAATAAGCTGTTTAATTTTACCATAAAGGTGCCTCCACATGAGCTAAGATTTTTTCTAGGCAGTTCTGAGGACAGATTTTATGTGGTCAATTCCTGCCTCTGCTTGAATCAGAAGAGAGAAATAAACATTTGATAACATTTTGCAATCCCTTTAAGGAGTGAAAGATTCTACCAAGAGAGAAATTCCAGGCGCACTTGCAAGAGAAGGCATGCAAAGTCACTAAATCATGGGTCCCCAGGGCCCAATTCAGCTATGCTGGTGGCACTGAATTGGGGAATCTAAAATAGAGGAAAAAGCAGAACTGTGATGAGGTTTTTGTATATAAGTATTTGCTGGGCACTGGTGTGATCTATACAGGAAAAGCAAATGCTTTGGAGAAAAGCAGAGACTGTGGAACAAAGGAAAAGTGCATTTCCTATATATATATATTTCTTTTTTCTTTTTTCTTTTTTTTTTTTCTCTAGAGAAGAACTTATTTGGAATAAGCATTTGGAGGAAGGGGAAGGCTTTCCATGGTTAGCTCCACCATTCAGAAAAGCAATGAGGGGAATGGCTTTAGAAAGAAAATGAGTCTTAACCCAGGTGTATTGAAATTGCACAGTAAAGCATTTTTTTAAGTGAAATTGATGTTTTTGGAACTTTTCAGATATTATTTAGTTATTTTCCAAGCCAATTTTTGTTTGTTGTGATTGTTTTATTCAGGTACTTTTTTTTCCCCTCAAGAATTAGGAGATACGCAGAGGCTGAATGTTCAAAAACATCCAGTGAAGTATGGCCTTTACTTAAAAAAAGTTCTAAATTAAATATAAAAAAGATTCAAACAAACAAACAAACAAACAAACAAACAAACCAACAAACCAGGAGAGTTAAGGACTAGTAAGTAGCTGATAATAGAGTAAGGTAGAGGATAAGTGACTAAGAAAGCAGAAAAGGGGGAGTCAAAACTTGAGAAATGTTCTGAGCTAGTTCCTTGTATGAAATCAAGTCATTGTTCATACATTTAGACTTTGGTTGAGTTCCATGACAATGGTTTACATTTTGTACCTGTAGAGACCACTTTTAGACAACTAGCTTGAGAAATGGTAACTTGCTCAAGGCAAAGGGGCTCACAGTGACCACTTGGCTGAATACAGACAGACCCATCAGGCAACCCACCTCAAAATATTGGGGCCACGGCTGACCAGTGGGCTACTTACCATCAGGTACAGTTGCCAAAAAAGGGAAAATTCCCTATGTCACCAAACCTCACCTTCCTCCTTTGAAAACAGCCCCCACCAACTACCTCCTTGCAGTCTCTCTCCTCTGCTGTCCTTGCCAGCCACTCCCTTATGGTGTATTCAATAAACTTCTCCTTTGTTCTGCCTTGGGTGAATTCTTTCATGGCCTGCACTCTCCCCACATTGGGGGCCCCCATTTGATCAGAAGAGTCACCACATTTAGTACCTAGGAGTTTGCCTTTTTATTTTTAATTAATAAAAAAGTTGAGTGTTGTCATATTATTTATATTAAATGGTAAGTTAATCTGTCATGTTAAATGTTATTTAGCTCAGTTATTAAATGCTATTCAAATTACTAAAGGATTTCTTGTGAATTAACAAAAAGAGATAAAGGAACAAATATTTATGGAGCATTGTCAAGGTAATTTGACATTTTTTAGTTGCACAGAAATCATGATCCCTTCTTGATTGTACCTCATTTCCTATCGACACATATTCTTCCTTACTGTGTATAGATTTTCTAGGATGGCAATTCTACACGAAGTCTTCATCATGAAACATTAATCAGGAGTTCTCTCTCAGGAATTGAATCTCAAGCAATTGATGCAAGTCTGAGAATGAATGTTTGGAAGTTATTTGCTCCCCCTTGTCCCCTTTACTAGATTTCAGGTAGGGAGAGATTTTCTGATTCCTACATGTTTCTTTGCTTTCTGGAGCATCCATTGTTTCTGCTTAGACCAAGCTTGATCTTCTACTCTTCCTCCTCTGTGCCCCAAATATTCTTCCAATAAATTCCCTTTTGCATAAATTAGCCATTTAAAAACTTTTTTAAATGGCTAATTTTTGAGAGAGAGACAGACAGACAGACAGACAGAAGACAGAGCATGATCTGGGGATGGGCAGAGAGAGAGGGAGACACAGAATCTGAAGGAGGCTCCAGGCTGTGTTCTATCAGCTGGGCTCAATCCCACGAACTTTGAGATCACCTGAGCTGAAGTCCAGTGCTCAATGGACTGAGCCACCCAGGTGCCCCAAATGAGCCATTTTATATTGTTTGTCAATAAGAACCTATCTTGTACAACACAAGACAAAATAGATACTTCCATTTGTATCATCCATTGAAGATTTGGTTTAGACTCCAAAACATTAATTCAATATGCAGTATCTATAGAGTATAATTTATTTTTGGCATTAATATTTACATATTACATATATATTTGCCGTGTGTTCATTCATGCTTCCCTTTGTCTCCTAAAAGACAAAAATCCAGAGCACACACTCAATTACAATTTATGAAATATGGGTCATAACATAATGGATTTAGCAAAATTCTCAAAAAAATGTCAGATAAGCCATAATTTCTTCTTAATATTTATATATGCTATTTTCAATTTTATATTGTATATGTATTGTTTATGTAACCAGAATAATCTCTTTTATTGAAAAAATTAGAAAGCAAAGTCATCAAAAATAATCTTATTAATAGACATGAGATATTAGATTTTTGACTTATTATTATATATTTTGCAAGATATGTTCTATATTCCTTAAACAAGGAGTGGAATTCTTACCCGTGTTTTTCTTTATTACTTGTACTTGTTGTTCTCTCTCAGTTTATTCAAAGCATACTGTAAGGAATCATCTGGGAGTAAAGAACTAAAATTAGAAAACAAATGCCAATAAAATTATTAGTGATAGGTAATTGGAAATGTGTGTGGTTAGATATGTTAAAGTAAATGGAGAGTTGCTAAGTTTAAGGATTTGCTACCTTTAGAGTAGAATCTAAGGGTAAATACAATTAAAAATACAAGGCTTAATTCCCTGCCTTGCCTTGTCTTCCACATTTACTTTAGAGTACTTGTAATTGTAAATTCTTTCTCTGTCTCATTGAAATATATGTAATTCTTTCTAAGACCTAAATAAAACTCTTTAAAGTTTTAAGATCCAGGAATGTCTTTCTCAAGGACATGGGAACCATCTCTTTGAAATGTAAACATCAGGGAAGGTGGAGTCCCTACCTGGAAGTTTCTGTGGGAGGGTAGACATTAACTTCTGTGTGTGTCTTGCTCACCTTACAAAACTACTTCCTGTCACAAACATGTGAGAAGTTTATTTTTCCTTTGGATAAAGCTCATTGGTTAACACAGGTGGTCACTCCAACTCCCAAATGAATTTAATATGAACTATGTGTGACAGATGGTGCTACATGTCTTCTTACTTAAGGATTAGTTATTGTTTACCTTGAAAATATATATGTAATGGGTTTTAGTTATTTGGCTATATAACAGGGTGAGTTTTTATTTCTTCACTTTGCAGATTTCTTAGCAGATTGCCTGTGATGCACATCACATTCTGGTTTAATGCTTACTGAATAATAAAATTACTTTCTTTTTCCTCTAATTTTGTGGAGAGGTGTTCTGGTTTGGGGGAAGATTTTGTGTTTAATTATATTTCCTTAGTATGTGCAATAGAAAATCATATTTCTATATTTTTCAACTTTATTAAATTTAATTATGTGGCTTATATAATAAGAAAGGTGTACCTAACAGATTCTGAGACCAACAAGTTTGTTAATTTCTAACAGAATTTTGTTTAAAAATATTATATTCTTTCAAAATTAAATAATTTTAATGCAATGAATATACATATTTTTGGTGTGTCCTAATAATTATATACTCACTGAGAAGAGTATCAGTGTTTACACTTTAATAAATAACTCAATATCTACAAATATATTCATTCCTTTTTGGTACCTTGAATCCTTCACTTGTGTTTTGGGTACTTTATTATCTAATAAATCCCAAGAAACTTTCAGAATAGTATAATTATTTTGATATTTATTGTCTGCTTACATATTTCGTTAGTATCCTTCTGGGGTGAATTTATTATAAAATAAATGCCATAACTTAGATCCAGGAACAACAACAACAGATTAGATTTCAAAATTTGGGAGGGAGAGGTTGTCAGAGGTTGTCTCCTAGCTCGTGGTCTTTGAGGCTTCACCAGCAGCAATAATCATATTTCATTGATTCTGATAGGGTTGTGTTTTTAGATAGTTCCAAATGTACTTATGCAACCCATTCGACAGCAGGTCTGTTTTGCAACTGCAAGGAGAATGACAAAACAACAACAGAACAACAGAAATGATCCATAATAGCTAATTTCCACAGGAAGGACATAAATTAAATAAGGGGGAAGTTAATCTACTAAATTTTTGTAATTATTATTATATCTGAAAGAATGCAACATTTTTCCCTAAAGTAAGAATGAATAATCAAAGTTGAGTTGAAATTGACTTTGAGTTGATACTGTTACTGTGTGAAAATGTTGAAAAAGACTGTTCTAATTTGAAACTGTTGTGGATTCTATGTGCAGGGGCAACAATAGTCACTTAATAAAGAAAAAAAATAATGTGCAAAAACATGCTTCTATAAAGGATCCAAATCAGGTAAAATTATAACTGTTTTTTTTTACTTTCTATAATTTATTTATTTTTAATAATTTACATCCAAGTTAGTTTGCACACGATGCAACAATGATTTCAGGAGTAGATTCCTTACTGCCTCTTACCTATTTATCCATCCCCCCTCCTACAACCCCTCCAGCAACCCTCTGTTTTTTCTCCATATTTAAGAGTCTCTTATGTTTTGTCCCCCACCCTGATTTTATATTATTTTTGTTTCCCTTCCCTTTTGTTCATCTGTTTTCTGTCTTAAAGTCCTCATATGAGTGAAGTCATATATTTGTCTTTCTCTGACTAATTTTGCTTAGCATAATACCCTCTAGTTCCATCCATGTAGTTGCAAATGGCAAGATTTAATTCTTTTTGATTGCTGAGTAATACTCCATTGTGGTGTGTATGTGTGTGCATATGTATGTATGTATATATATACATATAAATACATATATATATATATATATATATATATATATATATACACACACATATGCACACACATACACACCACATCTTTATCCATTCATCCACCGATGGACATTTGGGCTCTTTCCATACTTTGGCTATTGTTGATAGCACTGCTATAAACGTTGGGGTGCATGTGCCCCTTTGAAACAGCACACCTGTATCCCTTGGATAAATACCTAATACTGCAATTGCTGGATCATAGGGTAGTTCTATTTTTAATTATTTGAGGAACCTCCATACTGTTTTCCAGAGTGACTGCATCAGTTTGCATTTCTACCAGATGTGCAGAAGAGATTCTCTTTCTCCACATCCTCACCAGCATCTGTTGTTGCCTGAGTTGTTGATGTTAGTCATTCTGACAGGTGTGAGGTTGTATCTCATTGTGGTTTTGATTTGTATTTTCCTGGTGATGAGTGACATTGGACATTTTTTCATGTGTTGGTTGGCCATCTGGATGTCTTCTTTGGAGAAGTGTCTATTCATGTCTTTTGCCCATTTCTTCACTGGATTATTTGTGGTTTTTTTGGGTGTTGAGTTTGATAAGTTCTCTAAAGATTTTGGATACTAACTCTTTATTAGATATGTCATTTGCAAATATATTCTCCCATTCCATTGGTTGCCTTTCAGTTTTGTTGATTATTTCCTTCACTGTGCAGAAGATTTTATTTTGATGGTCCTAATAGTTCATTTTTGCTTTTGCTTCCCTTGCCTCTGGAGACGTGTTGAATAAGAAGTTGCTACAGCCAAGGTCAAAGAGGTTTTGCCTGCTTTCTCCTTGAGGAGTTTGATGGCTTCCTGTCTTACATTTAGATCTTTCATCCATTTTGAGTTTATTTTTGTGTATGGTGTAAGAATGTGGTCCAGGCTCATTTTTATGCATGTTGCTGTCCAGTTTTCCCAGCACCACTTGCTGAAGAGATTGTCTTTATTTCATTGGATATTCTTTCCTGCTTTGTCAAAGATTAGTTGGCCATATGTTTCTGGGTGTATTTCTGGGTTCTTTGTGCTATTCCATTGATCTGAGTATCTGTTTTTGTGCCCATACCATACTGTCTTGATGATTACAATTTTGTAATACATCTTGAAGTCTGAGATTGTGATGCTTCCAGCTTTGGTTTTCTTTTTCAAGATTACTTTGGCTATTCAAGTTTTTTTTACTTCCATACAAATTTAAGGATTGTTTGTTCTAGCTCTGTGAAGAATGCTGGTGTTATTTTGGTATTGCATTGAATATGTAGATTGCTTTGGGTAGTATCAACATTTTAACAATATTTGTTCTTCCTATCCCGGAGCATGGATATTCTTCCATTTTTTTGTGTGTCTTCTTCAATTTCTTTTATAAGCTCTGTATAGTTTTCAGTGTATAGATTTTTCACCTTTTTGGATAGATTTATTCCTAGGTATTTTATGGTTTTTGGTGCCATTGTAAATAGGATCGATTCCTTGATTTCTCTTTCCGTTGCTTCATTGTTGATGAATAGGAATGCAACCGATTTCTGTGCTTTGATTTTATATTCTGCTCCTATGCTGAATTCATGGGTCAGTTCTAGCAGTTTTTTCATGGAATTTTTTGGGTTTTCCATATGGAGTATGACGTCATCTGCAAAGAGTGAAAGTTTGACCTTCTTCTGGCCAATTTAGAGGTCTTTTATTTTTTGTGTTGTCTGATTACTGAACAACTATACGATGTTGAATAACAGTGGTGAGAGTGGACATCCCTGTCTTGTTCCTGGCCTTAGAGGGAAAGTTTTTCCCCATTGAGGATGATATTATCAGATGGTCTTTCATATATGGATTTTATGATCTTGAGGGATGATCCTTCTATCCCTATTTTCTTGAAAGTTTTTTTCAAGAATGAATACTGTATTTTGTCAATTGCTTTCTCTGCATCTGTTGAGAGGATCATATGGTTCTTGTCCTTTCTTTTATTGATGTGATGTATCACATTGATTGTTTTGAGGATATTGAACCAGCCCTGCATCCCAGGTATAAATCCCACTTTGTTGTGGTGAATAATTTTTTTAATGTATTATTGGATCCGGTTGGTTAGTATCTTGTTGAGGATTTTTACCTTCATGTTCATCTGGTAAATTGGTCTATAGTTCTCCTTTTCAGTGGGGTCTCTGTCTGGTTTTAGAATCAAGGTAATGCTGGCTTCATAGAAAGAGTTTGGAAGTTTTCCTTCCATTTCTATTTTGTGAAACAGCTTCAAGAGAATAGGTGTTAACTCTTCTTTAAATGTTTGGTAGAGGGGCGCCTGGGTGGCACAGTCGGTTAAGCATCCGACTTCAGCCAGGTCACGATCTTGCGGTCCGTGAGTTCGAGCCCCGCGTCGAGCTCTGGGCTGATGGCTCAGAGCCTGGAGCCTGTTTCCGATTCTGTGTCTCCCTCTCTCTCTGCCCCTCCCCCATTCATGCTCTGTCTCTCTCTGTCCCAAAAATAAATAAACGTTGAAAAAAAAAATTAAATGTTTGGTAGAATTCCCCTGGAAAACCATCTGGCTTTGGACTCTTGTTTTTTGGGAGGCCTTTTTTTACTAATTTGATTTCTTTACTGGTTATGGGTCTGTTAAAATTTTCTGTTTCTTCCTGTTTCAGTTTTGGTGTAGTGTATTTGTTTCTAGGAATTTATCCATTTCTTCCAGGTTGCCCATTTTGTTGGCATATAATTGCTCATAATATTCTCTTATTTTTGTTTTTATTTCTGTTGTGTTGGTTGTGATCTCTCCTCTTTCATTCTTGATTTTATTTATTTGGGCTCTTTCCTTTTTCCTTTTGATCAAACTAGCTAGGAGTTTATCAATTTTGTTAATTCTTTCAAAGAACCAGGTTCTGGTTTCATTGATCTGTGCTACTGTTTTTTTTTGTGTGTGTGTGATTTCAATAGCATTGATTTCTGCTCTATTCTTTATTTTTTCCTGTCTTCTGCTATTTTTGAGTTTTATTTGCTGTTCTTTTTTCCAGATCTTTAAAGTGTAATGTTAGGTTGTGTATCCCTGACCTTTCTTCTTTAGGAATGCCTGGATTACTATATACTTCCTTCTTTTGTCCAACTTTGCTACATCCCAGAGGTTATGGGCTGTGGTGTTATCATTTTCATTGGCTTCTATGTACTTTTTAACTTCATCTTTAATTTCTTGGTTAGCCCATTCATTCTTTAGTGGGATGGTCTTTAGTCTCCAAGTATTTGTTATCTTTCCACATTTTTTCTGGTGGTTGATTTTGATGTCATAGTGTTGTGGACTGAAAATATGCATGGTATGATCTTGATCTTTTTGTACTTGTTGAGGGCTGATTTGTGTCCCAGTATGTGATCTGTTCTGGGGAACGTTCCATGTGCACTGGAGGAGAATGTATATTCTGTTTCCAGCCCCAGCTAGTATGCTTATTACTGTGATTCTAAATTCTGGTTCAGACATTTTGCTTGTATCTGTGTTGATTAAGTCCCTGGCTGTCATTTCTTACTGTACTTTCTTTTGGGGTGAACCTTCATTTTGTCATGTTGGAAGAAGAAAAAGAATTTATAAGGTAAAAAATAAATAAAATTAAAAAATTAAAAACAACACAAATAAAATCAAATAAAGGATGCTGTATCCTAGGTGTGTTCAATCTGGTTGTTGAAAGGAGCTTGATAGAGAAAAAAAGAAAAGATAAGAAAAGAAAAAAAAAAAGAAAAATGTTTGAAAATTTGAAAACGTGAATACAATGAAATATAATAAAATGAAATGATGGAAGTAATAAAATAGAATTTCAAAAATTTACAAACAAGTAAAAAAGTTAGTAGAAAAAATGAAAGTATTTTTAAAAGAAATGGAAAATAAAAATAAATTTTTCTCTTTCTGTATTCAAGAATAAGAAAACCAAAACTGAATCCATGGACCAGCAAACAGACTAAAGTAGGATTGAAATTACATTGGTTTCCCCTAGATGTCAAACTATGAAGCACTTAAAGTCTGTAAACTAAGCCGGTTGAGAGACTTGTGTTGTTCCTGAAGAATGAGGTTTACCGGGTTGGGCGGGGCTTAGCATAATGGCTCCATTCTCCACTAGATGGCGCTGCTTAGCTTACTGGGGTGGATTGTTGTGACGCATGTAGGTGTGTATGCCCATGTGCAGGAGGAGTGAAAATGGCATCACCCAGCTACCCAGTTCTAATATCAGAACTCTGTGCTCTCCCCGACCAGCAATCGTGCACCCCTCCTTTGTCTCCAGCTTCCGTACATTCCCTGCTTTTACACTGCCTGTGACTAAGCCATCAGGCTACCAGGAAGCACCTCCCTCCTGAATTTATCTCAGATGCAGCTGTGTTTCCCAGCCTCTCACTACTGAGGGACTGCAGCTTTGACCTGCTCAGACCTTCTGGGGGAAGGTCTCACTGAGCAATGGCCGGGTGCCAGCCCACCCCCAGGAACTTCGGGAGACCGTGCTACTGCCAATGCCTAGAGACTGCGGCTGGGTGCCAGTCCACCCCAGGAAAAGTTCATGCAATTGTGTAGCAGCAGCGTTTCAAGTATTATAGAAAATCACAACACACGTCTGGTGCCAGGCTTCACCTTTAACGTCCTTGTTCCAGCACGAGCAAATGTGGTTGTTCTCCAGGATCCACTGGGACCTTTGGCTGTGGGATGGCCATACAGCCTCTACCAAATATCCTTCCAGTAGGGGAACTGCCTCTCCCCGTGTGGCCTGAGGACCCTGAGGACCTCACTCTGCTCCTGGGGATTCGCCCTTCCCACCAGAGCACCGCCAGGTATTGAGCTGTGGCGCTTCAGACCCTGCACTCTCCCTGTTTATAGAATCTTCATGGAATTTGAACCATCTCCTTTCTCCTTTCTCCCTCTTTTGTTTAGTCTCTTGTGTACTTTTTCTTTTCTCTCCAGATGCTTGCAGTGGGAGGGGGGATGATTTCAATACTCTCCACCCCCCCACCATCTCTGTCCTCTCTCTGCAAGCAAAAATAGCTCTCTGCCCTTCACAGCTTTCTCTCCCTGTTCACCTCTCCATGCCATGTACCTGCTGAGTTCTGTGGTTCAGGTAATGCAGATTGTTGTGTTAATCCTCAGATCAGTTTTCTAGGTGTGCAGGATGGTTTAGTGTTGATCTGGCTGTATTTCAGGCATGAGATATGCAAAAAAATCTTCCATGTTGTTCTGCCATCTTGGCCCCCTTGGATAACTGTTTCTCTGTAAGATCATCACTTAATGTTTAGTCCTTATAATAAACAGCAATGAATACTTACAAGGTGAAATGAAATAAAAATGAGATAAGAACTATAAACAAAATAAAAAGTGTAACACATTTGAATGCACTAGGGAGGTGAGGTCTCTGATTGGATTAATTTCTGAAGTTTTAGTGGCCTGTGTGTTGTGTCTATGGGATGTGATGTTTGCCTACCTCAGGCAAAATTTCATGACAACAAAGACATCTCTAAACAGCTGCCTGATTTGGGACTGTTGCTGACCAATATTAGGAAAGAACTGTTGTTCCTAATCAGAACAGACATTGGTCTCTTTTTCATGCAAATGATTACTTCTAAAAGCACTTTGAGTCATAATTCAGCTAAGGATTGATTCTGATTGTATGGGGTTGCTAGGAAACACCCTTCTCTGAATGTGGGTGAAAAGATACTTCTTCACAGTGCAGCTTTTTTAGAATGATGGATATTAAATTTTAAGATGATGTGTGAATTAAACATTTTCATAAAATTGAACATAAAAGGTTTTGGTTCCTTAGAAAGATGTAGTTATATAAAGAATTGCTGGCTTAACTTTTAATCTAAAATTTCTGTGTTGCAGTACTGAAGCAGCAACATTTTCTCTACATGCCTGTGTTTTGCTGTGCATCCACAAACATGAGTGGATATTAATTAGCATGTTGTTAGAGTGTAAGGGATTTTAATAGCCTAACTGGAAGGGTGCCCACATGTCCCTGGAAAATTACAAGCAGCAATTCACGAGCTATAACAGATAACCAGATGGATAAGTATGGAGTTAATGTTATTTCTTCTGGGACCAGAATGTCAAAATGAATATCTAATTAGGAAGACAAAGCAAAAATAAATCAAGGGCCAGTTTTAAGAACAATAAGAATGGAATAAAACCATCTTAATATTTAAATAAAATAAGAAGTGAGGCTTTGGAATTATTAAATATAAGACAAATATAACATTTGACTATCTCTACTTAAATAAACTGTATGAATGTATTTAACTCTCATTAGGCATTTTAAACTGATTACTATGTTGGTGAAATAGGTACCATGTCTACAAATTAAACAAAGACAAAATTGCCTTGATAGCAGACATAATAATTGGCTAAGCAGTGATAGTCTTTTTGCTTGAGAAAAATATACTCTTGATGTTTCTTTGCATCCTAAAAGAGAGAGGCATTTATTTGAAATTTATATCAATAAATATTTATTACTTGCTCAAGGGATAGAAGTGATTGAAACCTCTTTATGATCCTAAAATTTACTGGAGATGGTTGAGGTAATTTTTGTTACCTCAGGGGTAACTCTGTACCTTAGGGTATAGAGTCCTCTAATTTTAAGTAATTATTGTGAGAATTTAAGGTGTGTGTGTGTGTGTGTGTGTGTATGTGTGTGTGTGTTGATTTCAATATTTTTAAGGCTCCAGATTAAAGGCACCCCAGTAACATAAATGTGTTATACGTTCTGATTCATTGATGGAAAGCATCTTGAAAACATAAGCAAATATCTTTTATTGTGTCCGTGCCATTTGTAGTAACATATCGTGTGAAGCAAAGAGATTTAGGTACACACACAGATGCATGTATCTTGAAAGGAAGATATTTTTTAAATGAATGCTGGTGATCTTCAAGAGATAATGTCTAAGATGTGGAAGAAAATAATGGGATTTTTTGTGTGTTATCCGCAAGAGATGGTCAGAACTTTCTGTTGGAAGTCAGTGCGGTAGTTCCTCCTTATCCACAGTTTTAATTGCCTGTAGCAAATTGTAGTCTAGAAGCAGATGATCCTTCTGATGAACCATCAAAAGGTCAATAGTAGCCTGACATTACATCACAATACCTACATCATTCACCTCACTACATCTCATCAGATAGGCATTTTATCATTTCACATTATCACAAGAAGAAGAGTAGTATGGTATAAGATATTCTGAGAGAGAGACCACATCCCTATAACTTTTATTACAGTATATGGTTATAATTGTTCTATTTTATTATCAGTTATTGTTAAGTCTCTTATTGTGCCTTATTTATAAATTAAACTTTATCATAAGTGTGTATGCACAGGAAAAAGCACAGTGTATATAGGGCCTGATACTACTCAAGACTTCAGGCATCCACTGGGGGGGTCTTGGAACATATCCTCCATGGATAAGGGGGGATTGCTATATGGTATTTTAGCTAAGGGCTTCAGCTGTAGGATCATTCAAATCATCAACAGTCCATCAATTAATGCTGCTATGCTTTGAGTAAAATATTTACCTCTTAAATAATCACTTTGCTCATCTGCAAATTGGATAAATAATATATCAGCTTTAAAGATCCCATAAGAGTTAAATTGAAAATGAGTGTAAAACACTTAGGAAATTGTTTATCACATGGTGGGCATGCAAGAACTGCTAATTTTTATGGTCTGGTTTACATAAGCATCAGTTAAGCATGGAAATATATGGAAAGTTACGTAAGTTGCATTTCTGTCATGGTATGCTTTCTTCAGAGCATCAATACTTTTCCTTTATCTTTTTTATCTATGCCATGGTACTTAAAAAAATTTTTTTTTTCAACGTTTATTTATTTTTGGGACAGAGAGAGACAGAGCATGAACGGGGGAGGGGCAGAGAGAGAGGGAGACACAGAATCAGAAACAGGCTCCAGGCTCTGAGCCATCGGCCCAGAGCCTGATGCGGGGCTCGAACTCACGGACTGCGAGATCATGACCTGGCTGAAGTCGGACGCTTAACTGACTGCGCCACCCAGGCGCCCCTGCCATGCTACTTTTTAACTCTGTTATTTTCACGTTGTCAGTTTCTTGTTTGTATTCTTACCCTTTATGTTGGCCTTACTGTGGAAAAGAACTAGCTGCAAAAACTGAGCATTGCTGCTTTTAAATTCATACTTGAGGCAAGATAGTATCTTTGGCAACATCATTTTCCTTACCGGTATGAATGGAGTCAGTCACCAGCTTTAAACTCCCCCTTGCACCAGCATGCCTAATTCAACAAAATTTACCTCGTTTTTTTTTAAGTTTAATTTATTTTGAGGGGGAAGGGGCAGAGACAGAAAGGGAGAGAGAGAATCCGAAGCAGGCTCCCTGCTGTCAGCACAGAGCCTGATGCAAGGCTCCATCTCAAGACAGCAAGATTACAATCTGAGCTGATATCAAGAGTTGGATGCATGGGGTGCCTGGATGACTAAGTCGGTTAAGTGTCCAACTTCATCTCATGTCATGATTTCATGGCTCGTGAGTTAGAGCCCTGCATCAGGTTCTGTGCTGACAGCTTAGAGCCCAGAGCCTGCTTCGGATTCTCTATCTCCTTCTCTTTCTGCTCCTCCCCTGCTCATACTCTGTCTTTATCTCTCTCAAAAATAAATCAATATTTAAAAAAATTTTTTAAAAAGAATCAGATGCTTAACTGATTGAGCCACCCAAGAGCCCCAACATGTTTCCTCTTAAACATGCCACCAGTGCTGTCCATTTTTGCTTTTGAAAAATCAATACCCATATTAAAAATTAAAAACAAAAAACTATTTACAACAGGAATTTGTATTCTTGAGGGCTAATAATGTATAGATTCAGACTACTGGTTACTTATTAGCACCATGGGCTTTGGAAGGTAAATGTAATTAAACTAAAATTGTTGAACTTGTTTTAACTTTCTCAAATGGTTTTGAGTGTTTCCATGGACATTGTAAGGCAGTGTGCAATAATTAAATTTTGAAATGGATTTTACCATATAAAAATGCTTATTCAGACCCAGTAATGAGAAATAATAGCTTTGCCATATTTTTACAGTAATGATGAAGTCACATTAATCATTCATACTCATTACCATTGTTTTAAATGACTAATGGTATTTGTTAGAGTCTAAAAAGAGAGAAAAAGACATAAAAGGATATCCAACACTCTTTTAGAGTTTGGTGAATGCATCAGTTCAGGTTCTCTAAGAAGACACAAAATGGGATGAGACGAGACATGAAGGAGATTTATTTGGGGGTAAATATTTGTAAAAGATAAAGGAAGGGGGGGCAGGAGAAAGTAGTAAAACCCTTCAGACCACGGTATAGAATTGAACCCCATGAAAGGAGAGCAAGAAGGATGGGGGATTGATCAGGAAGAGCTTCAGATAGCAGTGCCATTCTCCAAAAGACTCTCTCAGGTTGAAGAGAAGTTCCAAGGAAATTTACTGTTGGCGGGAGGAAGGGGGGGCTTTCATGGGCAAGAATGGTCTGACTCTAAAAGCTCTTCCATGCTCAGTCGTTGGTTGGAAGCAGCCCAGGGGAAGTTGGCCAGCGAAATGTGACAGATGGAGGCTATCAGCTGACTGCTGTCTGCAGCAGGTCACTTGAAGGGTGATTGGAGCATGTGGTATGCCACCACAGTAATCTTCTCCTCAGACTCTTGTCAACAGTCATCACAGAATGTCAATAATAAACTAGTAATATACATGTCAACAGTGCTGGTCCCTACAGGAGGCATAATTCCAAACTCACTACAGGTTATTTTTATATCAATATCTCAGGTGATAGGAATATTTTCTCCAGTATTTGCAGTTGATCTGTTTCTCTAGATAAATATTTAAAATATATATATTTCTCTCATTCTGTAGGTTGCCTTTTTATTTTGTTGACCTTTTAATTTGTGCAGAAGTTTGATGTAGTCCCATTTGTTTATTTTTTTTATTTTGTTGCTTGTGCTTTAGGAGTCATATTAAAAAAAATTATGGAAATCATTGCCAAGGACAATGTCAAGGAAGGGGTTAATGTTGAAATATATAAGGAATTCCTACAACTCAATAGCAAAAGACCAAATAATCCAATTAAAAAATGGGCCAAGGACCCAAATAGATGTTTTTGTTTTTTGTTTTTTGTTTTTTCCCAGAGAAGATATTCAAATTGACAGTGGGTAAAAGAAAGGTACCCAATAAAAGTAGAACAAAAAAATTTAAAAATATATATGTGGCTCTGTACCAATATCTCTCCTTACAGGCTGATATCTTAAATAGTCATTTTATTTTATTTTCGGTAAATCTTGACAAATTCTTCTCAATATATACAATCAGTTAGGTGATACCAATTAGATTTGATAAATGAAAGAAAACTGTTAGATGTCTCCTACGCCAAATAGTCTAAAATATTCTTCAAACAAGCAGAGCTTTATACATGACCCTTACACTTCTAGATGGATGGGTGGATGGATGGATGGATGGAAGGAAGGATGGATGGAAGATTGAATAGATAGATCAATTTATTGATTGATGGATTCAAATTGTCAAGGATACAGTAATTTGGAGGTAAACAAGAACCTACCTGCCTTCAGAGAACTCACAGTTTAGCAGAGAATGAGGACTAACGAACAGATCACAACAATACAGAGTGATAGCTACCATTACACGAAACTACAGGAGAATCTGTAAATACATAAAAGAGTCCAGCATCTTATGGCACCTCAGACGATTTCCA
Organism: Prionailurus viverrinus; assembly: GCF_022837055.1. NCBI lineage: Eukaryota > Metazoa > Chordata > Mammalia > Carnivora > Felidae > Prionailurus > Prionailurus viverrinus. Next base: position 93,920,817 of record NC_062565.1, on the reverse strand, counting down.
GGAGAAAATGACATCTAAGATGAGTGTTAAAGTGAGGTTCAGTCAGGCAAAGGGGTCAGGTTTATTTTAAGCAGAGAGAACTGCAGGATGAGAGTGACTCAAAGAGAAAATGTGTAAGGCATACTAATTATTGGATGACTTAAAAAGCCTATTTATACTCTGTTTAAGCAGATACCATGTATATAGTTGAATGATCACTACAAGAAAAACACTCTGTAGCAACGAGTACAGGAATTTTTCAATTGAAATATTTAAAAATTGATAGAATGGGGCGCCTGGGTGGCTCAGTCGGTGTAGCATCCAACTTCGGCTCAGGTCATGATCTCACGGTTCATGAGTTCGAGCCCCGCATCAGGCTCTGTGCTGACAGCTCAGAGCCCGGAGCCTGCTTCGGATTCTGTGTCTCCCTCTCTCCCTGTCCCTCCCTGGCTCGCACTCTGTCTCTCTCTCTCTCAATACTAAGAAAGAAAAAAGAAAAAAAATGAAAAAATAAAAATTCATAGAATGACGGTGATAAAAACGGCAAGCAAGCCATTAGTGGAACTGGAGCCCTCTCTAGAACTCCATTTTAACATAACGGAACACAAGCTGAAGTTAAAGACCTGGATTTGCCTCTTATCTCTACTGCTTATTGAGAATCAGATCACTTACTGTCTCTGAGCCTCAGTTCCCTCTGTTTCTCACAGTGTTACTAAGAAAACTGTGAAAATTCATGTAAAATATCTTATGAGTTCTAAGCTTTTTAGATATGGAAGTTTTAACTTTTTGTTATTTTGGCAAATGTCCTTTGTTGCATAACTTCCAGAATATATAGAAGTTCAAGATGCTAGAAGTAGAATTGCCACATTTAGCAAATTAACACAGGATGTCGTGCGATATTTGGAATATACTTATATTAAAATAGCAAGCATTGTTTATCTGAAATTCAATTACACTAGAAAATTTGTGTTTTATATGGGAATCCTAGTTAGAAGGGAAGTAGCAGTGGGGAGGGGGGAAAGATAGAGATGTATAGGAAATGGACAGTTGTAGCTATATTACTTGTACTTTTCACTTTCCCTTGAAAATTAGTACATGTTCACTTATTAAAATTAGGAAAATGAATAGAAGTAGAAAGGAAACAATTTCCTGAATTATTAAATATCAGGTAATCCTTATTAGCATTTTTATGTATTTTCTACTTACCCATAGGTAAATACAGCTATATAAATTTAGCATAACAAATGGGATCATGTTATAGATACTTTTATATAAACAGAGGCTTTTTAGCTCAATGATGTATCATAAATGTCTCTCTATGTCAACAAATCCATCATGTATTTTGTAGCATGTGTGTCATTCCATTATATAGAACAATTGATTTAAACAAGTCACTAAAGTTGGATGTTTAGTTTGGTAAAACCTCTATACTATCATAGAATCAGCAATAAGGAGTATATTTATAGAAAAATATTTATAGGTACATTCTTAAATTTTTATTATTCCCTTAATCTAGAATCTTTGAAGTAAAATTATTTGGTTAAAGGAACATTTGGCTAGCTTTTGAAATAAGTGATTAATATTCTTTCAAAAATATCTTACCCATTTATCTTTTTAGAAATAATACATGGTCATATTTCTCTACATTATGGCAAATCCTGTATTATGATACCCTTGACAATTTCATAAAGAATGGTATTTTGTTGTTATCATATGCATAGTTTGATGACTGATCAAGTTTGTTATATTCTGGCCATTTGTATTTGTTCTGTAATTGTCTACTGTGACAGCAAATTGGCTCACTCAAAATTACCTCATTTCTGTTTTTTAGTCCGACTTCTTTTTTTTTTTTTAATTTTTTTCAACGTTTATTTATTTTGGGGACAGAGAGAGACAGAGCATGAACGGGGGAGGGGCAGAGAGAGAGGGAGACACAGAATCGGAAACAGGCTCCAGGCTCTGAGCCATCAGCCCAGAGCCCGACGCGGGGCTCGAACTCACAGACCGCGAGATAGTGACCTGGCTGAAGTCGGACACTTAACCAACTGCGCCACCCAGGCGCCCCAAGTCCGACTTCTTTAAGATGAAGCCTGACGAGCTAATATCTATTTCCTAAATAGACCAGCAAGAGTCCATGCAGTCCCTCTGTCAAACAAAAGTGTTTAGATTTTGTTTGTTTATTGTTTGTTTCCCCTGTTTGTTTCCGTTTGTATTGTCAGATCCCTGGCTTCCTGGGTGTCTGATAGCTGTGACAGGTGGCAGCAGAATATTATTTCTATTGGAATATTCTCTTGCTGCGGCTGGGCATTACTCGTGGCTGCGTCACTTCTGGTTATATAGTATCAGAATTTGGTTCTTTTCCTCCTTCTCGAAATTCTATACATTTACTAATACTGTAATAAATCCATTTTCATGTATTCTGCCTGAATAGGCTCTGGTTTAAACTAAAAACTCTATACAGTACACTATCTTATTCCCATTAACTGTTTTTTCTCCTGAGATTCATATTGTATTATTAATTTGCAGTAGCACTTTACATATTAAGAATTGGAGTTTTTCACATCACAAAGACTGCATGTTTTCTTAGTTTTCTGTTTACTTTTTAAATGGATCTAACAGTTCACTAATTTCAAACTAAACTAGAAATCTTAGTCTCTTTTCCTAATATCTCTGAACATATACATCTAAAGCATCATTTAAGTACAGTATTTTAGAATAGTTTATTGGAAAAGAATATTTGGAAATTACTGCAGATAATAAATACATTTTATATAGTTCCTAATATAGATCCCAGTTTCCTGATCTTCCTCTCTTCTGCATCCCATTTTCCAGTAAATCTTTACCTCTAAGATGAAGTAATAATAGACCAAATATCAGTTAGAATAAGACTTAGCTGCACTGGAAAAGAGAAATGACATCCACAGTTTTCTTCCCAGGAAAACTTTGATAGGAAGTAGGGAGGTGAGAAAGGACAAGACAGGCATAGGGTGAAGCTTACATGTCTCAGAGAAGGTAATGTGGTAGATACCTCAGGAAGTATACCCAAAACACTTAAAAAATTGTTTTTTTAATTGTTTATGTAAGCTCTGTGCCCAAGCTCAGGGCTTGAACTCATGACCCTGAGGTCAGGAGTCACATGCTCCACTGACTGAGCCAGCCAGGCACCTCTACCCAAAACACTTTTAAACCCATTGGTAAATAGGTGCAGGCACAGCAAATAGGTGCTACATTAATAGTTAAAATTGTTAACTCTTAATACTCTTCAGCTGAGCAACTCCTGGACTCCTAGGACACCTTCCCTAACCCTTCTAACTTTAAGTATCTCAGGTCTTGGCTTTCTTAAATTTAGCATTCTCCTCCTCCTCTTCCTCCTCCTCCTCCTCCTCTGCCTTCTTTAATGTTTATTTTTGAGAGAGACAGAGCATGAGCAGAGGAGGGGCAGAGAAAGAGGGAGACACAGAATCCAAAGCAAGCTTCAGGCTCTGAGCTGTTAGCACAGAGCCCGATGCGGGGCTCAAACTCATGAACTGTGAGATCATGACATGTGCCAAAGTTGGACACTTAAATGACTGAGCCACCCAGGCACCCCTTAAGTTTAGCATTCCTGAAGACACCATGAACTCACTTTGCTTGAGAGAGTTAGAAGTTTTTTCATTACTCTCACAAAAAAATGAAGTAACTGAATTCCACAAGAATCGGCTTTCCATTATAGCCACTGTGGTGAAAAATAATATGGTGGCTCACAACAGAGGCTGCAGGGAGAACCCCCTAGGATGAGACACAGAGTCATTGATACTTCCATGGCAGCAAGAGCTGAAGTGAGGTCTCTTCAGTCGAAGGGAGCCACTGAATGCTGCCTACCTCGGTTGCAAAGGCTAGGAATGCCTAGATAGACCAAAGGTATTATGATAGAGACGAGATGAATAATTACAGTGAGCTTTGTGATAACTTTAACCTTATGATTTCCTTAAAAATTATCTTATATATTTTTGTCTATGTGTTCTTTTATATTAACTGAGTATCACCTTGCTGGTCTCCATTCAAAACTATATTGATTACTTGCTTTGGTCAGAATAACACTGAAAATACAATTTTGTTTGGCATCTTTGTGATACCAAATCTTCCCATCCATCCATGAGCACAGTTTATATCTTATGTATTTAGATGTATATGGATTTCTGATCTGTTTCTCATCCATAGAAGTATTTATAATTTACCATTTTTTTCTATCAAGGACACTTTTAAAATATTTTTATACATTTATTTATATATTATATACATTATAAGCACTCTGTATTTACATATATACAAATTCATTAAATATATATGTAAATGTATGCATATATAAACATGTGGGGAGAGGCCCCTGGGTGGCTCAGCGGGTTAAGAGTCTGACTCTTAGTTTCGACTCAGGTCATGATCTCACAGTTCATGTGTTTGAGCTGTGTGAGTTCATGTGTTTGACAGCTTGGAGCTTGCTTAGGATTCTCTCTCTGTCTCTCTCTCTCTCTCTCTCTCTCTCTCTCTCAGCCTCTCCCCTGTTCATTCTCTCTCTCTCTAAAAATAAATAAACATTTAAAAAATATGTGTGTGTGTGTCTAATCATTGTACTAAGTAAAGCAGTGGTAGAGTGTGGTTAGAGAAATTTTGTTTGATGGGGCGTCTGGGTGGCTCAGTTGGTTGAGCGTCCCGCTTCGGCTCAGGTCATGATCTCACAGTTTGTGAGTTCGAGCCCTGCGTCAGGCTCTGTGCTGACAGCTCAGAGCCTGGAGCCTGCTTCAGATTCTGTGTGTGTGTCTCTCTCTCTCTGCCCCTCCCCCACATGTACTCTGTCTCTCTCTTCCTCTCAAAAATAAAGAAAACTAATAAAAAAATTTTTAAATAAAATGGAGTGAATATTTTAAATGGAAGCAGATAATATGGAGTTATAATTTTGATGATTATTTTTGGAGGTCCTGTGTTTTATATATATGACATACTATTTATACTTATTTTATTAAATAATGTTTTAGATTCTGAAAAGGAGAAAATTAACTGGTATTTTTCAAATCTTTGTTTCAAGGTCCATTTTTTTTTAAAGTTTATACTTCATCATAAAGAGTATTTAGCTTTATGAATATAATTTTATTATTTTTGCTTTGAGAATTGGTTAAGCTACTTTAGTTCTCCCTCTTTATCCTAAAATGACCATTTCTTTCTAAAAAAAAATATATTTTTTGTTTTATTCCACTTTGAAGAACAATTTCTTTCAATAGAGCTTATGCAGTCTCATTTATCATGATTTAAAAAATATTTTCAACTTTAGCTTCAACTGGTAGTCATAGTCATAACCAATAAACTCCACATTCAGTGCTATTATGTTGTATTTAATCTCTACTCATCTTATTCTTTGGTATTTAACTCCACAAGTTTCTTTTTGGTTCGATTAATTTGGTAACTTTTCCTTCTAAGTTTATATTGCTGTAAACAAAGGGCGTGGCTGGAGTAAATCTTGGTTCTTCTGACAGCTCATTTTCAGACACACTGCTCTCTCTCACGCTGTGGATTCGGCTGTCAGAATTGTACTCTGCACAAGAACTGCTGGGATGTGTATTTGATCCACTGAATTATGCTGCACAGTGATCATTTGCCTGTCCAACTTGGCTCTGCACTTAACTATTTTCATGGAAATTCCTCCTTAGCTATTCTTAGGTATGCTCTATGTCCTTCCACTTTTACCTGTCTGTATTCTTTGTGCATCTTAGGGGTTTAATAAATTAAACTCCAACATACACGTTAGCTGCTGAAAACAATATACTAACAGTCACAATCAAAACCACTCCTGTAAACCTGTATTAGGAAATACTGATTACAGGGAACTTAATGGAAGTGTCCTATTTTCTGGAGTCATTTGTTTTGATGAGAGCCTGAGTGTAAATTCTGTACAAAACACAGACCGCTATTATGCAGTTAATTATGCACAAAGTAAACATGTACAACTGTAAACAGCAAAATGCCACCTAATAATGGATAACTCCAGATTTATGGTATGCATGTCCAATCTGTAAAGGCTTCTATTCATGAATCTAAAATGAATGGAACATTACCTAAATGATCCAAAATGAAGGATTTAATACATTGCTCTATCCTCATTGCTACTTATTTCTTGTCAGCAGATTTTTCATTTTGCCTTAATTTATTGTACATAAACACTATGCAAATGTTTGGGTCATATTTAAAAACATATGGCTTATGCTTATGATTACTGGTTAGGCATTTTATTACAATTACTTGCTAAGCAAATCACTTTCTTAATTATACAGGTCAGCATATAATCACTGCGCCCACATGTAGTTGCTGTACAAAGCTCCAGTAAGTAAGCATACTGTGCGTAATTTAGGGAATATGTTTATGTATTGTCCCCAACATATGTGTTAAGGTTGCCTCCTGGCTACTTACATCAGTGCCAATGGAATTTCTTCTATAAGGAACGCTTCAAATTTCGTGCATTCTGCTAGTACACGTACAGTTCTGAAATTTGATACCAAATATAATAAAATTTGATAGTTTTTATCCATCCCCCAAATGAAAACGATAAAGATGATTAAAAAGCTACTAACTAAATTCATATGATTATATTTTATTAATTTACATAACAAATAGTAATTTGTTTTTATTCCTCTTTGTTTCAAGATGTTCATGTGACTTACAAAAAATGCCGAAATTGCAACAGTTTAAGGAATATCTAAATGAATATCAGAGTGTTAAGAGAAAAGAAATTGGGGGAAAGAAAATGTAGCAGGATTAAGATTAATTCACAAAATACATGCTGACAGTCTTTTGAGAGTTGGACACAACCATTTTATTAGTCAAAACAGACACAGAAAAACAAATGGCTAATGATACACTGTTTCAAATCAGTCCACTGCTTCAGAGAAGAGCACTGATTCTTGATTCTAAAGCGACATGTGTCCTATGCATTCTTTTAAGAGAAAGCACTCTTTAAAAAAGATCCCAGATGTGTCAGTGTAGGTTCATTAATTATAACAAATGTGCCATCACGGTGTGGCATGTTGATATTGGGGAAGTTGTGTGTTTGGTGGGGAGGACAAGGGGTGAAAGGGAATTCTCTACTCTCCACTCTATTTTGCTGTGAACCTAAAAGTGTTCTAAAAGGTTTATTAATTTTAAAAAGTCCCAAACAGGGGCACCAGGGTGGCTCAGTCAGTTGAGCATCCAACTTTGATTTTGGCTCAGGTCATGATCCCAGGGTCGTGGGTCTCTGCCCCTTGTCGGGCTCCATGCTGGGTGAGGAGCTTGCTTGGGATTCTCTCTCTCTCTCTCTCTCTCTCTCTCCCCTCTTCCTCTCTCCCTCCCTCTCCCCAACTCACATACTCTCTCTTTCTCTCTAAAATAAAATTAAATAAATAATAAAAATAAATTAAAATTAAAACAAAAAGTCCCAAATAATATGATTCTCATGATAGGCTGTAGACTATTCCACATTTGACCTTCATTGTAAAAGGTCAGTGTAATTCCAGTATAATTAATTAACAACTGACTCCTGGAGGTGATGGGGGAGATGATGGGTATATAGGTCAAAACAATGCAGTTTTGATATATGCATTAAACAATGCCTCCTTTAAGGTATTTCTGTAAATTGATATGCATCCCACATTCCAAATTTTTTTTTTAATTTTTTTTTCAACATTTATTTATTTTTGGGACAGAGAGAGACAGAGCATGAATGGGGGAGGGGCAGAGAGAGAGGGAGACACAGAATCGGAAGCAGGCTCCAGGCTCCGAGCCATCAGCCCAGAGCCCGACGCGGGGCTCGAACTCACGGACCGCAAGATCGTGACCTGGCTGAAGTCGGACGCTTAACCGACTGCGCCACCCAGGCGCCCCTCACATTCCAAATTGATATATATCCTAGACCCTTGTGAAGTATTTTTATGGGTTCTAACTCATTAGGTTACCAATATATAATAAATGGTTTTACAATAGGAAAATCTGCTTGAGAATCTCTTTCCTTGAAAGTAACCCAGAGATAAGGCATGCACAGATAGAAAAGATAAAAAAAAAATAAAATAAAATAGTTTGGAAGGGTGGCACAGGCGTCCTTTTGATGATGGAAAACAGATTGCTTTGCTTGTCTTATATGCACTCTTTTGCACAAGGACATTTATGGAATTGCAGTAAACCAAGGGATAAGTGCCTTGTACATTTTGAGAAAAATATTCAGGTACTTGGTCATTTTAGCTAACTGTGTCTTAGAACAAATTCTGTAACCTGTAGCTATATATCATTTTTTTTTCTTTTTAAAAAGTTTACATGATCATTTCACAAGGAGCCAAGAAAACCCCCACAAACAGGTAACAGCAGATCCAAGTTCTCATTTAAATTGGTATTGTTATTTTTGTTATTTTGTGTTGTGAAACTGGAAAAGATGGAATGGCAATGCATGAAAGGTCAAAATATGAAATCAATTACCATATTTGTGCAGTTCCAATTTCTATGCAAAGCATATGGCTTTTCTCTATCTTGCTTGGATAATTACTCCCTTGTCATTTCCCATTGCTATTATTTTCAGCTCTCTCTTCACATGATTTTTTGTGAGGTGTAGGGAGACATGATATTATTATGTACCTTTAAAATATTCTTCTGGGTTGATTGTATCTGTTTATTCTGAAAGTCAATAACTATTTTTAAAAACTGAATGAGATCAGAGAAACTGAAAAACATAAGAAATGTTCCAGAGCCTTAATGCAAAGAGGACTATACAGTCTATTTGCTATATTCATTTTTTTAAAAAAAGGAATCTCATTAGTGATTAGAATTATGGAATTTGGAGTACAGAAAAAAAAGGAAAAAGGAATTAGCAACAACTAAAATTAAAATTGCAACCCTTTTAATAACTGCCAAATTCAAGTAAGTGCATGTCAAGATTCTCTTCAAAATTTAAGTGTAAGTGTTTAAGTCTAAATTGTCTCTTATTTCACACAATAGCAAACATTTCATCACTTTAATGTTTCTGTAGTGATTGTATTTTGGAAAGTCTTAAGCTAAATTTTACCATAAATATTACTTAATTAATATTGGAGTAGCTAAAATGCATTTTACTTGTTTTTTTTGCATGCTTCATCATGTTGGTCATTGGAAGTACAGAAACTCATACTTCTTAGTTATCCTGTTAATAGTGTAAACCTTGGGGCGCCTGGGTGGCTCAGTCAGTTAAGTGCTAGATTTCGGCTCAGGTCATGATCTCATGTGTGAAGCCTGGTTGGGATTCTCTCTCTTTCCCGCTCTCTCTCTGACCCTCCCCAACTTGCACTTTCTCTCTTAAAAATAAATTAAAAAAAAAGAAAACAGTGTGAAGCTTATTTTCAGGATTTTAGAAATTTCAGTTTATTAATAGTGAAACTTAGGCACACATTTCAGTTTATTAATAGTGAAACTTAGGCACACACACAGACACAATTGACTTTTACCTTTCAGTGATCTTCTTATCCTTTGGACTAATTTTAAAACATTATTTGAAGAAATCTTCTTCAAGGTACTTCTGTCAGTACCTTCATGGAGTTACCTTAATTCTTATAAACCTGGGCATCAGGCTTCATAAGGGTAATCTAAACTTGTCTAAAAAAGAACCCCTGTATGTCTTTGTGTAGAATTGCAACTCTAGTAGCGTCTGGGTGGGTCAGTTGGTTAAGTGTCCGACTTCAGCTCAGGTCATGATCTCACAGTCTGTGAGTTCGAGCCCCGCGTTGGGCTCTGTGCTGACAGCTCAGAGCCTGGAGTCTGCTTCAGATTCTGTGTCTCCTCCTCTCTCTTCCCCTACCCTGCTCATGCTCTGTCTCTCTCTGTGTCAAAAATAAATAAAAAAATTAAAAAAATTAAAAAAAAGAATTACAACTTCAAGGAAATGTAGAGAAAACATGTTTTTCTCACAGGAAATGCCACCTTCCACTCAACATGGTTATTTTCACATCCCTAAATGCATCCTAAATGCCTTGCATCTGATTTAATTTGCAAAAGAAATGACTAGAATGTCAGGGAGATAGGTAGCTTTTTAAAATTACAGAGGTCTGTAGATATATTATTTGTCACATCCCCTTCAAATGATTCTACTAACAACTAATAAAGGAGTCAAACATTTATATATCAGAATCCTTTTTCTCCTTACTGAAAATCAAAAGAAAGCAGCTTTCAGGAAAAATTATTGAAACTAATTGGGACAGAAGGAAACAACACAAATAAACTAGAATATTAGTGACAGAATCAACTTTTCAAGAGCCTTGGAAAAGGGAAAGAGAGCAAATGGATGAGAAGGGATGCAAGAAAAATGTGGCAGATGCTACTAGAAAGGAAACAAGGGAGAGTCTGGGTGGCTTTGTTGGTTAAACATTGAACTCTTGATTTTAACTCAGGTCATAATTTCAGAGTTCATGAGACTAAGCCCCTTGTTGGGCTCTGTGCTGACAATGCAGAACCTGTGTGGAATTCTCTCTCTCCCTTTCTCTCTACCTCTCCCCTGCTCATGCACATGTCCTCCACCTTTCAAAATCAATAAATAAACTAGAAAAAGAAAGAAAGAAAGAAAGAAAGAAAGAAAGAAAGAAAGAAGAAAAGAAGAGAAAAGAAAAGAAAAGAAAAGAAAAGAAAAGAAAAGAAAAAAATCAACCTGGAAACTGAATGAACAAATTTAAGAAAAATCATCTGTAATACAAGAAACATCTGAGATATTTATCCATATATATACCATTTCTCTGAAATATTGTGTAATTCTATATAAATCCATTTCCAGTCCTTTTATATTTCCTTCTGTATTTAAAAAATGAGTATAGTTGACACACAATGTTACATTAGTTTCAGGTGTGTGGCACTATGATGCAACATCTTGATACATTATGCTGTGCTTACCACAAGTGTAGCTACCACGTGTCACCATATAAGACTATCACAATATCATTGACCATATTTACTGTGCTGTACCATTTATTCTCATGATTTTTTCAATCCATAACTGAAAGCTTTATATTTCTTTCTGTTGATACATATTTTTATATGATATTTTCTTCTGCCTAAAGAATTCCTTTATCATTTCTTGTACTGTGCATCTGTATGTGATGAAATATTTCAGCTCTCATATGTCTGAAAAAGTTGTAATTTAGCTTTCCGTTTTGTGAGATATTTTTCTAGGTATAGAATTCTAGGTTGACAGTTTTTCTTTCAGTTTTATTTTATAAAGATAATATTCCACTCTCTTCTTGCTTACATCGTTGCTAATGAGAAACCCATGGTCATTCTTGCTTCTCTTCTGCTGGATGGAATCTGTCTTTTTCTGTTTGTTTTTAAGACTTTTTTCCTTTTATCAGTAATTTTCATGTGCCAAAGTGTAGTGTTTTGTTTTTGTTTTTGTTTTTCATGTCCTATATGTATGAGGAACCTTGAATGGTTTGGATCTGTAAGCTTATAATTTTCATCAAATTTGGAAATTTTGTCATTCAATTGATTCTCCTTTCATTTTTTTACTTAATTTTTTTCCTCTGTTTAATTTTATGTATCTTCTACTGCTATGAATTCATGGTCACTGATCTTTTCTTTTCAATATCTAATTTTCTATTAATCCTACTGACTATATTTTCTTCTTAGACATTGCAATTTTTCTCTCTGGAAGTTTCATTTGGTCTTTTCTATGTCTTCAGGGTATATATTAATTTTTTGAACATATGGAATACCTCTATAATTATAATTTCAGTATCCTTGTCTGCTAACTTCAACATCTATATCAGTTCTTGGTCAGTTTTCATTGATTTATTTTATTCCTCATTATGGGTCATATTTTCATGCTTCTTTCCATGCCTGGTAACTTTTATCAAATGACAGACAGTATAATTTTATCTTGTTAGGTGCTTCATTTGGAGACACAGCTGTGTAACTTAAAAATAGTTTAATCCTTTTGTTTTGCTTTATAAGATTTGTTATATGAGGAAGAGCCTTAGTAATGTACCCTATGCTTCATGAATTATGAAATTGTCCGAATTTACTGGATTAAACAGGTTTACTATTCCATACCCTCTATGAGTGTCAAATACTAACCCCTCTAATCCTTTTGGATGATTCTTTCCCTGGTCTTTGGTGATTTCCTTAATACTTGTACTGACCAGAAATCTAAAGAACTGAAAGAAATCTCTCTAGGTGTCTGGGTTTTTCTGTGTAGATTTGTCCTCTCTGGTACTCTGTCCTGAAATTTTTGGGTGCCTTGGTCTCCATAGACACTCAGCTCGATATTCTCTGATCAGTTTTGACTGGATTCTCGCTCCTTACACTGTGGCCTGGGCATTTTCTCAAAGTAGTAACTGTGGGAGTCATTTGGTTTATCTTGTTTTCTTTTCTTTCTCTCAGGGATCACTGTTTTTTTATTGTGTCATGTCCAATACCGTGAAGATGGTTATTTCATGTACTATTTTTTCTGCTGGATTTTTGTTTGTTTGTGCCCAGTGGTGAGAAAGAGAAAGCCAAATCCAGTTCTTGTTGCTTCACATCAGAAATCAGTATATATAGTTTTTTTCTATGTGGTAAGTTCTCACAATGAGTTTACAGGTTCTGTGGATAAGTGTACTTTTCATTTCCATATATACTAGCAGATTTTGTTTTAAAATGCAACAAATTGTACTCCTGCCAACAATACATGCAAGTATATTTTCCTACATCACTTAAAAATTTGTTTTTAATGTTTCCAGGCTGGTAAAAAGTTATCAATCATTCATAATTTAATAATTTACATTTTCTGTTATTGAATTTAAGCATGATTTTATATGCCTGTTGGTCATCTGAACTTGCTTGTCTATTTTTTCTGTCTACCTTTTGTGCAACTGACCATTTTCTTATCAATTTGTAAAAAGCACATTGTGTCTTTTAAATTTTTCTTAATGTTTATTTTATTTTTGAGACAGAGACAGAGAGTGAGTGGGGGACGGGCAAAAAGAGGGAGACACAGAATCTGAAACAGGCTCCAGGCTCTGAGCTGTCAACACAGAGCCTAATATGGGGCTCGAACTCACAAGATGTGAGATCATGACCTGAGCCAAAGTTGGATGCTTAACCGACTGAGCCACCCAGGTGCCCCACATTGTGTCTTATAATAAATTATTTTTAAATAAATTGTCTGTACCTTGCATTGTAAATATTTCAAAATATATTGCTTACTTTCCAATATTTATTTTATCTCAACCCTGATATTTAATTTTAAAAATTCTCATTTTAATTAACTGAAAATAGCACATTCATTCTTTTATAACATCAAGTTTTTATGGTATCTTGGTTAAGAAGGACATCCCTTTCCCTGGGTTGCACAGGTAGTGTTTTGGTACTCCTTGCAAGATCTAGGGTCATCTAGATAGTAAACAATAGAACTGAAACCAGAACATTTATTTCTGTGTCCTTTCCATTTTATCATATATCTGTTACTTGAATAATCATAAGCTAGTAATTAAAATAGACTTTCAATTTCGAAGGAAGGAAGGAAAAGAGAGAAGGGAGAGATGGACACAAAATAGAGAACTTTAGACCATAAACTTTAATGTTTTTAATTCAAAATATATGTATCTGTTATATCTAGATTGTTTTGATAAACAAGTTATGTTGTTAACTGTCATCAGCATACCCATCAAATGAGATTTAACACATTTCATAAAATTTTGCTTTATCAATCAAAATTTCTAAACCAGCTGGTAATAATTCTACTTGAGAATGGATTTGAGTGTGTATTTCAGTACATACAGTAGTGATGAAAGACAATATGAAAGTGTATTAAATGTCACAAACTCTTTTAATAGCATCCTCTTGAAGATTTCATGGGTGATACAGCGGATTGATGTGAAGCAAATTCTGAGACCACGATGTCTACCCGAAGGTTAGTTCCCGATCAACTGAATGATAGTATGTGTGTCAGAGATGAATCTTATAATCATAGCTCTCTTTCAGCTTTAATTGAACAGGCATACACTAATTCTTGATAAGAAGACGTTGTCTTTTATTTTAGCTTTAATACCAAAAGAGTTTGAAACTTTAAATTGTTCATTTTGCTTTATTGCACTTTTGAAGCTGTCCAAATCTCACTCAGTGGTATTCTTTCCTTTCCATCAGAAAGAATCTGATGAGGAAAGTGGACATCCAATTAACCACTCACCTGACACCAGACTTCCTCTTTAGGATGTCTTAGCTTTGAGATACACTGAAGCTTGACTCTCTCATGACATTTCACTATCAAATATTCAGGTAGATTGCATTAAGGACATTAATTTGCCTGCCAATCTCTCAAAGCAGTGCTTCAGAAATGTCCAATAATACAGAAAATATTGTAAGAAGACCTGAACTCATTGTCATAACATATAAATGTTGTTATTCAGTCTGCTATACTGTCTCAACCTGCAGCCCTATATAGTATCGACATTTATATATGTGATGTCTCTTTGTAAAGTCATCACATTATGCTATATTAAAAAGAAAGATAAAGAAAATATGTAAGTGCAAACCATGTTTTCAGATTTCACCAAATGATCTATTTTATCCAAAATAAATATAGGTTTTAGTGTTTTGTTAGTAAAAAATCATAGAATTTTTACAGATTTTCTCATTGTTCCATAGAGGCCATGCATTGTCTATCCTCATTATTCCAACTTCACCAATAGTCATAAAAATTTTGCAAGTTTAATCTCATTTCTTCAAATATAGTATCAATTCCTTAAGGCATACCTTCTGATTTTTATGTCTCTTATGTCTCCCATGACTTGTGTACAAATATATAGAGAGCAGAGTTGAAAACATTTATTGATTTTTTTTTCTTCAACAATTTAGAAAATTATATTGCATAGCCTCCAGGTGACATAAATATTAGTGAAATGAATTAATTGCCACCCTCAAAGACCATATATCTACTAAGAAGGATACGATTGAAGCATACAACACATCCACACACACTCATATTCACACACATACCAAATAGAAATTACAAGAAACCATCCACAAAGAGCTAAAAATCAAATTGTTGTGAGAGTTTAGAGAAGAGCTGAGAAATCAACTAAATAACATGAAAATAACAAGAAAAGTTCTATGAGGTAAAGTAATTTGACATGGTATATGAAAGAATTTTATAAATGGATGGAAGAGGAGGTCATTCTATATAGAGAAGGCACACAACCAACAGTTTAAAAGTGTAAGTATTTTCTTGGGGGAAATAAAGTAATCCATTTTCTTAAAACATAGGAAATATTCCCAGGAATAGAATAAAGTATAGTCTCTAAGGACTCATTACAAAGTCATAACCATTGGTAAGCAAAGGAATGTATGTGTAAAAGTTGTTTTTAAGTAGGTAGATGGAGTGACAAAGCAAGGACAATAAAAGCACTGAAAAGATGTATTTTCAGCAAAATTGGAAGACTGAGAAAACCTCAAAACCCAATATTCACAATACTTCCAGAGGCAATAGATCTGGACAGAGCAGGGCATCATATTAGGAGATCTTAGAAATCTCCAGCAATTAGTCATTATCTTAAGGAAGAACCAATAGGGAACTTTCATACTTCACCTGCTGTGAACAAGGCAGAATGGACACGGCTTGAATGTCTGGTGAAAACAGAGATGATATGCAAAGAGCAGAGCAGCCCAGAAATGGAAGCCCAGAGTAAAAGCAAAATGTCTATTCTAATTGTTAAGTAAATCACCCTGAAGGCTACACTGTATCCCATGCCAGTCATTAGCTTGTGAAGAAAGTGGAAACTCAGAGATTCTATTAAAAACCCTCTTGAGCCAGATTAGTTTAAGAAAGGAAGAGAAGTGGTGGTTATAATCTCTAGCTGTGGCAAGACAAGAGAGAGTTCATGACTAGGCAAGTCTGAAAAGCTACCTGGGCTACCACTCATCCCATTCGGAGAAGAAGCTCATAAAGAGCTCTTTAGGAAAGTGTGTCAATTCAAACAGGGCCAACAAAATGAAAATATACAGGGTCCATACAAAAATATTATAGAACACAAGAAAAAAGTAGTAGTACAGGTTTTTTTTTATGGATTAGAAAACTTTATTACACATATGTTGCCACAAAGTAGAGCAACTAATTTTTTTAAATGTTTATTTATTTTTGAGAGACAGAGAGACACAGAGCATGAGCAGGGGAGGGGCAGAGAGAGAGAGAGGGAGACACACAACCTGAAGCCGGCTCCAGGCTCCGAGCTGTCAGCACGGAGCCCAACATGGGTCTCAAACTCACAAACTGAGGTCATGACCTGAAGTTAGAAGCTCAACCGACTGAGTCACCCAGGTGCCCTAAAGTAGAGCCATTCTGACATGACTTTTTTTTTTTTTAAATGAAAGAAGCAGTTACTTCTATGAAGGAAGACCAGAGAATATATATTAAAAAATTCTGAGATAAAATGGCCAAATTGTAGGATGGTAAACAGAAAAATGCAGAACTCAAATAGGTAGAAGAAAAAGACCAAATCATTTGAGAAATGAACACTAAATTACAAGGAGCACAAAGGAGAATACATTTCACATAAAACCAGTAACAGACAATGATAGAATCGAAAACATTTAACAAAGA
The DNA here is from genome assembly GCF_022837055.1 of Prionailurus viverrinus. Taxonomy (NCBI): domain Eukaryota; kingdom Metazoa; phylum Chordata; class Mammalia; order Carnivora; family Felidae; genus Prionailurus; species Prionailurus viverrinus. The sequence goes on along the minus strand of NC_062565.1, from coordinate 93,904,256 downwards.
AGTTATTTAAAGAAGTTGGGGAGGGGCGCCTGGGTGGCGCAGTCGGTTAAGCGTCCGACTTCAGCCAGGTCACGATCTCACGGTCTGTGAGTTCGAGCCCCGCGTCAGGCTCTGGGCTGATGGCTCAGAGCCTGGAGCCTGTTTCCGATTCTGTGTCTCCCTCTCTCTCTGCCCCTCCCCTGTTCATGCTCTGTCTCTCTCTGTCCCAAAAATAAATTAAAAATGTTGAAAAAAAAATTTTAAAAAAAAATAAAAAAAAAAAAGAAGTTGGGGAAAATAAAGATAAAATGGAAAGAGTCAAGGGGGATTTAACATAGGCACAAGTGATTTCCACTGGAGAAAACAGAATAATTAGATACAACAATAAAATGTTTACATTGAAATTAAAATGTGTATTATTTTAAATGGAATTACATTTAGATTGCCCATTTCAATTTAACCTTAAGCCAATAACAACAATTCAGTTGATCAATTCCAGTGTGATTTTACATGACTATCCTGTTCACATTCACTTCTCAAAATGGTACCCATCCATGTTGAAAGCTTAAATGCCTAGTCAAATACTAGATTTCTCAATAATTTCCAGCATCCCTAGTAATCATATGCCAAACAAGATGCGATAACTTGCTTGTTTAAATTTCAGAGACTTTAGGTCTCACGACACTCATTACAGTTGTAATTTGTCTTATATTTTAATTTTATTTCATTTTCTTTTTTGTTATTCATGTGTTTTATCAACATACCCATTTTTCAGAAATGACAAAGTAATAGGTAGCACACACTTTTTAAAAATATTCAATACTTGGAATGTGCTTTTGAACATTGTAGGCGGTTTATAAATATTTGCTGATTTAATGACTAATGCATATGTATTGGTGAGTAGGTTGAAATGTTTTTTTTTTTTTTATGAACTCAATGCAACTTACTACTTTTTCATGTACGCATGCTCTATACTTCTCACTTGAAAGCTTTGGTAATTCGAACCACAGCAAACAAAACCCATATACGTATCCATATATATGTATATATTTTTGATAAAATGAATATATGATTAAAAAATGCTCACTCAAATCTGATTTGAGATTGAGCTTTCTAGCATCTCAAAATCAAATGTTGTAGGAATTCAGACAGTAAATGTTTATGTATTTCAGAGACTTCTCTCCATACCACACCTGTGTCACTAACTTCTATCCTTTCCATAGTTTGTTAATTAATACAGTCTAAGAATCTTGCACTTTCAGGCTTTATGCCTTATTTGATTAGCCAAGTTGAATAAAAGAATATGGAGATTTTAGTGTTTATATTAAATAATATAGGCTCATTATTTTCTGCCTCTAGACAGTCAGGTACAAAATGTTTTAATGTCTCTGTAATTTTTTAATTGCTTTGTATTTATCTGTTCAGCAGCATCTTCCACAACTTCCCCACTTTAGGGTAAATATTGAATGATACTGAAATAAATCTAGTATTTTTAATACGCCTTCTCACTCCCTTTGCCCATTCACATAATGTTCTTTGAAGTACCTTTCACACTTACTCACATGCAAAGTTTATGCTTAAGCCAATAGCTGTAAATGTCTTTCCTTCATAGCAAAGACATATTATATCATTTTTTCTTTGCTCCTCTCATGCTTTTTGTATTCATCCAATAGAGCAATTGTCATGTTGAATCATATTTGTTTCCTTGTATGCATCTTTCCCACTGGATTTTATTTTTATTATTTATTTACTTATTTTGAGAGAGAGCATGATCAGGGGAGGGAGCTGAGAGAGAGGGAGAGAGAGAATCCCAAGCAACCTTGGCAGTGTCAGCACCAAGCCTAATACTGGGCTCAATCCCACCAACCATGAGGTCATGACCTGAGCTGAAATCAGGAGTCAGAGGCTTAACCTACTGAGCCACCCAGGCACTCCCCTACCCCCACCACCGCATTGGATTTTAAACTCTTCAGTGATGTAAATGTTTTCATAATCTTTTTAAGTCTATTATTGTAGACAGTGCTTGGAACCCAGTTGATTCTCAATAAATGGGTGGTAAATTTTTATTTATTTATTTTGACTTACTTTATTATTTAAAAAAAAATTTTTTTTTTAACATTTATTTATTTTTGAGACAGAGAGAGACAGAGCATGAACTGGGAGGGTCAGAGAAAGAGGGAGACTTAGAATTTGAAACAGGTTCCAGGCTCTGAGCTGTCAGCACAGAGCCGGACGCTGGGCTTGAAATCACGGACCGTGAGATCATGACCTGAGCTGAAGTTGGCCGCTTAACCGACTGAGCCACCCAGGCGCCCCTATTTTGACTTACTTTAAATGAAACTAAATTCTCTTTATGTTTTCTCACCAATGAAGTCCCAGTAAAGTTGTATTTTTTAAAAAATTCGAGTCTTTTGGACATGTTGTATTGGACTCCATAGTCCTCTGAGAACGCTTATCTCAATGACCTTTCCATTACTATGGACTCTGAGTTATGTGCTTTGTCTTCACTTCTTAAATTTCCTAAGCCTTTTTCTGGACAGCCTGAGCAAACTATTTCATCTCTCTGTATTTCACTTTCAGCTTTCATAAAATAGGTCTAATAGTAATAGCATTTACTATATAGGATTGTAAGGATTCAATAAACTTATGTATGTAAAATATTTTAAAAAGAGTGTGTCATATATATGTTATATAACATATGTTGTATGCATGTTATCTGTATATATACATTAAAATGGTTCCTATTATATTTTTGCTATTTCCAGCTGCTTTGTAGTCTATTTCCTGTTTTCGCCCTTGACTTTGTCTGTATAGCGCCCAAATGGGAATAAGATCTCTTTGGAATGGCAGCCCATCCTATATGTGGCAGTTCCTGAAAGTGACTGCTTCCCAGGTGCTGAGGGTTTTTCAGTCTGCCTACAACAGATAAAGTTTTTTCAAAGCTGTGCTGCCAATGATTAAGACCATTCCTCAGAAACAAAATTGATCTCATATGTTCCAGAAGCAATTCATGGGGAATGACAGTTTGCACCTAGTTGTACTTTACAAGAAGTTTGGTCTTAAAAGAGAAAATAAATCAGGACTTATTAAATTATCATTATTAATAATATTACTTGGTAGATCACACCTGTATTGTGGGCGTGTCTGTGATCTAAGAACCAAATTATTGTTATCATTGCAAATCCTTTTGAGGAAATAATCATCTCTGATTCTGCTAAGAAATATGTATTTACAGTTAAATGGTTACAGATGAAAGGAAGGGTGATCTGGCTCATCTATAAAATTTGTATGATAGTACTGGTCTGTCAGAATTAATTCTGAGCTATAAGTGCCAAAAATATTTAACACTTAGTAAGTTATTAAAACGTATAGAAGAACTTTAAAACCTGCTGTAAATGCATATGTATAGTATGTGTAAATCACATTCTGAAATATATACATGTATATAAAACTTATGTTTAACCAGTGTTGTGGTGACTAATTCCTAGGTGTTAGGCTTATATATAGAAATTGAATTTATCTAGTATACCTCACATTGCATTTCCTCCTTTAGATTCATTACAATCCTGGATAATTATGTTGTATCCATTTCCTATATTCTTTTTCTTTTAAGTCTTCAGTTATAAGTGGATCTTGGGGCACCTGGGTGGCTCAGTCAGTTAAGCGTCCGACTTGGGCCCAGGTCATGAGCTCACAGTTGGTGGGTTCGAGTCCCGCATCGGGCTCTGTGCTGATGGCCCAGAGCTTGCAGCCTGCTTCAGATTCTGTGTCTCCTTCTCTCTCTCTCTGCCCCTCTCCCACTCATGCTGTGTCTCTCTCTCCTTCAAAATTAAACGTTAAAAAAATTAAAAAAAAATAAGTGGATCTTAATGATCAACGTCACTAGTTTTTGCTTCTTTGTTTTTTCACATCAGATCTTTTCCTTGAAATCAGTCAGGGAGAAATTTTTTTTTTTTTTAATTTCACAGTTCATTGGAAATTCAAGAAAAGTCCCACTCATATCAATAATTGATTGACTTTATTAATCCCCAAATTTCTGCTGGGATGCAAAATGTCAGACATGAAAAATTAATCATTTGGGGCGCCTGGGAAGCTCAGTCGGTTAAGTGGCCGACTTCAGCTCAGGTCATGATCTCTCAGTCCGTGAGTTTGAGCCCCTTGTTGGGCTCTGTGCTGACAGCTCAGAGCCTGGAGCCTGTTTCAGATTCTGTGTCTCCCTCTCTCTGACCCTCCATCATCATGCTCTGTTTCTCTCTGTCTCAAAAATAAATAAACGTTAAATTTTTTTTTTAATAAAAAAATAAAAATAAAAATAAAAATTAATCATTTGATTCAATCAAATTCTTCCTTTCGCACAGAGAATATATTTGCATTACCAATAAGTTACCTAGACAATTGGATCATGTATATTATGATAATGAACACTATTAAAAGAAATTAGAACTATATCTATATTTAGTATTTATTTAAAAAATATTTTGTGAAAAAATAATTCAATGCACAATTATTTCTTCATGTATTTGACACATTTGTCAATTATCTACAATGTAACAGTGTTTGAGACATTGGAGTCCTTGTCAGCAAAACAGGTGACAAAATTTCTGCCCTCACGGAGCTTACATTCTGATGCAATTGTGATTATGTAAAAGATGTATATCATTACTTGATATTAAAGTTATACATGAAAGACATTGTTTTGTTAATCATATTTTTAAAAGAAATTTCAGTAGGTAAGGAGAGTGTTTGCCTTATACCTACTGCTGCAGATATATAATTCAAAAATTTTCCACTAAAATGTAAAATTTATACCAATTAAATTCTTATAATGAAAGGCTATCAGCATAAAGAGGTTTGTATTCTGAGAATCTGCCTTTGCCTCTGCCTTTGCCTCTAATGCACTCCCTAAATATTTTAATGGACTAATTTCCCATTTCAGTCATGAATTTGTTAAAATTCTCTCTGAAGGAATGTCTGTCACTCTAATAGCGTAGCTCCATACTCTGTATCCCCTACTTGCTTAATTTTTTAAATATACTTATCACCACCTGATCTATTACATATGTTTTTTGCTTATTGTCTTTTTTGCCACACAGAATGAATACTTCATAATGTGAATTTATTTGATGACTACCATATTCCCTGTTTCTATAGCAGTGATGGGAACATAGTAGGCCTTCATGGATACTTGTTAAGAGTGCATTACGGAAGGATGTACATAAATGAAATCTCAAATTAATAATGTATACAATAAATTTGTGCCAAATAGTTAATTGAAACCAGGAAGGGTCTACCTAGTATATACAGAATATACTAGGTATAAATATATTAAATATTTATATTTAATGTAAAAGAAGATTGTGTGGTTTTTCCATTACAACTTTTGGTATAAATACTAAGCTTAGTTGCTGCTAATCATTTCATAGTTTGGTTTCTTTTTTAATCTTTTAAATACTGTACACAAACCCATCAGGACAAGAAGTCTACTTTTAAGACAAATTTTTTTAAAAAATTAGTTTTCCTTCACCATGTGGTTTTAATGAAATCAATTAGAGAATATAATAGTGCTTTTTACAATAGGAGGCTGAATAATCTCATTTCTTTAAATAACAAGTTTTGCTTAAGTAATTATTCCTAAAGAACTTTGTCTTCTATGGAAAATATATTAGGAATATAGTTTGATCTAAATGCTGCCTCTGCTGGGGTGCCTGGGTGGCTGAGTCAGCTGAGTGTCCGACTCTTGATTTCAGCTCAGGTCACGATCCCAGGGTCATGGGATAGAGCACACTCACACGGGGTGTGGAGCCCACTTAAGATTCTCTCTCTCTCTGCCTCTCTCCCCCATTCACGCTCTCTCTCTCTCTCTCTCTAAAATATAAAAAAAAAAATGAAGAAATAAATGCTGCTTCACCAATTGATTGTTTTCACAGTATGCATCCATTTAACCATGGCGAACAAATGGAAGCAACAGCAAGTATTTGATAAAAACTGAAAGAAAAAGACATGGGAAGTTTTACATGGAGACTAAACTCTATGTAGTCTTTGTTAATGTCCATTTGTAAATGCCCAACCGCCATTTGTTGTTTTAAGCCAAGTGCATTGTACATAATGGTTACTCAGTAACACTTTTTGATATATAAAATATATCTGTAAATAGTATATTATGTAACAGCATGTTTTAGGTTTAATTAGGCAATCAAATCTTAAAATATATTTCTAGAAAAAGATTCTTGCTTTAATTTGTAGTGTTAGTTAATTTTCTAGTGATGCTGGGATGAGATAACTGAGTCTCTGTGAGAGACATCACATCACAGATAGCTGAACACTTATTTTTTGGCTGAGAAACCATATAGAGTAAGATGAGATCAATGGAAAAGCATATAAACAAAAGCAAACACACATGCTTGAGCACTGTTAGATATGTTAGCAACTTCTTAATCATTTGATATTCTGAACTCGATTTATATTTTATGAGAAAGTAAAATGTTATCTAAAGAATGAAGTAATTTAAGTCTTACAAAAATGTTAATTTATATTTCAACATATGAAGAGGTATAAATAATAAACCACAAAAAATTAATTACTATAAAAGAACTACCTGTATCACCTTGATTCTGCTGATATCTAAACTTAAAGATGCTCTTAAGATACAGTTTGCTAAGATAATTGGTGTCCTCTTTGCTGTTCTTTCCCAAACATCCCTTTTCATTTTTATTTTTAACTTGTTTCTGAATTTCTAAACATAGCCCTATTGACAATATAAGACTTTACGTATTTATTGTCAAGCATTATGACACTTTCCTATATGTCATTTCCAGTAGTACAGCATTTTCTCCTCATATTGAATCCTCAAAAGAAGTGATCCTATAACCAAGTGAAGTGCTGATTCAGTGGCCATGAAATGTCAGGCCCCAAATGACATATCTGTCACATTAGCACAAGCATTGGCTAATAGAAGGCAGGGAGTAGTTTATAGAAAGAATTGTTTCCAGGTTTTTAATTACTTTGTGCTGTCAATTTATTACTACTAGAAAAAAAGTAACAGGGAGTGCTCAGTTAAACTAAAATGCTATAAAGAGATAAAATGGAGGGGGAAAATCAAGTTTTAATTGGTAGCCAGAACAAGATTTTATTTTTTTTAGAAAACTGTCAAATAATAAAAAAAAATTGCCACACTGACAGATTTTATTATAGTACATAACTGCCAATCACATGTAATGGAGAATAACATAATGTACCTGCTAAAATGTGATGGGTAACAGCTTACATTCTTGGAAACTTTAGTGACACAGAAATATAGTTTCTTGAAGACCACACTAAAAATGATCATTTTATTTCAAATTTTATATTTGTAAACAAACAAAGTTTCTATTATAAGAATGGGTTTAGAATATTCCAAATGAGTCTTGTAATAAACAGTATTTATTTGTAGTTTGTAATTACTCAAGAGAAGGAAGACATTCCTTTTGATTTTAGAGCTGTGATAAGAAAGGATTACCCATAAGAGTTGCCAAACTATTTCTAAAGAGTCATTAATATCTTTAACTTTGAGAATAATCAATGATGTAGAGGAATGTATTGGAAACAATAGTATATTGAGATCAGATTAGTGTTCTAAGTCAGCATGCACATGTGTCCAGGAAAGTAATTTACATGAGCATTAAGAAGGGAATTGGACTAGATAAAGTGTTCATATGACTTTAAAATTCCATGATTCTCAAAAGATTAAACCATAAATTAAGTTACCTGTATGACCATTTGTTTTCTCAAATGAATCTATTCCGGTGGAATCAAATTATTCCGTGACCATCAGAGGTTGTATAAGTGATATCATAAAGTTATACTTGAGCTGAAAAAACTTATCTTCTGTTTATTGGTAGAATAAGTTATACCTCTGCTTCTAATTAGAATGGCAAGAAGCTATTTCCTTCTTCTTTATAACTGTTAAAATATAAATTTTCATAATCTGTGGTTTTTTGTTTTGATCTTCCTCTATTTCCAGTTCCTTCACTTCTACTCTGTCACACTAAACTAACTTCCCTCCTTCCTTCCCTCTCTTCTCCCCTTTTATTTCTTCTTCCTTTCTTCTACTTTCCCTTCATCCCAGGGCTCTCTGACCTCTTTCTTCTTCATTTTCTCCTTTTGTTCTTTATTCCTCTTTTTTTTCCCCCCCAAATATTCATTGGGTCAGTAATGTTCTAGACACTGTACTAGGAATCAAGAATATATAAAAAAGAAACACAAGGGATTATGGCTGGCTCAGTCAGTAGACCATGAGACTCTTGACCTTGAGATCCTGAGCTGGAGCTCCAAGTTGGGCATAGAGATTACTTAAAAACAAAAACAAAAACAAAAACAAGCAAGCAAACAAAACCCCAGTATGTCTTTTCTCCTAGAGAATAGAAAAAAGAAACACAGTGATGGCTCCAGGGGATCTTAGTATGGAAAAAGGCCAAGAAGGCAGATGATTAGTAGTATAAGTGGTAGTTAAAAACACTGACTTTGGGGTCAGAAATTTTGTGTGTCTTTTTGTATATATAGGAATAAAAAAAATCCTAACACAATCCCATATGGTTTCTTAAGGATAAAATGACATAATACATGTAAGGAACTTAGAATATTGTTTGATTTACACAAATGCTTAGTAAATACTATTAATACAATTTTTGATGTTGGTGTTAGTAATCGTGGAAGTAATTAAATATTATTTAATTAAGCAATCCCCTAATTCTGGACATGTAGCTTCTTTCCAAACATTTTATAATAAACAGTTTTGTGATGAAATCCTTGAAGCTAAATCTTTTTGCTTATAATTTACTGCATTCTTATAATTTGTGAATGTAGACTTGTTCATTCAAAAGTTACATATTTTGAAAGTGTTCAATATTTGTTTCACCAACTTGATGGCCCCCAGAATATTTATTATATCCCCAGAGTTTGAATACTTTGAACACAATTAATTTCCATCTCATTTATACTCTAAGCCACTGCATGTGAGGATGTGTATCACTGCAGACTCACCTAGCAGAATAATTTCTTGATATAAGCTCTGAAATTTAGCTATAAAAATGGTATCATGTTGGTGTTTTATTTTGGATGCATTTAGTTACTTGTGAAATTAAGTATCTTGTTTACTGGCATATTTCTTGATGTGTGCTCTCATAAAGTATTATTCTTCTGCTACACATTTCGGGTCTCCCCTACATTCTCAGTTGCATCTCCCTTATGTTTTTCAGCAGTATTATTCATTTGTTTATTCATTTTAAAATATTTTTCTGACACTTCTAGAAAAATTAGGTGTGCTAATTTGTGTTCTCAGTCTTACTATTTATTACACTGGAGGGCTCATCTATCTGTTAGCCCTTTGTTGTGATGTTTGGAACTCCCAGAAGAGTTAGTATTAAAGAGTTAGTATTAAAGATGAGAAGAGTTCTGTGGTTTCAACATTTAGTGTAATTTAGCATTTTAAAATGTATATTAATATGCAACAAAAATACCTTGCTATTCCCAATAAAGTTACTTTTTAAAACTTTGTGGCAGTTGAAATCTCTTTTCTAAGTGACTTTTCAGCATCACTAAATAATATTTTTAACTTTTTTTGGCCAATTGCTGAGGGAAGTAAATGTAATCTGGTTTTCTAACATAAACCATTTTCACTTATAAAATAAAATATCTGATAATGGTAAATTACTAGTTTTGTTGTTGTTGTGGTTGTTGGACTTGACTTGGCAGTAATTTAAAAGGTGTTTACATTAAAAAAATATTCTTTTTTGGTATCATGTATTCTCATTCTACCAATAGAGTAGTTTATTCTATCAATATGTTTCTTACTTTATTACCTAATAACTATTATTATTGAAAAATAACTGTAATTCATTATTTTATAATAACTATAATTCATATAATTCATAATCAATATGTTTCTTACTTTATTACCTAATAACTATTATTATTGAAAAATAACTATAATTCATTTTTCAAGTAAAAATAAAAATACATGTATTTTAAAAAGGAAATTTTGTTTCCCTGCTATAGCCATATAGTTCCTTGGCATCATTCTCTTATGGAATATTAACAATAAAAATTAATGCCATGAAAGCAAAGTAATGTTATAAATTCAGAATGATAAATATCAATAAAAATCAATAATATATAAAAATCATATACTAAAATTATTTGAGAGAAGAATAGAACTCTTTATGAAAGAAATCGACTCAGAATAAGACAAGGTTTAACATCAGTAAATCAATATAATTTACCTTACTTAGTGATTATATTTAGAATCACTGAATTCCCATTTGAAAATAATAAAATATATTTAAAAGTTTCTTTGTCAAAGGATATAAGTTGACTTTTTTAATAACAATATATATATTTATACACATATAAATATACATACAACCAGAAGAAAAAAAGACTATATAAACATAAAATGCAAGCATCTGAAGAAATCTCCCAGATCTGTTCAGAATTTGGCATAGTATTTGGTTAAACCTACCAGTATTTTGTTGCTTTATCCTCTTATTCTTGCCATTTGTTTTGTGAAACTACACAGTAAGACCCTTTATAGAGTCTTCCAAGTATTTTTTATGATGTTTAATAGTTTTAAGCATTTTTCAGGTTAATACATAATGAGTACTTGAACATAAAGAAATTAAGTATTTGTTAGTGGTTGAAAAAGTTAATGAGGTCACTGAAATTCTGTCCGGAGCCCTGGGCACACTCTCAGATTTTTATCATATGTTGAGAGTTTACTTTGTTCCAGACATGACACTAAAAGCTTTACAGACATTATTTTCTCAGTTATTGTGGTTGTGGTTGGTAGGTATTGGTATTACCACATATAGGCGTACCTTGTTTTATCATGCTTCCCTTTATAATACTTCGCTGATAATGTGTTTTTTCACAAATGAAAGGTTTGTGGCAACCCTGCATTAGGCAGGTCAATTGGTACCATTTTTCCAACAGTGTTGGTTCACTTCCTTACTCTGTGCCACATTTTGGTAAATCTTGCATTACTCAAAGTTTTTCATTATTTTTATTATTGTTACAGTGATCAGTGACCTTTGATGTTACTATTGTAATTGTTTTGGGGCACCCCAAACCACACATGCAAGGTAGCAAACTTAACTGATAAAAGCGTGTGTTCTGGGATGCTTGTGTGGCTTAGTTGGCTGAGAATCCAACTCTTGATTTCAGCTGAGGTTATTATCCCAGGGTCATGGGATTGAACCCTACGAAGGTCTCCTCGCTGAGGGTGGAGCCCACTTAAGATTGTCTCTCTCTCCCTTTGCCCTTGTCTCTCTCTCTCTCTCTCTCTCTCTCTCTCTCTCTTTCAAATAAAGATAAAGAAAACAAATTTTAAAACTATTTAAAAAGTACATGTGTTCTGACAGTTCTACCTACTGGCTCCTCCCCCACATCTCTCTCTTCTCCTCTCACCTCTCTATTCCCTGAAACACAGCAATATTGAAATTAGGTCAGTTAATAACCCTGCGATGGCATCTGAATGTTCAAATGAAAGGAAGAGTTGCACACCTCTCATTTTAAATCAAAAGCTAGAAATGATTAAGCTAAGTGAGGAAAGTATGCTGAAAGTTGGGACAGGCCAAAAGCTAGGCCTCTCGGTTGTTAGTCAGGTTGTAAATATAAAGGAAAAGTTCTTGAAAGAAATTAAAAGTGCTACTCCAACGAATACATAAATGATAAGAAAACTAAATCACCTTATTGCTGATATGGAGAACGTTTTAGTGGTCTGGATGGTAGATCAAACCAGCCACAACATTCCCTTAGGCCAAAGTCTAATCCAGAGCAAGGCCCTGCCTCTCTTCAATTCTATGAAGGCTGGGAAAGGTAAGGAGGCTGTAAAAGAAAAATTTGAAGCTAGCAGAAATTGGTTTATGTAGTTTAAGGAAAGAAGCTGTCTTCATAGCATAAAAGTGCAAGGTGAAGCAGCAAGTCTGATATAGAAGTTATAACAAGTTATCCAAAACATCTAGTTAAGTAATGAATGAAGGTGGCTACACTAAACAACTGATTTTCAGTGTAGACAAACAGTTTTTTATTGGAAGAAGATGCCATCTAGAACCTGCATAGCTAGAGAGAAATCAGTGAATGCCTGGCTTCAAAGCTTGAAAGGACAGGCTGACTTTACTTAGGGGCTTCATGTACCTGGTGACTTTAAGTTGAAGCCAATCCACATTCATCATTCTAAAAACTCTAGGGCCCTTAACAATCATGTTAACTTGGGGCGCCTGGGTGGCTCAGTCGGGTTAAACGTCCAACTTGGGCTCAGTTCATGATCTCATGGTTTGTGGGTTCGAGCCTTGTGTCGGGCTCTGTGCTGACAGCTCAGAGCCTGGACCCTGCTTCAGATTCTGTGTCTCTCCATCTCTTGGCCCCTTTCCTGCTCATGCTCTATGTGTCTCTGTCTCTTAATAATAAATAAACGTTAAAAAAATTTAAAAAAAAAGAATCATATTAACTCTACTTTGCTTGTGCTCTATAAAACGGAATTAAAAAAAGCCTGCATGGCAGCGCATTTGTTTACAACACGGTTCAATGAATATTTCAAGCCAACTGTTGAGACTTATTGCTCAGGAAAAAAAATTCCTTTCAAAATATTAGTGCTTGTTGACAACGTACTTGGTCACCCAAGAGCTCTGATGGAGATTTACAGTAAGATCAATGTTGTTTTCATGCCTGCTAACACAACATCCATTATGCAGCCCATGGATCAAGGAATAATTTTGACTTTCAGATCTTATTATTTAAAAAATCCATTTTATAAGGCTGTAGCCACCATAGGTAGTGATTCCTTTGATAGATGTGGACAAAGTGAATTGAAAACCTTCTAGCAAGATTCACCATTCTAGATGCCATTAAGAATATTCATGATTCATGGAAACAGGTTAAAATATTTACATGAACAGAATTTGGAAGAAGACTTCAGTTCAGGAAGTAACTGCAGATGTGGTGGAAAAGGCAAGGGAACTAGAATTGGAAGTGGTGCCTGAAGGTGGAACTGCACTGCCGCAATCTCATGATGAAATTTTAACAACGAGGAATTGCTTCTTATGATGAGCAAAGAAAGTGAGATGGAATCTACTCCTAATGAAGATGCTGTGAAGATTGTTGAAATGAAAAAAGGATTGAGAATATTACATGTACTTAGTTGATAAAGCCGTGGCAACTAGTTGTAAAGCAGGGATTCTAATGTTGAAAGAAGTTCCACTATGGGAAAAGGCTATCAAACAGCATCACATGCCACAGGCAAATGGTTCGTGAAAGGAAGAGTAAACTGATGTTGCAAAATTTCACTGTTGTCTTATTTTAAGAAACTGTTACAGCCACCCCAACCTTCAGCAACCACCACCCGCATCATTCAGCAGCCATCAACAATGAGGCAAGACCCTCCACCAGCCAAAAGATTACAGCTCACCAAAAAAGCTCAGATGATGGTTAGCATTTTCTTAGCAATAAATTATTTTTAATTAAGGTATATACATTGTTTTCTTTAGACATAATGCTATTGCACACTTAACAAACTATAATAGAGTGTGAACATTTATACGTACTGAGAAACCAAAACATTTATTTGACTCATTTTATAGTGACATTTGCTTTATTGTGATAGTCTGGAACCAAACTTACCCTATCTCTGAGGTATGCCTATATTTTTTACAGTGGAGGATACAGAGCCAAAGAGAAGATAAGAGATATCACTACAAGGCACTAATGGAGGGGCGGGGGTTGGGGGGAAACTGCAGACCAGGACCTACGGCTGTACATTCTAGATCCATGCTCTCAAATGCCTTCCTCCACTGCTTCAGTGGGAACACAGGTGGAACCATGAACTGTGGAGACATTTCTGTTTTCTAAGAGTGCTGAGATTGCATTGAATTACATGCTAGCCTCAGGTGCCTGTGATTGCTTGTACCATAGGACACCCAGCACTGGCTATCACTCTTTGGAAGCACTCATACAAATGCATGTTATTTTGGTGCATTAATGTTCCTTATTATAAATTGAAATATTAATCCTGAAAACATTTTCACTTTGTGATTTTTTTCTTTAAAAATAAATGCTTTCCTGTTTCTCTGGTAGTACACTTGCCCACTTGCCACTTGCTAAAAGATCAAGAAGTAGTATCTTGATATTAATATTATAAACCTTAATGTGATGTTCTCTTTGATAGAGAACATGCATTATAAATACTCTTAAGCCATAATTATATTGGAAATTATCCATGATAGATCAGTAGGTTAAAATAAGTACAAAACTGGGACGCCTGGGTGGCTCAGTTGGTTAGGTGACCGACTTCGGCTCAGGTCATGATCTCAGTTTGTGAATTTAGCCCCGCGTCGGGCTCTGTGCTGACAGCTCGGAGCCTGGAGCCTGCTTCAGATTCTGTGCCTCCCCTGTCTCTACCCCTCCCTTGCTCATGCTCTGTGTCTCTCTGTATCTCATAATAAAAATAAAATGTTCAAAAAAAATTAAAGTAAGTACAAAATTGCATGCAAATATGGATTTCTCTGAAATCTCTATATTTATGAACATACACATAGCATATATTGCAAAACTTTAAAATATTAAACGTGGTTATTAAGAAATAGAAGTCAAAATTATTAAATTTTTTATTGTGTATTGCATTTTCCCACCATTAATAGTGCTTAATGAGAAAAAAATAACATGTTTTACTTTCAAATATATTTTTTCTTCTTTATTCCTGTGATTCTATATTGAAAGCCATTTTATCTGATTACACATTTTTTCTTTTTTTTTTAAGTACGGAATATTTTATGTGGGGAAAATATTTCATTTTGTTTTCCTTACAGATGGAAATCTACACTTTTACATTTGGGGGAGTAGAAATTACATATGACCCTATCTAAATAGTTTGAACCCAGATAAAATAAGAATATGAAATTTAGTATCACTGTCATTTTGTTTCTTAATTCAGAGATAAACCTAACTAGGAAAGGAAGAAGGAAACTGCCCTGGAGACATTTTTGGAAGAAGCTGGTTCTATTGGGAAATATTTCTTCTACTTTATCACACTGTCTCAAAAAAGAAACTGGTAATTTCACTGGCCAGATTCTAGGACATTAATTGAACTAACTTTGTAGATTAATGTGGCCTCGTACATGAAAAGTTCATATGTGTCAGCCTTCTGTTATTTTTATGTCTTCCATGGAATAACCATCCTTTTCAAGTTCATGAGTAAGCATTAGAAGAAAATGTGTTTTGTGTGTGTCTGGCTCTTTCTCTGGTTCTTTTCTTTCCGATGCAGGTATGTGTGGGATCCCTCTTGTCAGCTTATAGTGACACACGCTAAAATTCAGATATAAGTCAAAGAGGGTGAAATTCAGAAGGTCTCACTATATACTTCCTCTGAAATTATTTAGGCCTTGTACTATCCATTTGTTGTCTGCCATCTCCAAATCCTCTTTCATCAACTTCTCTGTAAAAACAGAGCAGCTGGAACAGCTTCAAACTTTTTCACTAGACGATGCAGTAGTGAAGAGAGGAATTTTCTTTCTGGGTTCAGAGTGCTTCACTCAAGGCTCCTGAATCTCTGGCTTCTCCCGCTTCTGGTTCCTGTAGTGAACAGCTTCTCTAACTCTCAGCTGCCACAACCTGCTGGTGTGCCCAGTAATGAAAACCTTTCTATATGTGCTCTCTGGTGGCCTCACAGTGCACTGCCAAAGACAGGCACTTCGCCATGAACAGTACCCCCATCCTGGGCAGTTTTATAGTGCATTCTGAGCTGTGGCATCTCCTTTTGCGTGGCTTTCCCTTGGAACTCCAGAGGACAATTTCCATCAAGTTCACTGGCCAAAAACTACAGTGACTCTTACACCATCCAGCAAGCTACAGCCTTTTATGTGTAGAAGGAGGTGGGTTCTCTCTTCCTTTGGGGCTCTATCTCAGCCCTACAGGTGATAATTGCTTCCTATATTTATAGCATCTGTATTTTTTAGAGCTTTCTTTCTTTCTTTCTTTCTTTCTTTCTTTCTTTCTTTCTTTCTTTCTTTCTTTCTGTTTTGTTTTTATTTAGGAGAGGGGCAATGAGAGAGGGAGAAAGAGAATCTTAGGCATGCTCCACACCTACTGCAGAGCCTGATGTGGGGCTCGACCTCATGAACTGTGAGATCATGACCTGAGCCAAAACCAAGATTTGGCTTCTTGAACAACGGAATCACCTAGGCACCCCAAGAGTTCTCTTTACTTTTAATAGCCAATACTTTGTTATTGAAATCACCTATTACAGTCGATAGTTCTTTCTATTAATTTTTTTTGTGTTCAAATTACTATGTTTTCTGTCTCCTGTTAGGATATCCTGATTGATACAGGCCTTAATAGCTTAACAATGATTAATACAGTAAGTAATAGATTAACATTATCTGCATTGCTATATATGGCAAAAGATGTAGATATTTATAATATGTATATTTTGCTCTCATTTATTACTGTTCAATCTTTCCCCAGGCCCCTTGATGAAGGAGTCTGAGAAAGAGACTGCTGCCTATTGTAATAGTCATCCTAATGTCTTTCTCAGCAAAAGAACTGTGTTTTTGAGGTGGAAACATTGTCTTCTAGAATGAAAAGTTTATATTTATCTCTCTCCTTTTCATTGGAGTGACAGTGTAAATAAAACCTGGCCAATACTTGCATAAGATAAAATGTTTATTAAAAGGAGCTAACCTAACTGAGAGGGGCCTTTTTTGTACCTATCTGCCTTGCCTTTGTCTTCTGGTCTTGATATGATGGCGGCAGCTAGAGTAGTCATCTTGAATCATGAGGTCCTTCACTAGGATCATGCCACAGAAAAATATAAGCCTGCTCCTTGATGGTACTGTACTGCAATTAAACCGGTTCTTATATTGCAACTTTTAATTTATTTAAGCTACTATTTTGTGTATTTTGAATCTAAACTCAACTAATGAGACCAATTATTTTTGTTTTTTATTCTGGAATTTCTCATTTGTCTGGTTAATATCATACTAGCACACTAATTTTGTGATAAAATCAAATAGTAGAAAACTGTGCATACATGTCAGATTTTATTTTTCATATTTGTTGTAGTAGTCAGTAATTTTCTGAGGGTTGTTAAGCAGTCTGTGCAGAGCATTGGTGCTTGCAGGAAGAGCTCTCATAGAAGCATCTGGACGCATTTCTTAGGGTGCCTTAGGAAAGAGGTATTGTTAAAATTCATGTGTGTTTCTGCTATCTCCAGTCATAATTGTCTCCTTTCATATTTTTATTTTCAGCCTTTTTCCCTTTAAATGCCAGAGGAATCTGGCATTTATGCTGGGGTTTATTCTACATGTTTTTCAAAGAATGATTTCTTGAACATGAAGAGGTAAAAACATATCTGAAACATCAAAATGACATACCACTCACTTGTTTAAAATCTTAAAAGAGCTCCTTACGATTTGGGAAATTATAGTGCCACAATTTTCTACTATTTACCACTGAGAAATATTTTGTCCTATTTTGGTATTACTAATTTCAAAGAGAAATGAGGGGAGTTTCACGTCCAGTGACGACGTAGAAAGAATGTGAAAAACTTTTATTGGTAACAATAACAAAAGGAAATGGATAATAAATCACACTTTTCAAAATAAAGTCATATTTCTCTTTGAAGATATTAAAGTCCTGAGTTTAAAGAGGGTGTATTGAACTACATTCTAGAGATAAACAAGTATTTATAGGTGACCTGTGAGAACTTTCATACCTGAGGGCTATTACCTAATCAGGGTATGGATAGGAAGAGAAATAGACCTGAAAAGGCATTGTAGTCCTTTTCAAGAAGGGAAGTATGATGGAAAGGATCAATTGGAATCTGGAAAATCCCCAAATGCAAAAAAAAATTACTCAGTCTGACAGTGAGCAATCTTCCCTCACCCAGATCTCAGAATTTGCCAAGAAAACAACACTGGAGGAGAGATTGGAAAACGTATAATTCAAATAACCCTGAGCAGTCTTATAGTGTTTGGAGTTTAGGGCCATTCCAGAGTTTAATTCCAAGGAGGATCAAAACTATTGGAAATTGTACACATGAAACTAATATAACACTATGTTAATTATGCTGGAATTAAAATTCAAAAAAAAGTAAAACTATTGGAAACTGTAACCCAACAATTACTCTGCTCAAATATTGACCAGTATTTGATAAGCAGCAATATTTGTGTCCTTGGCATTGGCAGCATAGGAGATTGAGCGTTAGGCTAAGCAGAGGCAAATTTTAATTAAAGCAGCAGCCTATCTCAATTCAGTTTGACTTTTGGAGAAATCTGAAAATCAGCCCCTTAACTACCAGATATAGGAAAGGCTTGTGCTCTCTGGGGGGAGAGAAAAATATATGTATTCTTAATTTCCCACTGTTCTTTTATTTATTTTTTTTTAATTTTTTTTTTCAACGTTTATTTATTTTTGGGACAGAGAGAGACAGAGCATGAACGGGGGAGGGGCAGAGAGAGAGGGAGACACAGAATCGGAAGCAGGCTCCAGGCTCTGAGCCATCAGCCCAGAGCTCGACGCGGGGCTCGAACTCACGGACCGCGAGATGGTGACCTGGCTGAAGTCGGACGCTTAACCGACTGCGCCACCCAGGCGCCCCCCCACTGTTCTTTTAAACATAGTGTCCAAAATAGTATAAAAATAAATGAATGCAACAAAAGGGAACAATCTGACTCTTAATCAGGAGAAAAATTAGTCACTATGAGGAAATTCAAGGTGATCCAGATATTAAAATTAACTGCCAAGAACTTTAAAACAACTATTATAAATATGTCAACGAATTGTCTGATAAAAAAATCACAGGTCCCAAGATGGAACTTTTCAGGAGAGAGATGGAAATGCTAAGAGAAATTATACAATACAAAATATAGTATTTGAAATCAAGTAGTTATTGAATAACTTTAATTGCATAAAAATTAGTGAGTTGAAGACAGTTTAATAGAAATTAACCAAAATAAGACAAATTTAAAATATCAAGCATCAGGGACCTGTGGGAAAGTATCAAGAGCTAAGTAGATGTAATTGAGGTCTCAGAAGTTATGGAGAAAAAAGTGGAACAGAAAGTATGTTAAGGGGCGCCTTGGCGGCTAGTTGGTTGAGCCTCATGATCTCACGGTTTGTGAGTTCAAGCCCTGCATTGAGCTTCATGCTGATAGTGCAGAGCCTACTTGGGATTCTCTCTCTCCTTGTCTCTCTGCCTCTCTCCTTTCAAAAATAAATAAATAAACTTAAAAAAAAAGGAAAAAAAAATTAAGACCTAATGCTTCATATGTTTTAAGTTTGGTAAAGAATATACCCACAGATTTAAGAAACTCAGTAAACTTAAGTAGAATAATGTGAAGGAAGCAAACCTAGGCAACACATAGTCATATTGCTGAAAACAAAAGATGAAGAGAATCTTAAAAGCAACCAGAGAAAGGACACATCTTCTACAGGAGGAAAAGAAAAAGGGATACAAGAATGATGACAATTTCTCATCAGTAAATGGAAGTTACGAGACAAAGAATGATCCTTAATACTGAAAGAAAAAAGGAAGAAGTCACTCTAGATTTCTATATTCAGCAGACAGCAACTGGCATTTTAACACACGGTAACATTTTAGTTGTTATTGGTCAATATATTTAAAATATTATATTTATATTCCACATACAGTTTTGATTTTATTTTTGTATTCATGTGAGGAAAAAAAATCCCTCTACCCCTTTAGTTCCTCCTTTCCTCTTTGTGTCTCTTCTTAGGGAGAGAAAACTAATCTGGCTGAGCCTGATTCTGTGATATTAATTGGTTGATGTTGACTCTGGGGCAGGACTGATTGATGCTCTATGTCAAATGTCTTTATTTGGGAAACTAGAATGGTACTTTGGCCAAGCCCTGGCCATTTAACTTCCTCTCTCTTCAGCTTCTTTCCTTGTATTCATTCAAGCTGGGCGTCACATTCACGTTCTGTCTTTGCTTTCTCTCACATGTGTTCTCATTTAGAGAGGCTGAGGGACTAGATAGGGCTAAAGCAAGAGCTGGTCTCATGTTTGGGACAGTTCTAGGTCAAGCTTTGGGTTCACACCAAAATTTCCAGGAAACTGTAAATGGGGTTCAAATTCAGTCAATGTAAAATAATCACTGCCTTTTTGGGGATCTCATGGGGAGTGTGGTGACTTTTTTAAGGCAGAATCTCACTATTCTTGAGTGCTTTCACCAAAAAATCATTACACATTGCCATAGTGGATAATCACTTTAATAATAGCATCAGAAGGCCACAATTACATGTAGAAATCTGTTAAATTAAAATTATAAATACATTGAGTACATACATCCTGAGTACTGAATACTAGTTTAATAAACTTACATTAAAATCACTTTGTACAACATTGTGATCAGTTTAATTTGGATTTTAGCGTATTCATGGCCTTCTGCCTACCATTATTCCAGTTAATAAAGTTGTAATTGGCATTTTTCATGCATATATAATAAAATATTGATAATAATGACCTTGAGGTATTATAAATCCTGAAGTATTTTATGAATTTCTGAAAAAAGATTAAATGGCATTTAGCATAGTGTTAGTGGTATTAAAGGGGTATTATACAGCTAATAATATTTATTTAAAAGGGAAACTATGTTCTACACGGTATTAGATTATTTTATTAACTATGCTTTTAATTGGCTGATTATCCTAATAAAGAAAAGTAACTCTATTATAAATTTAGGACAAAAAATGCACATGAAGAGAGGCAATGAATACTATCTAGAATCCATAACCAAAAAACTGAAATTTGTGTTGCAATATAACACCTTAAATGTAAAAATGAGATAATTCGGGGATTAAAGAAGAGAAAATCAAATTTTGGATAAATTTCCTTGCTGATAAACCTAGAGGCATTACATACTATGTATGCATTTGCAGGTCAAGCAGCTTGGGTTATTTTCCAAACCTAATACCCATAAAAAGCTCAATGAAATTAATAGACCTGTTCATTTCAATGGGAATATATTACCCTGAAAATGACTCCATGAATTCAGTATAGATGAATGGCTAGGATCTCCTTCTGTTCACTCCTAATGCAATAAATATTAGGTGCTCACTGAGTAACTTACAAGAAAAACCAATATAAAATACATGTATTTCAGAAAATTTTTTTCATACAAGTGGATGAAACTTCCTTCAGTTTTTATTTTTGTAATGTTATAAATGAAATAAGATCATTGTTTTGGCTACTCCTTAGGATAGTCCACTTACATAAATGTTATCTTAGAGTTCTTTGGAGTGCATATACATATTATTTTTTATTAAATCTCAGAATATAATTCTGCACATAGAAAGTCATGCTCATGAGACTGTTCTCCAAAGAGAGAGTGCATATTAAATACAGGACAGCGTGATACCTGATATATAAATATTATTGAATGAAAGAGTAGTGTAGCTGAATCAAATCTATGGTTTCCTGTCTTCCATTATACCATCCTGGATCTGGTCATCAAACAAGTATAAAAGCAACCAGTGCTACATAGTGGATTCCAGTTAGGGGGAGGTGAGGCTATTAAGTTTTCCAAAGTTTCAGTATACATTTATAATGAACTATTTTGATTATGTCTTTGAATCCCATTAGGACTTGTCAACTTTTTACAAAACTGTGTTAGAAAAGAAGTAAGATGTATAAGCTAAAAATCCACACAAGAGTAAACAAACTAGTTTTTCAGGATAGAGTATGGTGTCCTTGCTTTGGTAGCACTTATACTAAATATAGAATATAGTATGGAGAAAATATTTTGATATTAAGCTTCCTGGAAAAATACAGATTGATAATAGGTATAATGTATTTTCCTGGCTTAAATTTTGGCAATACAAACATACCTGCCTTTCCAGGACACTCCTATTTTATGTCAGTTTGCAAGCTTGAATAACGCAATGAGGATGTAAATAATTGGCATTATTATCAAAATGAAAATACTATGTTATAACTAAACTTCTTACAGGAATTGTTGCAGAAGGTTTTCAACTAGTCAGATGTGTTACATTCTTTACATGATTTACTTTCAAACTAAGTTAGGATTTCAGAGCATTTTGTCCAGTGATGAACATCCCTGGCTTAAGTAGGTTTCCCTGTGAATATACTCAGAACACATGGAATATATAAGACAGGCTTATACACAGTTAAATTATAGCTCACATGTGTAAAGTTACTCTTTTTGTATTTTAATGGTGTATGCAAAACAATAACAATCATATCATAGACTACAGAAGGCCTTTCTTCCTTAGCATTAGAAAGGAATTCTTAAGTTCATGCAGTTGCTATGTTTGTAGAGAGTAAAATAAATGGAGATCAATAAATGCACTAGGAAAGTCCACTGTGTGTGTGTGTGTGTGTGTGTGTGTGTGTGTGTGAGTGTGCACACATATTTTTGTATGTGTATGCTAAATCTTTGTAAGATAGTGAATTATATAATAAAGGAATAATTTGCCTTTCTGTGCAAATGTATACATTTATATTTTTACCTATTTGATTAAAAGAAATGTAAAGCATCATTTGGAGGTGGAATTGCTAACATTTTATGAGAGAAATACTTCAAAATTATTGCAATATTAGAAGGCCCATGATTGAATGGATATGGATTTTTTTAATGCTTATTTTTGAGACACAGAGAGAGCAGGAGCAGGGAAGGAGCAGAGAAGGAGACACAGAATCCGAAGCAGGCTTCAGGCTCTGAGCTGTCAATACAGGGCCTGAAACAGGGCTCGAAGCCACGAACTGTGAGATCATGACCTGAGCTGAAGTCGGATGCTTAACCGACTAAGCCACCCAGGCACCCCTGAATGGACATGCATTTGAAGTTTATTTAGCTTCTTCATCATGTCACCAGCTGCTGCTTTAGACAATGTTCTTTCCTCTAAGGTTCCAGATAAATTAGCATTATATCCTGTATTTTACCTCTCTAAGGGCATAGATGGGTCAAATAAGAATTCCCAAATCATCTAAGAAAAGTTATGATTCCCTCCTTTAAAAGGAGATGGTATTTATTAACTCCATGGAAGTTACTTTCATTCTTTTTTAATAGAACTGACTCACATTTTAATTTCTTTTCTGTAAACTCTCCCAAAAAACTGTAGGTATGATTTTGTTGTTTTTGTTATTGCCACGTGATTGGTTTGTTTAAGGATGCTAGTAACCCTCCCCTGTACCCCTAACTTGCTGTTCCCAGTGCAGATGATGTATCTGAGTGACAAAATCTTCACTGAGGCACTTCACATACAATGCAGAGGTACCTGGAAACCATAATTGTGTTATGGACCCCAAACTACACAGGAAACTATCTCCAGTCAGCCCCGTGCTCATATAACTACAATACAGATTTTCACCAGCCCATCAGCAGTGCACAGAGACCGAGATTTTCCTGATATGGAACAAAGACAGCCAGCAGTCTTTCATCTTTAAAAGGTCTACCACATTCTTCTCCCTAGAAAAACCATTCCCGAGGGTCTACCTGGCACTGTGCAGAGAGTTAAGTGGGACCCCCCACTTAACAGTAAAACAGCTTCTCAAAACATTCCGTTTTTTAGTGTCTAATTAGAGACAAAGAGAAACAGCTGTAAGACCTCAAGTGAGGTTGGATGGGGGGAGCGATTCATTAAAAATACAAGTCCATGGCTGAAAGTGACCAAGAAAACTGTTAGCCTCCTGGGAATTTACAGGTACTTGTTGGTCTCATTGCGTTTTCTCACAGGCTGCAGGTGGAGTGTGGAACATGTTCTCTGTCTGCGAGATGCAGTGTTACTCTGGCTGACATCTAGTATTAAAAAGAGCAATTCCTTCCAAAAATCGGACAGTTTTCCTTTTTTAATCATTGGAGTTTACCTTACTGAAATGTAAATTTCATATCATTTGAAAAATAGAATTGGCAGAGGAGAGAAAGACAAGCCTCTCTAAGAAAGTGCAAAGTTTTTGAAGTATCTCATGAAAAGAGGAGCCCCTCCTGGCACTTTTGCCCTCCCCTTCATTTAAGCATTTATAGAAGTACTGGGTGATAGGTCTGTTCACCACATATGTAAATAATCAGAAGAGTGTTAGAAAATAGGGCGTTTTATAAAAGAAAACTCAGGCTTTTTAAGTTCAAGTTCAGTGATGTCACTATTACTACTACTGTAAGTTATTCTGGGAAAGCTGGAATTCGTGATGAATTTGTGACATGCTGCTCTTCCTAACACTGTGTAACTATTAGGATCTTGTCAGGGTGATGCAGGGGACAGCTTTCTAAAATTGCTCTGTTTTACACAGCAGTGGCCCTCTTCCCTATACTATCTCCCTTTCAGTGAAGAGGACCTAGAGAAGAATTAACTACAGAGGGAATCTGATCATGAATTTTTAGTTGATTGAGTGATGATATCCAAGCAACGCAGATGCCCTTTATAAAGCATCTGGGCACAGTGTGTAACTGATATTCTCCCTTTGGTTTAAAGCCAGAGGCAATAAATCTATTTAATATCTTTGAGTTTTATGGGTTTCTCCTGAAGAATTTCTCCTATACAAATGATGTCTTAAATGTGTGCTGTTTTCTTACCTCAGACTCATTTAAGCTTTAGATTTCAATAGTGACTATCTTTTATTACTCAATAATGGAGGAAAGCAGTAGCTGGAAATGGTTT
This sequence comes from Prionailurus viverrinus, assembly GCF_022837055.1. NCBI lineage: Eukaryota > Metazoa > Chordata > Mammalia > Carnivora > Felidae > Prionailurus > Prionailurus viverrinus. The sequence continues at coordinate 93,879,619 of NC_062565.1, read as the reverse complement.
GTGGAAATATATATTTCTGTATGAGAAATGCCAAACAGTTTTCCCTTCCATAACGGAGTCTGAGTGGATAGCATTCTGTATTTCTGCTTAGCTGGCAGGAAGATTCAGGATTGTGTCCACTTTCTCCTTCAAATGCTGCTTTAAAAGAACTGAAGGTACTTCCTCAGGGAAGTTTGGATCTTTTACAAACTGTGAGGTATATATCTGCATCTTGAATGCAAACCTATAACCAAAAATTCTCCTAAAATTTATGTAGGATGTTAATATTCCTCTTTGACACTGAATGACAAATTTGGATAGAATTTGAGTGTGCCTCCAGCTTCTACAATGACACGGTATTCTTTTTTAGGAGGGTTCTCCAAGAAACTTTTGGGCAAATTTGAAAAGACATCTGGGGATATTTGAAGTTTGCCTCCTGGGGAAAAAAAAACATTCAGTGTTCCTGGTTTTCAGTAATGTAAGTGGAAAGTTGCTTTTGTTTTTTTTATTTTACATTTACTTATATCTTTTTTATTTTTCAATTTTTAAAATAATTTTTGAAGTATAATTAACATGCAATATTATATTAGCTTCAGGGGGACAAGATATTGATCAACAATTCTATACATTTACTGAATGCTTACCATGATAAATATAGTGGTCATCTGTCACCATACAATGTCACCATACTTACTATATTATTGACTATATTCCTTTATGCTGTAATTTGCATCTCTGTGACTTATTTTGTTTTGTTTTATTATTGTTTATTTTAATTTTTAATTTAAATTTTAGTTAATATGCAGTGCAATATTGGCTTCAAAAGTACAATTCAGTGAATCATCACTAACATACAACATCCAGTGCTCGTCACAAGTGCCCTTCTTAATACCTTTCACCCATCTAGCCCATCTCCCCGCTGTAACCTTCCTCCATTAACCCTCTGTTTTCTATCAATAAGAGTCTCTTGTGGTTTGTTTCCCTTTCTTCTCTTTTCCCTAACCTTCCCATGTGTTCATTTGCTTTGTTTCTTAAATTCCACATATGAGAAAAATAAATTCAAAAATGGGTGAAGGACCTAAATGTGAGGTAGGAAGCCATCAAAATCCTAAAGGAGAATGTAGGAAGCCCCTTTGACCTCAGCCATAGCAACTTCTTATTAGACACATCACTGAAGGCAAGAGAAATGAAAGCAAGCATGAACTATTGGGACATCATCAAGATAAAAAGCTTCTACACAGTGAAGGAAACAATCAACAAAGCTAAAAGGCAGCCTCCAGAATGGGAGAAGATATTTGCAAATGACATATCTGATAAAGGGTTAGTATCCAAAATCTATAAAGATCTTATCAAACTCAATACCTAAAAGATAAACAACCCAGTTAAGAAATGGACAGAAGACATGAATAGACACTTTTCCAAGGACGTCCAGATGGCTAACAGACACATGAAAAGATAGTCAACATCACTCATCATCAGGGAAATACAAATCAAAACTACAATGAGATACCACCTCACACCTGTCAGAACCTGACAGCACAAAATTAACAACACAAAAAACAACAAGTGTTAGCAAGGATGCAGAGATAGGGGGACTCTCTTACACTGTTGGTGAGAAGACAAACTGGTGCATCCACTCTGGAGAACAGTATGGAGGTTCCTCAAAAAACTAAAAATGGAACTACCCTATGATCCAGCAATTGCACTATTAGGTATTTACCCAAAGGATACAAAAATACAGATTTGAAGGGGTATATGCACCCCAATGTTTATAGCAGCATTATCAACAATAGCCAAATTATGAAAACAGCCCAAGTGTCCACTGACTTATGAATAATAAAGATGTGGGGTGTGTGTGTGTGTGTGTATACACACACATATACATTCACAATGGAATATTACTCAGCTATCAAAAAGAATGCAATCTTGCCATTTGCAATGGTGTGGATAGAGCTAGAATGTGTTATGCTAAGCAAACTAAGTTATTCAGAGAAAGATAAATATCATATGATTTCACTAATATGTGGAATTTAAGAAATTTGCTTTCTTAGGAGTTAGGCTTGGGCAATCTATAGAAAGCAGGGGTTGCATCTATATGGAAAGAAGCATACATCTGAAAATTTAGGTAATTCTGGTAAAGCACCTAACTACTAGAGCTCTGTAATCTCCTCAAAACGTTTAGATTGTTGGCCAGAACAGGAATGAAACTCTGCTTCACCTGTGAATATTCAGGAAGTTCAGAGAAATTTGGCTCATGTGGCTGAGAGTGGAGCATGACTAGTCCTCAGTATTTTTAAGTGTGAAGGATACTTTGTTTATGGGACAAAATTTGATAATCTTCATGAACTCTTATGCTTAGTATCTGAGAGTAGAAAATATCTTATTATGAATACAATAATGTTTTTAAATAGAGTTTTGGTGCACCTGGGTGACTCAGTTGAGCATCCAACTCTTGATTTCGGCTTAGGTCATGATCCCAGGGTCATGGGATCAAGCCCCATGTAGGACTCTGTGCTGAGCATAGAGCTTGCTTATGCTTGCTCTCTCTCTCTCCCTCTCTCCCTCAAAAATAAAATAAATAAATTTGATTTTTTTGTTTATCACAATATTATTTATATACATTCACAAAATAGTAGTGTAACCTTATAACTTAAAACCCCCAGGTGTCTACAGTCTGTAGTTATAGATGAGTTCATATTAACAGTACAAAGTTATGCTTCTTTGACTTACGTTACATACTTAAGGATCTCATTTCCTTCTCTTACAGTGTTAATATCTTTCTAGTCCATGTATTTCTGAGAATTTCTGTGATTTTTCTCACGTGTAGGCACAAACAGCCCTCCCATGTTCTTCCACTCCAGAGCCCTGCATTAATAATGTCTATTACTAGTAAAGAAGTCACATGATGGTGACTCTGCCTGATACAATCCCTGCAATAACTTCCAGATACAGAAGGATCAGTAGCTTATCAACTGAGGGCCAGAAGAGATGATGGATGTGCTCAACACAGGGCAGCCGGGTAGATAAGTAGTCAGTAGAGAGCTTTAGGAGAAAGCACCACCTAGAGCTCTCCTCCAATTCTAAGTGAAATCTGGTTATTGTTGGTAGGCACTTGGCCCAGGTAGCCCTTTCAGGTGAGCAAAGATTATTCTCTCATGCTTCAGGCATGGTATCATCCTCATTTCCTAGTAATACCTTCTAGAAGACTGACCCAATTATTGACCTCCTTTTCAAAGTTGTGTGTGTGTGTGTATGTGTGTAAATTATATGGTTTAAACAACCAACCATTGTTGTGCTAATACCATAAATAAGGGTTTTTGTCTTTTTTTCTTCAGATAAGTCTGATAATTCAGCTCAGTCAGGTTTTGGTTTCAATACACAGCTTAATACTGCTTTCTCTTAATTTCTCATATTGACATATTTTACATGCTATAGTTATATAGTCCCTGGGAAAATATGTGATGAGAATTATTTTCAAGATAAGATTGATAGGAAGCCAAAATATGAAAACAATTCAAATGTATCTATCAATGGATGAATAAACAAAATGTAGTATATCCATAAAATGGAATATTACTCAGTCACAAAAAGGAATGAATCCTTTGACTCCTTTTTGATGGGTCTTGAAAATATAATGCTAAATGGTAAGCCTTGAAAGAGAAATGAGCCTTGAAAGTAAATGAGCCTTGAAAACATAATGATAAGTGAAAGAAGCCAGACTTGAAAGGTAACATATTATATGATTTAATCTTTATGAAATATCCAGAATAGGTATAAACATAGAAAGAAAAAAAGGATTGATGGTGGCCAGGGGCTGGAGAAAGGAAGGGCTGGAGAATGACTGCCTAATGGGTATGGGTTTTTTATTGGGGACAATGAAATAATTTTAAAACTTGATAGAGGTGATGGTACCATAAAATCATGAATGTACTAAGGGCCACTGAATGATAGACTATATATGGCTAATTTTGTTATGTAAATGTCACCTCTCCCCCCGCCAAAAAAAACCCAAAAGAATTAATAGAATATTTCTTTTTTTTAATAGGATATTTCCATTTGACTTCAAAGTGATCTATTAATTAAAATTTAATCCTTTAATATTTTTTTAAAGTTTAATTATTTTGACAGAGATAGAGACACTGCAGGCAGGGGAGAGGCAGAGAGAAAGGGAAAGAGAGAGAATCCCAAGCAGGCTCCTTGCTGCCAGCTGTGGAGCCCAACACGGGGCTTGAACTCACAAACTGTGAGATCATGACCTGAGCCAAAAACAAGAGTCAGTCACTTAACCAACTGAGCCACCCAGACGCCCCAATCCTTTAATAATTTTTACACAACATTGTTTATGTTGTAAGAATCTCATCTAATTTTGCATTGTTTAATTTATTCATGATGATAGGCTGCAAGATATTCTAATAGGAACCAAAAGACATCCTCTTCCACATCCACCATGTGAGCCTATTTTTTGATCAAGACATCCCCAGGACTGATCAGAGTAAGTGAAAATGGTTCAATTAACAATATTTTTTGCACCAGTCTCAGGAATTTTACTGAGATATATCATTTCAGCAGTACCTTTTTGACATAAATCTATGTATTAATTAGGGTATATGTTAAGAAACACTGGGTTAAGTAAGCAGGAGTAACAAACAACTCCCATATCTCAGTGGCTTAATGCAGCAAAATTTATTTCTTGCTTATACTATATGTCTATAACTGGTCAGCTGGTCAGTTCATCACAGATCCTTAGAACATCCACCATTGCTAATGGTTTTGTTGGTCAGACTAGAGAGAAAAAACATTTCTGATGGCAATCAACAGTGTCTATCCATAATGTTAGATACATACCATTGTTTTTCCTAAGTCATTAATCACAACTACTCATATAATCTCATACAACCTCAAGAGGACCAGAAAGCACAATACTACTTTGTGCCAAGAAGTTAAAGAGCTGAAAATAATGGCAAATAGCACTAATACCTACCATAATGAATAAGCATGATCTTCTAGGTTGTCAATTAGACCAACTTTACAGATTATCACATACTTCAAAACCGTTTGTCATCTGTTTCTTTCTGTTATTGTTGAAAGCCCTGCATTCTTTATATTCCTGTTTATACTTTTAACTATAGCATTTCTCAAATTTTATTCAAATCAAATCATTGGTCACATAAGTGGAAGGATATATTAACAATAGTTTAAAAGGATGTCTGAGATTTGGAACATTGAACAACTACAAAAAATTCTCTAGTTATCTCATTATTTGAGGCAGTAGGTTATTAAGCATGCTATCTCCTTTAAGTAGAATTGTCCCTTGGTCTGAACTCACTGTCATATCTTCCAAAAATAACTAATTTCTCTTTGGTAATTTTGAAAAAAAAAAAGGTTATTTATTTATTTTGAGAGTGAACATGAACAAGGGATGAACAGAGAGAGAAGGAGAGAGAAGGAATCCCAATCAGGCTCTGTGCTGTTAGCACAGAGCCCATCACAGGACTCGAACTCAGAATCTGTGAGATCAGGACTTGAGCTGAAACCATGAGTCAGACACTCAACTCACTGAGCCACCCAGGTGCCCCATCTTTGGTGCTTGATTAGTGATAACTTAAACCACTTACAATATTTTATACTTGAATCTCATTTCAATTTTTTATCTTCTAACAAATCATCATAAAATGTATGTTCTCAAAGCAGAAGTAAAAATTTATACCTTAATGAAAATTTGATGGCACATGAAGGAAGGGAATATTGGTCTTCTCTCTGTCGTTCTCCTTTGCTTTCATGCAGGCCACTCCTTATCATTAACTGAGGGTTTGGGGATTTGATGTAAATATTGTCCCACATCAAATTTATTATAATATCCATATAAAATACACATACCACTGCTTAGTGTGACATTTCCTTGCCTTCTGAAATTACTTTCTCCTTTATCTCCACTTCCCTCAGCCACCACTTCCATACTGTACCTGCACCTTGTCATCACCCAAACCTGACACCATTACCTTCTGTTGGAAGCACTTAAAAGTTTTGTAGCTGGTTTTTGTCCTATAGATTACTCCTTTCTAAAACATCCCAAACATTGCCATTGTACTAATATATTCTAAATGCAAATCTGATCATATCAATTTTCTCTTTAAAACCCTTCAGTAACAGTTGAGATGTGGTCTAAATTCCTTCACATGTCATACAAGACCTTATCTAACTCTCCCCCTCCTTACTTTTAAACATCATTCCTACTACTCTCACTTGCTTATTTCACCTTATTTTTAATAGTTTTTTTAAATTAATTAATGTATTTTGAAAAAGAGAGGGAGCAGAAGAGGTGGAGAGAGAGGGGGAGCGAGAGGGAATCTTAAACAGGCTCCACACTATCAGCATCAAGCCTGGTGCAGGGCTCAAACCATGAAATTATAGCTTGAGCCAAGATCAAGAGTTGGATGCTTAACCAATGAGCCGCCCAGGTGCCCCTCATTTCACTTTGGATCTACTTGTAGTCCCACGAATATGCCATCAATTCCCTTGTTTCTGGACCTTATACCTGGTGTCCCTTCTTCCAGGAAGCCTCACCTCTCATGTCTTCAGCAACTTCTTGTTTATCCATCACTTCTTAGCCCCTTTCCAGAGTCTTCTCTGATACAGCAAGACCCTTCTTTCTGGCTTTCATATACTTTGAGTGTATGTTTATCATGATCATAAATGCTTCCCTATATTCTTTGTAAGCTTAGCCAAAAATAAACGTTCACTTATAATTGTTTAATAAAATCTGTGATTTCCTGTAGAAGAGTCACTTCAGCATAGAGCAACACAGCTGACTGAGGGAACAGGCCATGGTGTATTCGCAAGTGACGAGGGATGGAAATTGATTTGAGGGATTACTCATCATGAGATATTCAGAGGCTAGTGTATTTTTGTAAAACAGATTATGTATAATTTAGCTTTTGTAGAAAAACATTTATTTTTCCATAAGAAACATTTTTGTAAGAAATATTTCTTTATTGAGCATAAAGTATTGGTGTTGGACTTGGTTGTGAGTCCAGCTGAGACCAGCAGAGAGGTTTGTTTGTTTTTTTTTTTTAACCTTAAACCAAGGATAAAAACACTGAAGCAAAACTTCTTTTGCACAGATGTCTCTAGTATGATGGAAACACTAGAACAAGGTCAGTGTAGTATGAACATCGAATAACACTGAAAAAAATCCTGAATTTAGAGTGAGGAAAAACTGAATTCTGTTATTAGCTTTCTATTTGCCAGCCATAGACCTTGGGTAACTTTTCAGACTTCCTGAATTTTTAGGTTCTTATTTTTCTAAAATGGTGGTAACAATGAACTGTATCACTGTGCCTCGCAAGATGCTATTATGATCCAATTGGACAAAATAGGTGGAAGTACTTAAAACACCATAAAGGCATATAGAAATATAAGACAGTATAAGCATAAGTCATGTACAATTACCTGCAATATTATTGTAAAATGAAAGTGGAGATTTAAAATACTTCCTCTGTGACAGTGACAACTGAAGTTCCACATGACTTGTCTAGAATCTTATATAAAGTCCCAACATGAGGTTAAAACAAAAATAAACCCAGTCTGTTATATTTACCAGCAAGGAATTTTTCTGCACTTGAAATGGGGAAAGGAAATATTGAGGAAAATGGATATGATTTTCGGTATGCTGTCTTCAAGAATGGAAAACTAAAAACAAACAACTTGAGGAAATTTTTTAAAAGGTGAAGTGAAATATCAATCTGTGAGCAACACCTAGGTCATATTCCACTCTTGGATGTGTGTGTGTGTGTGTGTGTGTGTGTGTGTGCGCGCGCGCGCGTGTGTGTATTGCTGGTGTGAGTGGCTATAATCATAAACTTTAGTTTACAGATCTCTGTGAGTGAGTTATAAGATTTGTAACTAATTTAAAAGTGGAAATAATTTCATGATCTTCAGCATAACTTCACTAATCTCTGTTTTACTCCTGAATTTTTCTCATTTTTCGGCTGTTTACAGTCCTCTTGCTTACCAAAACCTAAGTTTTCTCCCAAACTCCAGCAATAGTGATAGTTTTGGTGTGATGTTGGGGTGGTCAAGAGCTGACCACCAAGAAAGAATTCTTGAAGACATCTTTGTTGCAAAAGGTGATTTTTATTAAAGCACAGGGACAGAACCCATGGGCAGGAAGATCTGCACCGGGGTGGTGCTGGGTAACTCATTATATACCCTCAGGTTGGGAGAGGGTCAGGGATATAGTAAGCCTCTAAGGAATTTTGGAAGCAAGGTTTCCGGGACCTTGAGGGGCTAGCTGTTTCTATGAAAATGCCATTTATTGCCGTTTAATAACACCTCAGTCATGAGACCTTTCAGATGTATATGAGGGTGCGGGGCGGTGGGCATAAGCTTGGAGTATGATTGCCAGCATATATCTTGGGGCAGTTGAGATGAAGAAAGAAGACCTACAGGATCCTCCAGATTGGGATAACGTTAAGCTAAGATTCTCCTTTGCCCCTAGCAAAGTGTCATCATTAAGGCAGCTGAGCTCTTAGAGTGAGGTCACTCTGCTGGTTTCAAGGAATTGTCAGTGGGCTGTAGGCAGTAAGGGAATTTAATTTTTCATTTACCTTGGTTCCCACATTACCATGGCAAGCACTTAAATCCTTCTCTTTTGTTCTTGAGTAGCCAGAAGTGTCTGGTGAATATCACACATATTCCACCTGTGGTGGGTGGGGTGGTGCTGTTAGCTTGTATTTTGCCCTCAGCTTGCCCCATGCTCCCTATCAATAGGACTTTGAACTCCTCAGCTCTATTCTTTGTCTTAGCTTATTGATAGGTTTAGCTGACATCTCTAGTCAAGTCCATTACCTTCCTTCTGTCACTAAATAATTCTAATTTCCATCACAGATAACTGAACTATTGAGTGACAAAGAATGAGAAAAAAAAGAGAAGAGGGGAAACATTCATATGTTAATTGTCTTGTAATCTTATTTAAAACCATACATAATACAAGGTGGTAAGTAATGATTATGAAGACAATCTAAAAAACTATGAAGACAATAACCATAGTAATTGGGACTCTTGGTTAAAAATACCACAAATTCACTTCTGTCCTAGGCAGAATAAGGAAATTATGGGATGGGTGCTAAAGGTGCCTTATTTCATACCAGGAAAGGTATAATCATTGGAGAGCCAAGATTCAACTGATTTCCATTACAAAGTTAATTTCTACTGATTCCCCTGACCACCTTATTTTCCTTATGCACCATTTTTTTCCTCCAGCTCCCATCTATGCCTTTTCCTGTCTGTGTGTTGCATACATTTTCCTGAGGCAGGTAGAGTATATTTCTCTATCTGCCAGAGAATGTAGTTGTCAACAGCCCCCGTGTTTCAATTTTTGCAACTCCCAGTAGAATAGGAGGTACTCATTGGTATGTATGTGTATTTCCAGCTTCTGAAATTAAAAAGGAAGTAAAACAACAGAAAAGAGCTCTTATGAGCCATACCCCTTTTAATGGATCAATAATGGGAAGAGAGGAAGAGAACTAAGATTCCATACCACTCTTGTGCAAACTCATGAGTAGGGTGAAGGAGCAGTTCCTAGAAGAAAGGCAGATATTTCTGCTATTAACTTCTCAACCAAAACAAAATGAAAAAGACACACAGCTACTAAAATGTGACTTTTTTTAGCTGCTCTTTTATATTTTCAGAAATGTCTTTTATATGAACAGCATGTTCTGTTTTTAGTGTGTAATTAGTATTTGGAATTCTCATTCCTCCAAGGGACTGAAAGAAGTCAAGTCAGATTAAAGAAATGTATAATGGCCAATTCTTTGTTTGCTAATTGTACTTTAGGGCATAAACTGTATTAGAGTGTTCAGTACCATGATTTTTCCTCAAAAAATAAAAGGACACTAGGCATAATTTCTTTGGAAAATTGGTATTGTGGTAAGGAATGCAGTGGAGGCCTTCTCAGAAGAAAGGAAGGCAATGTGCAATGTGATCCAATCAACTCCTATATGCATATGCATAACTTTGACTCAACTTGGACTTGGACTGTGTCCAGTCAGACTATATGTGTCACTATATATAGGAGACAAAGAAGTAGAAATTGCATAAAAGACTATACTCTGCCATGCTCAGGGCTCAGCATTTTTGGGGTCTTAGCCCACTAAGCCTGTGGAAGCACAAATAAATTTGCTTCCTGGACAAAAAGCCTTGGTGTCCCATGTCTCTGTGTGAGAATCCAGCTACATTATCTATCATGTTTTATTTTCTACCTTTTTTTGTTATTTAAGTCATTTGTGAAGGATTTTTTTCTTTCAATGAAATAATGATTCTGTATTGGCACATAAAACTACAGCAGATTCTGTTTGTTTGATTTAAATTTCTATTTTATTACAGTTATTGCTAAATTTGTAGTATAAACATGGATAAAAATTCACATAGGATTCATATTATGTAAACATATTATTTCCCATTAATTTTATTCTAAAAATCTATATATTCCAGTAGGGACATTTATGTTAAATATTAAAAAATATCCTTGAAGTTAAAACAAAGCAAGTCGTGTTACAGAGAAAAGATATCACAGCAATACTTTAAAGGTATCCCCTTTAACAATAACAGCTAAATGTGGAGTTCTAGTTGTTTTCCTGTGAGTATCCAATAATTATTTTTAGTTGGTTGTGCATTTTAGATACAGAATAGGTCAATATAATAGAAGAAAATGATAACACTAACTTAAAAAGATTCATGTAACATTATTTATAAATAGCAAGGAATTTATAATTTGGACTGTCCAAAAACTCTTTCAAAAAAATTCTTTCTTTTTTCAAGTTAGTGGGTTTTTATATCTTGAGGAAAAACTCTGTTTGCACTTATGAGTCTTTTTCAAGAGAAATACTTAAATATTACCTCTGGTCATCTAGCGTCATTATCAATGGGATATGTTTTACAATGTCAGCCAGTGCTTTCAAAAAATAAACCAAGTTTACTAGAGTAAATCTGGCTTGATTATAATTTTCTCTTTTGCATCAGTCAAGACTTCTGGACATCTATAGTTCAATAACTGTCCTCAAAATATGATACTCATGAACTCTAGGAATCTGAAGTGCAATGTGAGTTATTGTGATTAAAGTGTATTTAGTATGAAGGTAGAATAAAATGTATTTTTACTGGTATTCTAGTTCTTCTCTTCTTCCTTTCTTCCCACTCCCTTTTTCTTACTTCCGTCTCTTCCTTTTTTCCTCTTTTCAAATCATTCCATGCCTGTGTGTGTGGTAGCCTCTACTAATGAGAATATTTCATCAGAAACCCTTTTCTTTGATTCAGCAGGTGAACAGAAAGTTCTCTTTCATAGAACACCATTCTATTCCTCATTATCTGTAATAGGAAATCTTGTATAGTCATCATGGATCCACATCACATTGTTTAGGGAAGTATAAGGGTTTCTTTATTTAAAACAAATAAGATGTAATTTTGACTAAGGGCAGAGAGCAAAGGGGAAAATGATGATAAATCTCAGGAACTACAGAGACTGGTATTTTTTAACTTTTCTAAAGATGAAGATTCAGGCAACAGTTATGTTTAACCTGACATATAGCAGTTTTCCAGAAGGATACAATAACTTCTAGAGACTGGATATATATTTAAGAACTGCTGCCTTACCTTTACCAGCATTATCAACATCACACATTTGCATGCCAAAATGTATTTAATGTCATTTGTTACTTACTTATTTTTAAGAACATTTTGTTTTTTAGAGTAGTTTCAGGTTCACAGAAAAACTGAGCAGAAAAGACAGAAAATTTCTATGTACTCCCTGCACCCACACACATACACCTTCCCCCACTGTCAACATCCTGCAGCACAGTGGTATATTTGTTATAATTAATGATCCTACATTAATGTATTGTTATCACCCTAAGTCTAGAGTTTATATTAGGGTTAATTCTTGGTGTTTTACATTTTAAGGATTTTGAAAAGTATATAATGACATTTATCTGCCATTACAGTGTCATAAAATCCTCTATGCTCTTCCAATTCATCCTTTTCTCCTTCCTCACCCCTGGCAACCACTGATTTTGTTATTGTCCCCAAGACTTTGCTTTTTCCAGAATGTCATATAGTTGGAATCATATAGTATATATCATTTTCAAATTGGCTTCTCTCACTTAATCATATACATTTAAGGTTGCATGTTAATATGCACATAATAATATGCCTTTTCATAGCTTGATAGCTCCCTCAACTTTTGTGTTGAATGATATTCCATTGTCTGGATGTACCATAGTTTTTAATCCATTTATCTCCTGAAGAACATCTTGGTTGCTTCCATGTTTTGACAACTATAAATAAAGCTACACTAAGCATTCATGTGTAGGTTTTCCTGTGGATATAAGTTGTCATCTCCTTTTGGTAATCACCCAGGTGTACAAATGCTGGATTGTATGGTTAAGAGCATGTTTAATTTTATAAGAAACTGCCAAATCGTTTTCCAAAGTGGTGTACCATTTGGCATTCCCACCAGTAATGAATGAGAACTTCTGTTGCACCACATCCTTGCTGGCATTTGGTTTTGTCAGTGATCAGGAGTTTGGCCATGCTAGTATTGAACGTAGTATAGTAGTGGCACTTCTGTTATTTTTCATATTCTATTACTAAGACCAGATAATTAACCAGCTTTCAGTAGCATATAGAAACCAAGTTCCAAATGAAAACTGATTCCCAAAACATAGCCAGAACAATCAAACAAACCCAAGAAACTGAAAGAAAGGTGTTAAGATAAGCTTAGTTACTTTTTGCATGCATGGACTATTTACATGGATTTAAGAATATTTGGTAAAATAGTTCATCTATCTAAAAACACTAAAGAAGATATCAAAGTGAAATGTGTTCTTAAACCAAGGACTTAAGTGTGTGAATCTTCTGAATGATGACAGCTATAGGTACTAGAAGGTGTATAATTTACCTTATGGCAGTTTAATTCGATATTTCCCCCTGAATACTATCAAAAAATGAAACTAATTACTACAATTTCAACAACAACAGAAACATGTAAGCAAACTTCATTGATACTATGTCTCCTAGCCCAGGAAGCAAGAACATTTAGTGCTTTACACAAAAGGGATGTATTCATAAGGCTTGTCTTTTTTGTTGTTGTTGGAAATACTTAAAGGAAACATCATGTTTGCACACACCCATGTGTCCTATATTCTTTTAAAATCCCCTTTTTACACTCCATGCTCTATGTGATGAAACCTATACATGGATTTGTGAGTATTAATATATATGAATTTTAGATCTCTACAGCCTGTTTTCTCCTTCCCCTATCCCAAAATTTTCATGCTATTATATTCATTCTGTTTAATTACTTGTCTATTTTCTCTACATTGCTTTGGCTTTTTACTGTGTGTAAACTTATGTTTTAAAATAAAAAAAAAATTACTGATTCTCCACTACCATTATCACAAAACTTATCATGAAAAACAGTTTCAAATTCTTTGGAGATAGCTCAAATAAGTTTTGTGAATAAATTTCAAAGTGATGCCAAGAATAGGGATTATGAAACTTTTAGATGCATACAGTTTATAGGAAATTGTATTTGTCAAATTTGACTTGATATTTTATGGTCATACCCAAAGAATATGAGATAAACTTTCATAAATACTGAGTCATAAATAGTATACTCATATTTCAGCAAGTAAGAAAATAATACTGACATACTAATGAACCCAGAATTTATGTCTGATAGCATTTAGATAATTTAATATCAGCAATAATTTTGTGAGGAAGGTATTCTTCCCATTTTCCAATGAGAAGGCCTTAGCAAATGCTTTAATAAATTGATAATCTCAGTTTATGTATTCATGGAATGAGAGACAGTCCACTAACATACGATTACTTAGCAATGATGTGTTCTAACGTCGTATAAAGAAGTTGTAAATGTTAGATTTTTGAATTAAATAGTAACAATAAAAATAATGATTAAGACTTTTTATATACCAATTTTTAGAAGGTATTACTGAGAGTCTTTGAATAACTCCAAAATACTTTCATGAAATAAACGTTTCCCTAAATGAGACACTTTTCATTTAAACACAGTTGAGGACTCCCTTCCAAAAGGAGAATTTCCAAATTACCTCCCAATGTCCTCTATTAAAACAGATACCCTTTAAAACAGACAAATCAAGCTTTTCTCAATTTGTTACCCGTAAGGGAGTTACATTGTTCACAAGGAAATAAGATGGATATTCTAAATAGAATGTTTTTGGATGCCTTTCATGAAACATCAGTGGGTCTTTAAAGAGACTTTATTGATTCTTCAGGCAGCACCTGAGGCAACCCAAGATCTATTGCTCTGTCACTTTAAAAGCGGCAGTAGACGTGCCACTTTTCCTAGGAGATCTTTCTCTTAAGACTTGAAAATTTCTACAAACCAATTGCATCTGTCATCTCCTGCTTGATCCACTGAGTCCCACAGGCCATGTCTGAATGGTTAGAAGCTATATTTTTGCTCAAAATGCTTGTTGGAACAAATGCAATTTTAGGGCACAGACTCCATAAATGAAATCTAAGCATTCAAACCTATAAACATCAAGGAGAAGAGCAAAAGACTATGAAAGGAGGCAGGCTTAGTGGGATTCTGTGAAAGACAGCCTAGACTCACAGCCTGGGTCACCTGGTATAGCATCTCAGAGCTATAACCTGTCTCTTGGTGGATTCTTCTAGGGAAGGAAAGCTCATTATTTGTTAAGGATATAAATTTCATTTTGGGGTAGAAAAGCTTTCAAAAGATGATCTTTGCTATTCCAGAACACAGTTTCCTCTAATTTAATTTATTGTGACTTTGAAGATTGCTATTTGGATGACATAGACTAAATATATTTTCTTTCATCTTTATTATACACATTCATTCTTGTCCGTCTCCTTGGGAAGCACTGGATTTTGCAATGTTCCTTAAAGTTTTCAATTAAAAAAATATATAAAATATAAAGTAAAAAGAAAAGATGAGTAAAAATTTTAAGTAGTTCTGAATCAATGTCCAAATCAACCAGAACTCACAGACCCTTCTTTTTTTCTAGGTTTTGGCTTAAATTTTTGGTGGCCATTGTATTGAGGGTATTCAAAATATGGAATTATGATTTTTTTTCTCAAATGAAAGCACAGTAAATACATTTAGGTGTATATATTAAATACATTTTGGATTACCATCTAATTGTAAAAGTATATATTAGAGATAAGCTTGTGCTTATTAGCAGATGGTAATCTCAAAAATTATTATATAGTAGATTTGCTTCTAGAGTCAGCTTTGCTAACTAATGTGCCTTTATCAGTTAAATATGAACCTGTGCTTTTAATGAGTAGGTGTTCATATTCTTATGAATATACCAATTAGGAATCAAGTTCCATTTCTGAAGTAGCAATTCTGGGAATTATAGTGCAATGATAAGAGTATGAGCTCCACAGTCAAATCATTTGATTTGTTTGCTTCTTTATCAATTCAACTCAAACAAATATGCTTCTCTTTGAAGAGTCTGATTGTCCCGTCCACCTAATTTAATTTGCTTATATGCTTCAGTTAACAAAGATAGACAACTACACTGCCTCCATTGCTGAGACAGTTGGGCCTTCCTGTGTGCCTGGTACCAGATATAATGCTCAGTAATGTGTTGCAGAGAAACCACATAAACAGAGTGGAACCACATGGTACCTAAGATCCAATATGTATGCATAAGCCTTAGTTCCTAAATTGGGACTCTATCTTAGAAATGTGGCATGCAAAATTTTGGAAAGAACCCAAATATCCATTGACTGATGAATGGATAGAGAAGATGTGGAATATTACTCAGCCATAAAAAATAATGAAATTTTGCCATTTGCAATGACATGGATGGATCTATTTCTAAGTGAAATAAGTCAGTCTGAGAAAGAAAATCCCATCTGATTTCATTTATATGTGGAATTTAAGAAACAAGACAAATGAACATGGGGGAAAAAAGAGGAAAACCAAGAAACAGACTCTTAACTGTAGGGAACAAACTGATGGTTACCAGAGTGGAGATGGATGGGGGGATGGGTTAAACTGGTGATAGGGATTAAAGAGGACATTTGTAATGAGCACTGGGTATCATATATAAGTGTTGAATCGTTAAATTCTACCCCTGATACTAAATTTACACTGTATGTTAACTACCTGAGATTTAACTAAAAACTTGTAAAGAAAAAAAAAAAAAGAAATGTGGCTTACAAAAAAATATTCTGCGTACCTAATGGGGTATGAACTCAATCTTAGGAGATATGTCACTCATACTTCAACTACATGTGTCTCATACTAAGGAGTACATTTTTCAGTTTGCCAGTTAAATGATTCTACTTAAAGCACAAAAAACAATGTGATGTAACTCAGCCTTTGTGGTGCAAAACCACCTAAGATACAAGAAAATATTTAAAATCTATCTTTCAAGAGCAAGAAAGTGAAGAAATCCTCGGAAGCTATAACCAGAAAGCTTAAATCTGGAAAAACCAGCAAGCGTTGAAGATGGGTGTTACCTTCAGAGATCTGCCAGTTGATGAGGGCTGATCCAGAGCTTCAGTTTTAGGGACCACATGTGAATGATAAATATTAAAACACACACAGTGGAGAGCTGAATGAGAGATTCAGAATTAAGTCAGAACCCTCAAAATGTGACCCTTTCTGTGTCTAAAATGAGAAAACAAACCTGTCCTTTGGCATGAAATAAAAAATCTTTGCCTCTGGGTGGCTTCAGAAAAAAAAAAAGTGAAAAAACAAAATTTCCTGAGAATGAATAACCATTTATCCTGGGTTAGGGATTACAAATAACATAATTAATTCTGAAACCCACAACTGGAAAATTTATTTGAGATTGATTCTCAAGTGCCTGATAAAACTGTATACAAATTAAACACAAGCCTCAAGATAATCCTACAGTATACTTCTCAGGAACCATGATTTTTTAAAAAACAAAAGCAACAACAAACAAATTCATAAGACACATGCAGAAAGAATTAAGACTTGTTTAGAGTTAATAGAAACACAAACTACAGAATGAGATATTCGCAGACTGTTGAAATTGTCATCAGAGAATATTGAGTATGCTAAATATGTTTAAATAAATAAAAAAGTATCAAAATTAAGATATATGACTTTCTACAGATCAAGTGGACCTGAAAACGCACATTATAGCATTTCTAGAAACATATGAAACATAAAGGTCAGACTAAACCAAAAATTAGATGCAATGAAGAGAAAATTAATGCAATAAAAAACAAATTAGAAGAGATACATCTAGAATGCAGCAGAGAAAAATAAGAGATAAAACTATGAAGGACAAATTAGGAGACATGTAAAGTGCTAAGTTCTAACATTTATGCTTTCATCTAATTGAAGTCAGTGAAGCTAAAATTTTATTGCATTAAAATTAAGAACTATTTTTGTAAATATAGCATAATGGGAGTGCCAAAATACACAACTGGAGAGAAAATATTTGTCCCATACATATATTACTGACAAGAAAGATTTACTATCTATTGCTAACAGCAGATTTTGTAACGGATGTGTTGTTTGTGTCCTCCCAAAGGGTTGAAGTCCTGATCCCCCCCAACCCCACCCCTCTCCTGCCATGATGGTATTAGGAAGCAGGGTCTTTGGGAAGTAATTAGGTCAAAAAGATGGAGCCCTCATGAAGGGGCTAGAAGGGCTAGCCTTCTAAGAAGCCAGAGAGAGATTATCTTTCTCAGCCCTATGATATAAGGAAAAGAGGCTGTGTACAAACCGGGAAAAGTTACCTCATTAGACATTAGATCTGCTAGTACCCTGATCCATGGACTTCCCAGCCTCCAGAACTGTGAGAAGTGTTTGTTATTTAAGCCACACAGTCTCTAGTATTCCATTATAGCAGCCCAAACTGATTAAGACAAATTTTTATCTGGAAAACACACACACACACACACACACACACACACACACACACACAAACACACACATTTATGGAACAATAAGCTAAAGAAAACAAATAGCAAATAGGCAAAAGAATCATGAAATACTAAATATATATATTTAGTCGATGGGATATACAAATCCTGGGAAACGAGTACAAAAATATATCAATTTCAAACATAATATTTAGGAATTAAAAAAAATCACATGAGGAGAGACAAGATGGATGGATCCATTTATATAATGGTAATGCCTACAAAACCAAGCAGTATGCTATTTATGGAAATATACATGTACCATGTAATCATTGAAAAAATAAATACCAGCAAATTTAGAATAGTGAATAGTTAACTCTTCAGGGAAGAATGTCAGTTTATTGGGAAGGGACATGCAGAGGATCTCAAAGGTATTGGTTATGTTTTAAATCTTAAGGTAGGTGGTAAATACATGTATGCTTTTATCAAATAGTATCATTGTTATTAAGACCATAAAATACAAGCACTTTTTTGAATTTATGATGTATTTTACAGTATGAAAATCTTTAAATAATAGGAAGTCATTCGCATTAGCCATCTTTAAAAAATACTGATTAATCATTAATTTTGATCCCACCTTAATTGGATTCTCAACACATGGAGGAAATAAATAGGGATG
This sequence comes from Prionailurus viverrinus, assembly GCF_022837055.1. NCBI lineage: Eukaryota > Metazoa > Chordata > Mammalia > Carnivora > Felidae > Prionailurus > Prionailurus viverrinus. The sequence goes on along the minus strand of NC_062565.1, from coordinate 93,861,045 downwards.
TGTCCAGATCAGCTCAATGTTTTTTCTGTCCAACTCTATGCGAGGCTGAAAGTATTATCTTGTCAAATATGTTAAATGTTTAGGGTAATGAAATGCTTTTTGGCATTTTATCAATAGTAGCATAGTCCTGCTTTAATTGATTTTAGTGCCTAGCTAATTTTATGCTTGAGAAATAAAAAAAAAATCAGGTTAAAACTTCAGCAATTCCCAATTAATTTCTGACTTATTGCATTTAGTGGTAGAAGTAGCAGGATGGAAGAAGGAACTGTGTTAATAGTTAGGAGGTATTTACAGAGCATAGGGAAAAGGCCAGAAAATGCGTGACATGAATAATGAGAGGGTCCCAAAGCTTCCTTGAAGACTTGATTTTAGAATTGTTCCTGCACCCAGGAAATAGTATATGTTTTTCTTAGGGGAGGCAAAGTAAAGGAATTAAAGATGGTGTGTTGTGGGCAAAAATGAGACAATGATGATTAATGTCAAAAGTGTAAAATATAGTGAGCAAACACTTTTATTAGTTACATCGGTATCCACAATGAGGTTAATATCAACAAATTATAAATGCTGACACTAAATCTCAAATGTTAAGTTACTAACTGGTAAATGTCAGAGCTATACTGAAATCATGGTTTGCTGCAGAGATTAGCATTATTTATTGGTGTTTAAGGTGGAAGGAAGCATAAAAATGAAAAATGAAAATAAATGATTATTTTATTTAATTAAATATATGCACTCTGTTGTCCACAAATGTTTGAGTTGTCTTAGCATAGTATATAAATTACAGTGAAATTGAAAAATATATAAATATATCAGGACCATGAGAAAACACTAATAGAATAGAAAGATAAGGTCAAGGAAAAAGTTGAGAAGGACAAAATAAGTTCTTCAGAAAAATATTTTTCACTAATAAGTTTTATTCAATCCATTTGTTGGTATTGTCTAAATCAAAATCAAAACATAGAATATCTAGGGAATAAACAGTTTGAAACCTTTATCCAAAAATTATTGATAATCATCATCACTCTCATGGGTCTTGCAATTCTACATATGACCTATATGACCTATGGGTTAATGCTATACCTAAGATCTGACTTAACTAGTTCTCCATAGAAATATTTATCTTACTAATGCAGTGGTACCAGAGAGAAATATATATATATATATATATATATATATATACACACATATGTATATATATATGTATGTATATGTATATGTGTATGTATATGTATATGTGTATGTATATGTATATGTATATATACATATACATATATATATAAATAATCTATATCATTATATATAACATAGTTATTAAAGCCACAAAATCTCTGATATTCCATTTTAGCAGTCCAAACTGATTAAGACATATTTTTATCTGGAAATACATATATGTTTTCTAATTGAGCAGGTATCTAGAGCGCCAGAATTTGGAAGAAACTCTTTTAGAACCTTTAATGGCTAGATCAGTCATGTTTGTTTTGGGCAAAGTGTACTGTGTAAAAGCCTCTTATACTTAATGATGATCAGGTAGTCAGAATGAGACAATGGTGGGAAAAAGATTCATATCCATGTTCAGGGCTCAGCTGTGTTCACAATACAGTGTTTTGATATGCATATATTTGTCTGGTGCATGTTACACATTCTTTCTCTCCAAATTATCTTCCTTAGCCAATACTGACAGACTTTTGCTTGTTTGTTTATTTTTAAATAAACTTGGTGTTTTGTTTTTGTTCTTGTTTTGTAATATATTTTGGAGACCATAGTTTGAGTTCAACTATTAGTGGATCAGATAAAGTTCATAAAAAAAATACTAATGGATGTTTGAATGATGTAGGAGATGTGTCAACCTATTGTGTTGATGAGGAGAAAAATAATAAAGTAAATGTTCTATAATATCAGGTGTTGAGAAAAAAAAAGAGAAAAGAGGCTTCATAGAATACATTTTTCTCTAGAAAATATTCTTGTTCCATGGAGGATGAATGGTTCCAAATTCCATATCTGAATAGAGAACTGTTTTCAAGCTTTAGAAGTAGAACATCAGAGGGTCATCTGGGTGGTGCAGTCAGTTTAGTGTCTGACTTTGGCTCAGGTCTTGATCTCATTGTTCGTGAATTTGAGCCCCACATCGGGCTTGCTGCTGTCAGCTCAGAGCCTGCTTCAGATCCTCTGTTCCCCTCTCTTTGCCCCTCCCCTGCTTGCTCTCTCTCTCTCTCTCTCTCAAAAATAAATTAACATTAAAAAAAAGTATAACATCAGAGATGTAGACAAGACTAGAATAATTTTGCAACTATAGGTTTTAATTTTTGGCAAAACATGAATTGTAAAAAAGATATAAGAAGGATGAGGATTACTCTTAGATCCAGCCAAGTGCTTTCCCTACATAGAGTAGTACAAACTTGAGACCAATTATAGACGTATGCTGAAGTGTTAAAAAAATGAGTTTAATCTATTTAAAAAGTTTAGGGAGTACCTGAGAGAAGTAGAATAAGAATGAGGACCTATAATTTTCTCTCCCTTTCTTTCTTCCCTCCCCTTCCTTCCTTCCTTCCATCCTCCCTTTCATTCATTCATTCATTCATTTTTAAAATATTTATTTATTTATTTATTTATTTATTTATTTATTTATTTATTTTGAGAGAGTGCAAGCAGGAAGGAGCAGAAAGAGAGAGGGGAGAGAGAGAGAGAGAGAGAGAGAGAGAAACTCCAAGCAGGCACCACGCTGCCAGCACAGAGTCTGACATGGGGCTCAAACTCAGGAACCATGGGTTCATGACCTGAGCTGAAAACAAGAGTGTCACTCAACTGACTGAATCACTTAGACATCCGTTTTTGTTTATTTATTTTTTACTTTTCTTTCTTTCTTTCTTTCTTTCTTTCTTTCTTTCTTTTCTTTTCTTTTTTCTCTTTCTTTCTTTCTTTCTTTCTTTCTTTCTTTCTTTCTTTCTTTCCATCGTTTCCAGTTTTGGTATCAGGGTATTGCTGGCCCCCCAAAAATGTATTTGGAAGAGTTTGGGAAGGATTGGTATTAATTTTTATTTGAATGTGTGGTAGAATTCACCAGGAAGCTATCTGGTTCTGGACTTTTGTTTGTTGGCAGGTTTTTGATGATTTATTGAATTTCCTTGCTAGTAATCAGGATGTTCAGATTTTCTATTTCATCATAATTCAGTCTTGGAAGGTTGTGTGTTTCTAGGAATTTATCCATTTCTTCTATGTTGTCCAATTTGTTGGCATATAATTGTTTTAGTAGTCTCTTCTGATCCTTTGTGTTTCTATGGTGTAAGTGGTATCATAATATATTTCTAATTTTATTTATTTGAGCCTGTCTCTTTTTTTCTTGGTAGTTTACTAAAGGTTTGTCAATTTTGTTTATCTTTTCAAAGAACCAGCTCTTAGTTTCATTGATCTTTTCTACTGTTTTTTAAATCTCTATTTCATTTATTTCTGCTGTGCTCTGTTATTTCCTTCCTTCTACTAATTTTGTGTTTTGTTTTTCTTTTACTAGTTTTTGAGTTGTAAAGTTAAGTTGTTGAGATTTTTCTTGAGGTAGAAATTTGTTGCTATGACCTTCCCTCTTAAAATTGCTTTTGCTGCATCCCATAGATTTTGGTATGCTACATTTCCATTTTCATTTATCTCAAGGTATTTTTAAATTTCTCTGATTTCTTCTTTGACCCCTTGGATGTTCTATAACATATTGTTTAATCTCCACATATATGAATTTTTGCAATTTTCTTCATGTAATTAATTTCTAGTGTTATACCAGTATGCTCTGAAAAGATGCTTGATATAACTTGAATACTCAAAAATTTTAAGGTCTATTTTGCAGCCTAACATATCTTAAAAAATGTTCCACGTACACATGACAAAAGTGTGTGTTCTGTTGCTTTTGAGTAGGATGTTCTGTAAATATCTATTAGTCCATCTGATCTAATGTGTTGTTTAAGGGTGTTATTTCATTATTAATTTTCTGTCTGAATGAACTATTAATTGATGTAAGTGGGGCATTAAAATCCCTTATTTGGGGGCACCTGGGTGGCTCAGCTGGTTAAGCATTGGACTTTGGCTCAGGTCAGGATCTCATGGGTTTATGAGTTTGAGTCCTACATTGGGCTCTGTGCTGGCAGCTCAGAGCCTAGAGCCTTTTTTGATTCTGTGTCTCCCCCTCTCTCTCTCTGCCCCTCCCTCAGTCATGCTCTATCTCTCTGTCTCTCAAAAATAACTAAACATTAAAAAAATAAAACCCCTTATTTTTATTATATTGCTATCTATTTCTCTTTCTGGTCTGTTAATATTTGCTTTATGTATTTAGGTCCTCTTATATTGGGTGCATAAATATCGACAAATGTTATATTCCCTTGTTGGATTAAGTTCTTTATTATTATGTAACACCCTTCTTTATGTCTTCTTATATAGTCCGTTTTAAAGTCTATTTTGGCTGATATAAGTATAACAGATCCAGCATTCTATTGGTTTCCATTTCCATGAACGGTCTTTTTCTGCCACTTCACTTTTGGTCTGTATATGTTCTTACATCTAAAGTGTAACTCTTGGGGCACCTGGGTGGCTCAGTTGGTTAAGCTTCTGACTTTAGCTCAGGTCATGATCTCACAGTTTGTGAGTTTGAACCCTGCATCATGCTGTCCACTGTCAGCACAGAGCTTGCTTCAGATCCTTTGTCTCCCTCCCTTTGCCTCTCCCCAGCTTGTGTGTGAGTTCTCTCTCTTTCAAAAATAAACATTAAAAAACAAAAAGTGTACCTCTTGTAGGCCTCTTATAAATGGGTCTGTTTTTTTTTATCTATTCAGCTATTCTATGTCTTTTCATTGCAGAAATTAGTCTATATATATGTAAAGTAGTTTTATGATAGGCATGTGCTTATTTCCATTTTGTTAACTGGTTTCTAGTTTTTGTAGTCCATCTCTATTCCTTTCTTCTTCCCTTGTTCTCTTCCTTTGTAGTTTGATGATTTGCTTTAGTGGTAAACTTATATATTTTTCTCTTTATCTTTTGTCTATTTACCATAGGTTTTCGCTTGGTGGTTATCATGAGGCTTATATATAACAACTTATATCTATCTATACAGTCTATTTTAAGTTGATAACAACTTAAGTTTGATCTCATTCTAAAACCTATCATTTTACTTTCCCTTCACTATGTTTTATGTTTTTGTTGTCACATTTACATCTTTAAAATTTTTTCAAGTTTTTAAATGTTTATTTATTTTTGAGAGATAGAGAGACAGAGCATGAGTGGGGAAGGGACAGAGAGACAAAGAGAGAGACACAGAATCTGAAGCAGGCTCCAGGCTTGGAGCTGTCAGCACCGAACCTGAGGCAGGGCTCAAACTCATTGGCCCCGAAATCATGACATGAGCCAGAGTCAGACCCTTAACCAACTGAGCCACCCAGGCACCCCATATATTTACATCTTTTATCTTGTGTGTATCTATTAACTGGTTATTGTAATCATAGTTATTTTTACTACTTTTGTCTTTTAGCCTTCATACAGCTGTGTAAGTAATTAATCCACTGCATTTACTTTGTATTTGCTTTTTCAGTGAGATATATTCTTTCATATGTGCTTTTATTACTAATTAGTATCTTTTGTGTCCAGCTTAAAGAAGTCCCCTTGACATTTTTTTGTAAGACCAGTTTGTGGATGATGAACCCTTTTAGTTTTTGCTTGTCTGGAAAACTTTTATCTTTCTTTCAATTCTGAATGATAATTTTGTCAGGTAAAGCATTATAGGTTGGAAGTGAGTTTTTTTAGTTTGTTTTTATTTTTATTTTTTCCTTTTAGCACTTTGAGTACATCATGCCACTCCCTTCTGACCTGCAGAGTTTGTGCTAAGAAATCGGCTTATAGTCCTGGGGATTCCCTTGCACATAACAAATTGTTTTTCTCTTGCTACTTTTAAGATTCTTTCCTTGTAGTTAACATTTGACATTTTGATTGTAATGTCCCTTGGTGCAGGTCTCTGTGTGTTCATCATTTTTTTGGAACTCTCTGGCTGCTGGATCTGTATGTCTTTTTCCTTTCAAGGAAGTTTGCAGCCATTTTTTTAAAATAAGATTTCTACCTTTTTCTCTTTCCTCTCCTGGGAGCTGTAAAATGATTTGAGCCCATTTAATGTTATCCTATAAATTACTTGAGTTATATTCACTTTTTTTCCTTTTTTTTTTTCTTCTTGCTGCTCTGGGTGAGTTCCATTGCCTTGACTTTGAGTTCACTACCTTTTCTTCTACTTCATCTAGTTTGCTCTTGAACCCCTCAGGTGTATTTCTCAGTTCAGTTATTGTATTCTTCAGCTCTGTGTCTTCTATTTGGTACTTTCTTATATTTTTAATCTCATTGTTGAAGTTCTCACTGTGTTTCTCTATTCTTCTCCCCAGTTCAGTGATCATCTTTATGACGATTACTTTGAACTCTTTATTAAGTAGGTTACTTAACTCCATTTCATTATGGCTTTTTCTCAAGTTTTATCTTATTCTTTCAAATAACATATTTCTGTGTCTTTTCATTTTTCATTTTGCTCGATTCTCTGTGTTGGCTTCTCTTTCTTTCTTCCTTCCTTCCTTCCTTCCTTCCTTTCTTTCTTTTGTTCTTTCATTCTTTCATTCTTTCTTTCTTTCTTTTTGAGAGAGAGAGAAAGTGTGGTAGAGGGAGAGAGAGAATCATAAGCAGGCCCCACACCAAGTGTGGAGCCTGATGCAGGGCTTGATTTTACAACCCTAAGCCCAAAACAAGAGTTGGATGCTTAACCAACTGAGCCACCCAGACACCACTCTGTGTTGGTTTCTATATAGTAGATTAAACAACCATCTCTTACAGTCTTGAAGAAATGGCCTCGTACATAATATGAAACTTTTTGTTCATCCCTGCCCCTGTTTTTGGTTGTCTTTCAAACCTCTGTGCTGGTCCAAGCAGCCTATTCTATTTTTAATAGCTCCCTATAATTGAGGATGTGCTAATATCTGTCAGTTTCCCAAAGGGGAGTGCTTCGGCAGTTTCCTAAGTGTGTAAGTTAAATTAGATACCTGCCCCTTAGGCCAAGGTTTTAATATAAGCATATAAGCCTCCTTCACTTTAAGTCTGGGTGCTATTTCTGAGGTGGGCCCTGGAGCAGATAAGTCTGAGTATTCAAGCTTTTTAAAAGGCCTTTTTCAGATCACTAGTGTCTTGTGGTTCTCAGGTTGTAAGTCTTGTTAGTTTCCAAAATTAGTCTTGTTAATTTCAAAATTATTAGACAACCAATGGATCAAAAAAAGATTAAAGGGGAAATTAAAAAGTTTCTTAAGACAAATGAAAGTAGAAACACAACATACCAGAACTTGTGGGAGGCAGAAAAAGGAATTATAAGAGGGAAGTTCCTAGCAATAAGCACCTATATATTAAGAAGCAAGAAAGATCACAAGTAAACAACCCAATTCTATGCCTTAAGAAATGGAAAGAAAAATAACTGAGTCCAAAGTTAGCAAAAAAATAAATAATAAAGATTAGAGCAGAAATAAATGAAATAGAGAACAGAAACACAATAAAAAATACTAACCAAACTAACAGTTGGTTCTTTGCAAAGATAAACATAATTGACAAATGCTTAGCTAGACTTACCAAGGAAAAAAGAGAGGGGACCCAAAACAACAGAATTACAAATGAAAAAGGAGACATTACAAATGATATTACAGAAATTCAAAGGATCATCCAAAGCTACTAGGAGCAACTACATTCCAAAAAACTGGACAACCTAGAAGAAACAGGAAAATGCTTAGAAATGTACAACTTACCAAGACTGGATCAAGAAAAGATAGAAATTGAATAGACCAATTAGCAATAAAGGGATTGAGTTAGTAACAGAAGACTGCCAGTGAATAAAAGCTCAGGTCCAAATGGCTTCATTGGTGAATTTTACCAAACATTTAAGAAAAAATGTCAATCCTCCTCAAATTATTCAAAAAAAATCAAAGACAAGGGAGAGAATATTCCAAAATGCATTTACCCAAGTCATCATTATCATGATATCAAAACCAGAAAAGGAAAATACTAGAAAAGAAAACTATAAGCCAATATCCCCAATGAATATAGATGCAAAAATTCTTAACAAAATATTACCAAATCAAATTCAATAGCACATTGATGCTATAATAGCATATATCATGATCAACTGGGATTTATCTTTGATATGCAATGATGGTTCAAAATGTGCAAATCAATCAATGTGATACATCACAGTAATATAATGGAAGGAAAGAATCATATGGTCACCTTAATAGTTGCAGAAAAGCATTTCGCAAAATTCAGTATCTGTTCATGATTAAAATTATTAACAAATTAGGCATAGAGAGAACATATCTCAACATAGTAAAGGCCATATATGACAAGCCAACAGCTAACATCATACTCGGTGATGAAGGGCTGAAAGATTTTTCTCTAAAATCAGAAACAAGAGAGGGTGTCCACTGTCATTACTTTTATTTAACAACTACTACAAGTTCTAGCTAGAGCAATTAGGTAAGAAAAACATAAAAGGTATCAGAATTGGAAATAAAGAAGTAAAATTACCTCTGTTTGCAAATGACATGATTTTATATATAAAGATTTCTAAAGACTCAACAAAAAAACCTGTTAGATCTAATCAATAAATTAAGTTGCAGGTACAAAATTCACATGTAAAAATCATCAGCATTTCTATAAACTGACAAAGAATTTTGTGAAAAAGAAGTAAAGGAATTGATCCCACTTACAATAACAGAAAAAATCAATTTGGCAGTAAATTTAAAGAGGTGAAAGATCCTTACTCTGAAAACTATATAAGACATTAATGAAATAAATCAAAGAAACAATAAATGGAAAGCTATTCTGTGTTCATGGATTGGAAGACTTAATATTGTCAAAATGTAAATACTAACAAAAGCCATCTATAGATTCTATACAATCTCTGTCAGGGTTCAAATATCATTTTTACAAAAGTGGAAAAACCTCCTAAAATTTATAGGGAACCACAAAAGATACTGAATAGCAAAGAAATAAAGAGAAATAGAACAAAGCAGAAGGCATCACATTTCCTAATTTCAAGCTATACTATACAGCTGTAGTCATCAAAACAGTATGGTACTGGCATAAAAAGAGAGAGACCAATGGAAGACAATTGAGAGGCCAGAAATAAACCCAAGCATATATAACCAACTAATACCTGACAAGGAAGCCAAGAATACTCAGTGGAGAAAAGATAGTCTTTTCAATGAATGGTACTGGATAATTGGATATTCAGATGTAAAAGAATGAAACTGAATTCATATCTTATACCATTCATCCTAATTAACTTAAAATGGATTAAAAACTTAAATGTAAGACCTGAAACCATGAAAATTCTAGAAGACAACATAGAAATAAAGCTCCTTTACATGGGTCTAGGTAATTATATTTTGGGTATGACACCTAAAGCACAAACACCAAAATTAAAAGTAAACAAGTGGGAGTACATCATACTAAACAGCTTTTGTATGGCAAAGGAGACCATAGACAAAATGAAAAGGTAACCTATGCAATGGAAAAATTGTTTGCAAACGATAAATCCAATAAGGGGTTAATGTGCAGAATATATACATATATATGTATATACACATATATATACACATATATATACATATATATATACATATATATACACACATATATATATACATATATACATATATGTATATATATAAAACTCATACAACTCAAAGCAAAAAAACAAATAACCCAATTTAAAAGTGGGCAAAGAACCTGAATAGATATTTCTTCAAAGACGATATATGAAAGAAAAGATAAAATGCTTAGCATCATTAGTCATTAGGGAAATGGAAATTAAAACCACAATGAGCAATCACCTCATGCCTGTTAGAAAAGCCATCATCTAGAAGACAAGCAATAACAAATGCTGGCATGGATTTGGAGGAAAGGGAACACTTATGCAGTGTTGGGATTGTAAATTGTTACAATATGAAGGGTGTTCAAAAAATTAAAAGTCACAAAACTAAAAGTCAAACTACCATATGATCCCAGAACTTTCACTTCTGGGAATATATCCAATGGAAATAAAATTGGGACTTGAAATGATGTCTGCATTCCTATGTTCATAGCAGCATTGTTTAAAATAGCCAAGATATGGAAACAACCTAAGTGTCCGTTGATGGATAAATGGACAAATGGATAAAGAAATTGTACTGTGTGTTTGTGTGTGTGTGTGTGTGTGTGTGTGTGCTCATGTGTATAATGGGATATTATTCAGCCATCAAAAAGTAAATCTTGTGATTTGCAACAATTTGGATGGACCACGAGGGCTTTATTCTAAGTGAAATAAGTCAGAGAAAGACAAAACTGTATGCTCTCTTTTATATGTATGGAATAAAAACAAAAATAAACAACGTGGATGCCTAGGTGACTCAGTTGGTTAAGTGTCCTACTCTTGGTTTTGGCTCATGTCATGATGTCACATGAGCCCTGTGTTGGGCTCTGCACCAACAGCATGGAGCCTGCTTGGGATCCTCTCTCTCACTTTCTCTCTGCCCTTCCTCCATTCCTTCTCACCCTCTCTCTCTCTTAAAATAAATAAATAAACTTAAAAAGTAAAACAAAACAAAACAAAAAACAAGATAAACAGCAAAACCAAGGTCATAAATACAGACAACACACTGGTAGTTGTACAAAGTGAGGGGTCAAGGTGTTAGAAATTATTGAACTATTTATTTCTTTTTGTTGTTTTTTAGTTTAAATAAATTGAATAAAAAGTAAATATTAAAAAAGGAATAAAGAACTTGAATTTTATGGCTATAAGAAAAGAGAGAGCAAATGGGAATATTTGAACTGTGACAAATGAATTGAGATCTGAAGAATTAAGAAATGTGGAAGTTAGATTTGAGGTATGAAAAATAAAATGAGAGAAGACATGGCTTTCAATTGGTGCATAGGTGCCCATGTCTGATAACTGTAGGTATTATATTCTCTTTCTATTGAAATGTTGAAGAGAATCACCAATGATAAAACAAACTTGAGAGCAAAATATGCTTCTTCAAAGCAATAGTAATTTTTTAATTTTTTTTTTTATTTTGAGAGACAGAAAGAGACCACATGTGAGCAGGAGATGGGCAGAGAGAGAAGGAGAGAGAGAAAACCCTAAGCAAACTCCCATTTTGTCAGCCTACCAATATGGAGCCCAATGCAGGGCTAAATCTCATGAACCATGAGATCATGACCTGAGCTGAAATCAGGAGTCAGATGCTAACCAGCTGAACCATGCAGGCACCCCCAGAGCAATAGTAATTTTAATTAAGTTAAAAACACACATTTTAGGAAATGACATCAATCAGCAGAGGGAAAAACACACACACACACAAACAAAGCCAAAACCAAACAGTACCAACATCCATCATTTAGCTTGAATCCTGATGAATTTGATGATATATAGATATAAGACCATTGACTATGGGGAAGGCATAACCATGAATTTTAAATGGGAAATTAATGTTATAAATGTATGAGTACTTCTCTTCTACAAGAAATTATGTTTCTCTGAACAGAATTAATATTAAGGCAGAACTGAATGCAATCACAAGAGTAAAAGAAAACTTGAAAAATGAAATTAAGACAACTTGGTGATATTTGGAAGACATTAAAGGGAAGAAAGTAGCCTCAGGGATTTCTAGGTAGATAGAAAATGTGGGAATTTGGTGTCTCAGATGACATCCATCAAAGGATGGGGATATCTTCTGCATATGCAATGAATTATTGTCTTCCATCTCATCTACAGGGTGTAGAATTCTATTTTTTAAAATGCTTATTTATTTATTTTGAGAGAAAGAGTGCTAGTGCAAGTATGAGCAGGGGAAGGAGCAGAGAGAGAGGAGACAGACAGAGAGAATCCCAAAAAGGCTCTGCACAGAGCCAACTGTAAGATCATGATGTGAGCTGAAATCAAGATTTGAATGCTTAACCAGCTGAGCCACCCAGGCATCTCCAGGATATAGAATTCTTATCATCATTCACTACATTACCTCTCTGAAGGCAGGGATTTTTTGTTTATTTTGTTGACTCTTGTTTCTAAAGTAATGCCTGGTATTTTCTAGGCTCTCAATAAATCTCTGTTGAATGAATAAATGAATGTAATACTGCCAACCTTTGCTAGTTTCCACTGTAGTCCTTGATAAATTCAAATAATGCTTCCTTAATAGAATGTGATTTTTTAAAAAAATTTTTTTAATGTTTATTTATTTTTGAGACAGAGAGAGACAGAGCATGAATGAGGGAGGGGCAGAGAGAGGGAGACACAGATCGGAAGCAGACTCCAGGCTCTGAGCCATCAGCCCAGAGCCCGACGCGGGGCTCGAACTCACAAACCGTGAGATCGTGACCTGAGCTGAAGTCGGATGCTCAACCAACTGAGCCACCCAGGCGCCCCAATAGAATGTAATTTTTAAAATAGTTTTACAATGGAGCTGTGTGGGTAGCTTAGTTGTTTAAGCATCCAACTCTTGATTTTGGCTCACGTCATGATCTCAGGGTTCGTAAGACTGAGCCCCATATTGGGCTCTGCGCTGACAGTACAAGGACTGCTTGGGATTCTCTCTCTGCCTTTCTCTCTCTCTTTCTCAAAGCAAATAAGTAAAAACTTAAAAAAATTGTGAAATAGTTTTCCAATGAATTTCCAAAATTAAAGTAAAGGTATTTCTAAATACCTTTCTTTCTATAGAGAGAAAAATCATTGACTTCGGTGGAAGTAGGGATGTTGATACAAAAGACAACCAAGTAAATTGAAACTTTATGCTATTATTGATGATAGAGTATGACAATTAACCAATTTTTTATTGTATTTTGAGAGAGAGAGAAGGAGAGAGACAGAGCAGGGAAGGGACAGAAAGAGAGAATCCCAAGCAGACTCCACGATGTTAGCACGGAGCCTGATGTGGGGCTCGATTTCACGAACTGTGAGATCATGACCTGAGCCAAGATCAAGAGTCAGACACTTAACTGAACAACCCAGATGCCCCTTAACTGTTTTTGAAGAACAAGTTCAATTCATAAAAATATAACATTTGATAAGAATAAAGAAAATTACCTCCCTTTTTAGACTAAATTGCCATAGGGCAAAAATCTCAAGTCATTCAAATTAACTTCAATTTATATAGAAGATAAAAAGAAAGGAGGCCAGAGTGAGAATTTCTTGAAATTATAATTTTAATTATAAAACATCATCCCCAGTCATCTTCTTTTTATTATCTTGAGCTGTAGGTTTTGTAAAATATAGGAGAGTTCGTATTGATTTTCTCTACCTGAATCCATGATTTTAGCCGTAGAGAAAAAGACTGAGAGAAGAAATGCAAATTAAAATAACAATGAGATAACACTACATACCTATAATTTTGACCAATATCCAGAACACTGACAATACTAAATACTGGTGACAGTGTGGTGCAACAGAAACTCTCATTTATTACTCTAGGAATGCAAAGTTTTACAGCCACTTTGGAAGACTGGAAGTTTCTCACGCAAGTGAACATACTCTTAACATATGATTTAGCAATTATATTCTTTGATATTTACCAAAACAGGTAAAAACTTATATCCACATAAAAAAACACATGGATGTTTATAGCAGCTTTATTTATGATTGCCAAAATGTGGAAGCAACCAAGATGATTCTCAGTAGGTGGATGAATAAATAAACTGTGTTACAACCAGATAATGAAATAATATTTAGTGTGAAAGATAACTGACCTACCATTTAGAGACATGGAGGAACCTTAAATATCTATTACTAAGAGAAAGAAGCTACTCTGAAAAGGCTATATACTGTATGATTCCAACTATATGACATTCTGGAAAAGGAAAAACTATCGAGAAAATAAAATGATCAGTGTTTGCCAGGTATTAGTGGGGAAGGGAGGAAGGAACAGGCAAAGTACAGAGGAGTTTTAGGGCTGTGAAATTACTCTGTGTGATATTGTATTTACAGGTACATGTCCAAACCCAAGGAATTTACAAACCGAGAGAGAACCCTATGTAAGCTATGGATTCTTGTTGTTAATGATGTGTTGATGTAGGTTCATCAATTGTAACAAATATACAACTCTGGTGGGAGATATTGATAGTTGAGGAGGCAATGTGTATGCTAGGGCAGAGGGTATATGGGAAATCTTTATGCTTTCAACTCAAGCTTTCTGTGAACCCAAAACTGTTCTAAAAAGTAATGTCTTTAAAAAATATAATCCATCAAAAATTTTTAATCTAATATTTTCCTTTCATTTTTTTCTACAAATTGATAAGGATTGTAGGAGTAGACCACAGTAGAAGGCCTAAGGCTATGTGATGAGCTCACTTAACCAAAACACTAGTAAGGTTAAAATATCAAACAAGAATTACAGTTGTCTCTCAGAGCAGACCTTGGATAGATCATTGCCATATATTGAAATAGAATATACTAGAAATGGCTTTGTTAAAATAATTCTAACATACAAGCCAAAATATATTTACAATGAAACAAATCTTCAGTGATGTAATTAATGGTTATAATTAAAATAACAGTCTCAAGCAACATAACATCTCAGCAGAAATCTTGGTTCCATCAGCCACCACAGCATGAAGCTCTTGGAGATGCTGGTGGAGAGACTGGAAACACACAGCCAAAGGAAGCAAGCATTGAACCCCACATGACAACGGGGCCTTTTCTAGCAGGAGGCAGCCCAGACTGGATTTCACCCATTTGGCTTGCTTTCTATAATGCTTGTATTTTTCTTTTTCTTTCTGCTTTTTTCAAGTTGGAAGTATAAAAGTAGAGGAATTAGAGAAGTTGACAAGACCAAACTTTCATCTTCACAGCACAATCTGATCCTTGGTATTACAAACATGCTACAGCTCCTAATCTTGTTCTTTAATCACATTCTTTGAAACCCATGATGGTTAAATTGAGGCTGTTTTTCTTACCAGTTCTCTCAGCTATTACTTCTAACATTTTTGGAAGCAGTCCTGTGGTTGATGTTTCATGCTTTTATACGTGTTTTATCATTGAAACCCTCAGCAAAATCCTTAGGCGACTACCTAGCCTCTTCACACACTCCGTAATACTCTGTCATGGTTAATTGAAACATGAGTCGATTTTGGATTTTAGTGCTTAAGTCTAAAGCTGTTATTATAAATCAAAATCACATTTGATGAGATATTAACTTATTTTTACAGAATTATATTTCAATGATTCAATATAATTTAATTGTGTAGATAATCATAATGTATTTTAATCAAATTTACATTGTATTCTTAGCATTATTTATCCTTGTATACAAACAATATACTAACATTCTATACAATAAATTTTCCTAGGAAATAGCCTAGAAATATTTTAGAATATATTGTAGAATAAAATTGTTAAAAATAGTTATATACATTTTTATCTTTTGGATAACATTTTAGTTAAGTTCATATCTTTTTACATTATTCCAACTATATGTGTCCATTTCTTCTGCACTTGCCAGGTTTAGATTTTTTTTTAATTTTTTAATGTTTTATTTATTTTTAAGACAGAGAGAGACAGAGCATGAGTGGGGATGGGGCAAAGAGAGAGGGAGACACAGAATCTGAAGCAGGTTCCAGGCTCTGAACCGGCAGCAAAGAGCCCTATGCCAGGGCTTACACTCAGGAACTGTGTGATAATAACCTGAACCAAAGTCAGACACTCAACCGTCTGAGCCATCCGGGCGCCATTGCTTTAGGTGTTTTTTTTTTTGTTTTTTTTGTTTTTTTTTTTAAACGAAGCAAACAATCTGCTCCTTCAAAAAAAAAATCCATTACAGTGCAGATGACAAACATTTTGTTATTACATTTGTATTTCTTTGAAAACAATGGAGTTTGAATTAATTTATCAGATATTTATTTTTTATCATTTATAAATAATCTAATTTGGTCCTTTGACATTTTTATAAGTAGGACAACCATTTTCTATTGGTTTGTAATTTTCAATAATTATATGAACTTTATCACGTATTTGTTTCTGTAATTCTCCTTTTAATATTATTTACCCTTTAAGTACAAAAGTGTATTTATGAGGTTAAACTCTTTTGGAATGATATATTCCTGTTCATTCATGTGCCTTTATCTATATAAAATTATATAAATATCCACTTGATTTTTCTTCCCTTTTTTTAAGTTTATTTATTTATTTTGAAAGACAGAGATCTCACAAAACTGTAAGATCACAACCTGAACTGAAATCAAAAGTCAGACGCTTAACCAACCGAGCCACCCAGGTGCCCGACTCGATTTTTCTTCTAATTATCCTATAGTTTCTTTCCTTTTTTCTTTTTCACTTTGAGTTTTAAAAGTAGGTTTTTAAAAATAGCAATTTAAGTCAAATCATTGAATACTCCTAGACGTAAATTTCTATTAGGTTATGTTATACCTGTGAGAAATGACTCAGGAAAGTTAACTTTTTATTCCTTTCACAGTGAGAATTAAGGGGTGATGTAGAGTTGTTACCAGGTATTTTCACCTCTTAGGCAGAAGGATATTGTCCCATTTCTAGTGTGCTTAGAGACGAGGGTATTATAAACTACTAGGAGTGGCACAAAGAGGACTTCTCAAAGGATTGGTGGACTCCTTGCCTTTGTCTGGCCTGTCACTGGATGTGTCACACAAGAGGCCACTACTCAAATCTGGTAAGAAAAACAAAAACAAAATTAACTCTATTGCTTGCTAGGGAAAGGGAGCTTCCAGTCTTTTAAGGAGAGATCTAATGTAATGTAGGTTTTGGTGAAGTGTGAAATTAGGAATTAGTGAAATTTTAGAAGCATGTGTGTTAACAGATTGGTCTTTTTAGGGGTAGAGAATAGGAACTATTTATTCTCAGATGTCTTTTAGGGTATGTGCAGGAAAGCTTGATGCTCTGATGAGGAGAATGCTCTTGAATCTACTTCATGTAATAGTATCATTTACCTACATTAAATCTTTGCCTGTTTTGCTTTGTTTTGTTTTGCCCTTTTTTGGACAATCATTGTTACCTGTATTCATGATATCTATTATGGAGAAAAAGATTGCAATTAAAAATTGACATTTTTAAGGGGTATCTGCAAATTACTATGCAAATAGTAGCCCATAATTCATTTATGTACCTGTGCAAGGGAAGTTTACCTGAAGAGTTAGCAGGTAGATTTACTAGCATGGATTCCACTAACACCTACTTTTAGAACTATAGGGGCCTAAGGAAATAATAGGATGAGGAGAGTCGATCACAACAAAATACACAGGTAAATTCCAAGTACCTGTGCATAGTGAGGCAATATACCACAATATACCACAAAGATCAAGAAGGTGTTAAACTCTCCCTTTACACTTGTGATTTTTTCAAATTTATCTTATGATTTTACATAGTTTATGTCATGTCACTCAACTCATAAAGGTTAATGACTCTTCCCATCTAGCCCCAAATAAAGCAACACATATATGACATTATATGAAAGCACTATGTGCAAGAGTATACACAGACACATGCACATGCACACATCTGCACACATGTATAGTACCTATATGTACACATAACCATACATATACACATATACACACACAGGTATCCAGGTAAAAAAATTAAATTAGAAAGAAAGAGAGATAATCCTATAACTCCTCCCCCCCCAAAAAAAAATTAGCACAACTACAAAAGAAACTCAGACTATTAGACTTCTCATGGATAGCTTAACAATATAGAGTTCTAAATTCAAAAAGTCTTTAAAACCGATTTGTGACAATATTACCATTTACATAAGGACAAGATAAAAAGTCTTTGGGTCATTTGGAAAGTTGAAATGTATCCTATAGACTCTTTTCTTCTCAAAAAAAGTCACTGAAAGAAAGTATTCAGAAAAAATAATAAAATAAAGAAGAAAACATACAAAATTGGTAATTGATAGTAATACATACAAGTTGATTTTAAAAGCCATTGTTAACATAGTGCAACTTTAATAAGTTATTAGGAAACAAAATATGAAGATTTCTTAACAATAGTAGTGTACATTTTAAACCAAGATTACTACTAATTTCAATAAAATCTTGGCCAATAGAGGGTGCTATAGAAGGAGAATAAGCATGATAAAAGGGGTGTGTGTGTGTGTGTGTGTGTGTGCGTGTGTGTACGCATGTGTGAGAAAGAGAGAGAGGTATAATTTATTTATACTGCTAATCTAGAATATTGATTAAAATATGCTTTTCATAAGTCAGAAGTTATGGACAACACTTAGCTATAACTTGATTTGACAAAGAAAGAAATAATGTCAACTTTAAGGATACACAGTAGTGTAAAACAAACAGATGCAGAACTTCCAAACCACCAGAAGTTAGTGGGAGAGGGAGACAATGAGCAATACTTAATTCTTCATGAAAGAATAGGAAAGAAAGAATAAACAAGAAGCATATGTATATTCCATTGAAATAAAGGAAAATAAATTATGTCAGGGATAAGACAAAATAAGACTGATTATAAAAGATGTGCAATGCAAAATAATGCCACTCAAGTTCAGACACTTTCAGATTGAATTAATACAAAATTTAGTGAAGTCATTTATAAATGTCATTTACATCTAAATGACATAAAATAATTGAAAATAGAACAATGACCAAAAATAGATAAATAAACAGCAATGGTAATATTATTATCCAAACAATGGGATTTATGACAGATGAATGAGAATAAAAGAAGGGGATTTATTTTTGAGAAAATAGACATGCCAAAGGATATTGTGTGCAAGTATGCCTCTCAGTGCACAGACTCAAATGAGCCCAAATAATCCACTTGGAGGTAGTCAGGTCTTCTTTCTGTGTTTTGGACTTTTGCCAAGTCTTTCATGTTGTCATGTCTTGTCTAGCCTTCTCGGGGACACCATGGGCTGTCTTCCAATATAAGTAACTATATACTAGCACAAAAACTATGCTACTTATACATCTCCCAGTCACCATTCTTCCCAGTTTCATATTAGCGGAAACTACTAGGTGTTAAAAACAAAGTCAACAAATCGGTGACAGTGAAAGCAAAGAGAGAAAAGGAAGAACAAGATAAACCATGGTCACTAGAAAAATGAGCCTTTGATACGGAAATTTGAGTGTACTTCCAGGATATAGGTGCTCCTTGAAGACACCATTGGGATGGATAAACATAAGTATTTGACTCTATTTCAATGCAACCACACAAAATGTGTGTTTTTATAATGTTCAAAGAGGGATCACATGCCTTACAATAAACATAGTTGGGCAATTGTTTGTTGCCATATTTCCTTCTACTTAGCTTGCTGGGTGATGTTGACCTTAAAACTCACAAGAGGCAGCTGTTTTGCCAGCAAAATGAATTTATTCAGGAATAGCCGAAAACTGCAAATTGGGGACAAACTTTGGTGAATCATAGGTAAGTCCAGAGAACACGGAAGAGGAGTTTGTTTTTATAGGGAAAAAGGAAGGAACTGAGCAGGGCTGTTGCAGCTTCTCATTGACTGAGTGTGGTGATTTCTCACTGACTGGGCTGTTGCTGGGAGAAGAGAAATTCTTCCTTCTTTTGGCTGGGGTAGTAAAGCAGAGGCTTCTTCCTGTGGGGCAATGTGGATATGCTTCTTATGGCAGGCGGTAGTGCGTAACAGCTTCCCCTTCAGAAGGGCTTCCTGAGTCCATTTTTAATGAAGTTTCCTTTATTTTCACAACATCTACTATTTACATACTCTCCTGGCCCTTCAGTTTTATATAGACCCAGTCTTTCCTCTTTTTCAGTTTCAAGTGTCTTAAAGCTAGCTTCCCTCTCCCATTTTTATCTCAGAATTCTCTCCCCTTTCCTTTCTCCTTTTTCTCTCTTCTCCCCTCTCCCATGTGTTCTTTTTATATTTCAGACATGTTAGTGGAAAGTTTATGTAGCATCTTCAAAGACTGATGGCTGAAATAGGTGTGGAATCTGGAACTCCAATATCACTAGCCCTTCCTTTTCCAAATTTCATTACTACTTACTTTTCATTTATAGCTTTCTTGCTTATGTTCTCTGCCCGCCCCCCAAATTTTGGCTTCGCTTTCTCTGACAATTACCACAAAACTGAAACCTGACATGCTGGTACTTCCAGGCTCAAGTCCTTACCATTTTCTTGCTCTCAAAATTAGATTGAAAATCCTGGAGGACTGACTCTGGGGAGTCAGAACTGTGTTCAGTCCCTGGTTCTTCTATAGGCTATATCACCTCAGGTGAATAACTCAATTTCCCTCTATTCTCACCATAAGATGATGATAGGACTAATTTTATAGAGTGTTGCAAGTAGTAATTAAGGAATTGCATAGTAATAACAGTGGGCTTGCCAGAACTAAATGTTCAAAAATGTTATTTATTCTTATGGCATGTATAATAAATTCCTGTATTAAAATAACTATTGCTGTAATGAGCTCCTCTTGATCATGTATTCTTTAATATGTTGATGAGTTCCTTGAAAGAAGACATATCAGGAAAATTAATAGTTATATATATTGAAAATCTGGGAAGAGTAGCTAAAGGACTCTTTCTACTGATGAAGTCTTGGGATAATGGTGGGGTGGTCCAGGCCAAAAAAGAATTTTTGAAGACATCTTTGGTACAAAAAGGTGATTTTATTAAAGCACGGGGACAGAACCCATGGGCAAAAAAGCGGCACTGGGCTCATGACAAGTAACTCATTATACACCCTCAGGTAGGGAGGGAGTCAGGGAGAGAGTAAGTCTCTAAGGTATTTTGGAAGCAAGGTTTCCAGAACCTTCAGGGGCTAGCTGTTGCTAGGGAAACACCACTTTTTACCATTTAGTAAAACCACAGTCATGGGATCCTACAGATGTATATCAGGGGGTCATAAGCCTAGAGTATGATTGGCAGCATATATCTTGGGGTAGTTGAGATAAAGGAGGTTTCTAAAGAAATTTTTGTATGTTAAAGTAGACTTACAGGATCCTTGTGGTTGGGATAATGGTAAGCAAATATTCTCTTTTGCCCCTAACAGAGTGTCATCATTGAGGCAGCTGAGCTCCTAGAGAGAGGTCACGCTGCCGGTTTCAAGGACTTATCAATGGGCTGTAAGCAGTAAGGGAATTTAATTTCTCATTTGCCTTAGTTTCCCACATTACCATGACAAGCACCTACACCCCTTTCTTTTGCTCTCGGGTAGTCAGGAGTGTCCAAGGAATATCACACATATTCCACGTGTTGGGGGAGGGGTGTGCTGTTAGCCTGTATTTTGGCCTCAGCTTGCCCCACACTCCATCATTACTATTTGTAAACAGACACATAACTAAAATTATGAAATTTAGCAGGAATATAAATTATCTTCATTGTAATCTAATATTAAAGGCCAAAATATATTTGCATGAATTTAGAAGGGGAGGTCTATTTAGCTAGCCACAACTATTTCATATGAAAAGGAAACACCTAGGATTGTAATTTGTTACAAATTTGTTATGAGCCTACAATAACTACGGTGATTTGGATCCTTACAAATCTAATGCTAATTGAGTACACGAAAACAAAGTATCCCTCTTTATTTTATACTAGGTCATATTTTAAAGTCTCATATTTATTTATATCACTTTTGGGGTGAGTATTGGAAAATTTCTGTGTGTATAGGCAGTCAGCTTTGACTATAAGTAATATGGAAACCCTGTCATCTACCACAGAATAAATGTTACTGGTATATATAATTTTTTTTTTAATTTTTTTTTTCAACATTTATTTATTTTTGGGACAGAGAGAGACACAGCATGAACGGACGAGGGGCAGAGAGAGAGGGAGACACAGAATCGGAAACAGGCTCCAGGCTCTGAGCCATCAGCCCAGAGCCTGACGCGGGGCTCAACTCACGGGCCGCGAGATCGTGACCTGGCTGAAGTCGGATGCTTAACCGACTGCGCCACCCAGGCGCCCCTGGTATATATAATTTAGAGTTATTTTACAGATAATATAGCAACATTTTAGTTCAGAAATATTTAATTTAAACTCTAGCTTTGCCAATTACTATCTATTATGTTGCCCAAATTGCTGAATCTCTAAGATTTAGTGTCCTGATCTAAAATGTGGATATGATATTAGTATCTACCTCCTAAATATAAGGGAAAAAATGATCAAATACTTAAAATTCCACAGAAAAAAAGACGAAAACATGTTAATGCTTTGTGAGCTACTAAACTTCTCATCAGTAGGATGGATGATCATCTCTGTGTCATCCTAGCACTATTAGACTTGCATCAGTCTAGAAAGTATCTGGAGTTTCTCTCCATTCGGTAGTCTATATTTCCATAAAGTGCAAAGCATGAAAATATGTGCAATGAAAATGCCATGGTTTTCTCAACTATTTCCATTAGCAAGATCACCTAAAAATTTTATCATTTTCATTATTTATTAGTCTTTCCAAATCTGTTTTATATTAATCAAAATTTAGCTTTCTATGTCTACACAGAAAAATTTTAATTCAGTTATCAAATCCTTTAGTACAATAGTACTTTCATAAACAGTTAATTATTCATTCAATATTGTTCATATGCTTTATGGAAATATTTCCAAATAGTTGTAATCTTTGAATGTAAGGCCATCAGATTAATAGTTCCTTAAAATAAAGTGACAACTTTGAATGTCATGTGCATACCCTTTTGTTGATCTTATTAGTTTTTTCAACATTATATCACAAGATAATCCCCTAACTCTTTCAAAAGATGGATCCATTGAATAAAGAAAATCAACATTTGATATAATATAAATATGACACATCTTTAGTCAAAACACTAAAGCAGTGTCAAAGAGTAGCAATGAATAAGGCTGATGGTTTCGAAAAGAAATGTCTAGTTATTGTCAAGTCATGCAGTACTGCTGGAGTTGTTTTTGTCTTTTCCCCCGAAAGCACCTAGACTAAACTGATCATCTGAAAGTTACCTGTTAGTTATCGCCACTTGACCTGCTTAAACAGACATCTTAGAGGATAGAGACGAATTTATAGAATATGATTAAGATTTTCTTTTATGAAACACCTACATAATGCTTCTTAGTATTTCAATAATTATCTTTTATTCTGCTAAAATTAGGAGTATCATGCATGCTTCAAATTCCCATCTTGCATGGGCCTATGTAAACATTTTCACAGTTCAGAAGTTTAAGAGATGTCAGAAGTTAAGAGATGCCCCAAAAGTACATAAAATTCAGTCATTAATCTATAAAATGTGTGTGACAGATGGATCAATGAAAATGTATCAGTAAAAAATATGCCTATATTGCAAGAGACACATGATTTTTGTGGTCTTAAGTATAACTTTCAAGTAGCTCTCCTGTATGTATCATCTTGGCAAGTTTTCTTTTTTTCTGATGTGTGACTATTTTGTGTAACAGTCTCTTTAGCAGTCTACATTTATAGAGCTATCAAATGAGGTGTTTTGTGTTGTTTGGTAATTTGATATTTTCCTCACTATTTTTATTCAGTTAATATTTTAAAAGAATCTAGCATCCAATCATTTTTTATCAGAATTTTAAAACTGATACCAAAAAATTAGTTTTCTAACTATAATTTTGACTTTATTTGTTTAAATCATGCTTTTCACATACAGGTACAATTTCAAATCTTAATTATGTGTTGACTATATGGGAGGAAGAAAATTCTAATTATAAACAAAGAAAATGGTTGTTACCTTTTATTATGTTACAAAATGCCTGCTTTCGGTATATGAAATGGATGAAGTTTGAAACATTGGACAAATTGTTCCTTATTTTTTATTCTCCCAGAAGAGCTGTCTATAGTGGAATTTGTAGAGCCTGGAGTGGATTTATGTAATTAGCTTGGTTGGAAGCCATCCTTCCCATAGGTCAAGCCAATTAACAGATAACTAAGGGAGACGTGGCTCCAAACAGTGGCATAGGGCACAGTGGCACTAATGCTCACTAGAGAGGGAAAACAAAGTTACTGGGACTATAACTTTGAGATGAAATGAAATTGGATGTTGAATGCTTTGAACTCAAATCCTGCGTCCCTTTTTGGTTTTGGTCTGTGTGCTTTTATCTGTACTCTCTTCTGATGTTGAGCATGTCCTGTTAAGGGTGGGAGGGAGAAGGAGGACTGAACACTGGTTTTAGTCACTGTATTATTGCCACAATATGATCTAGATCTTCCTCACTTCCTGCCTATGTTGTTGAGGCTCACCAAGGATCCAGCTTTGATGCCATCACATATGCCCAGGGTACTAAGAAGTCAACTTTTTGCCTCAGAAATCTGGGAGTTGAACCTTAGGATAGAGGCAGAACAGTCAATCAGGATAGTCTGAAAATTAGATAGAAAATGTGAATAAAGTGGAAACATAATGCATAAAAAAGCAGTTGGAATGAACAATGGTAGACTTTATTTAATAGTGATCATAAATACGAATGACTATCTTCAGAAGTTTTCTCTTCATGTTAAGGGTAAAGAGGACAGTTACAGCAATAAGAAAAATAAATGGAGGTATGGTGTTACTCATAAGGAAACTCCTAGAATGTGTCAATTAATGGTTTTCAAATTAGTGTCCATAGTAGAAATTGACAGACTCACAAATGTATAGATGTTTGTTACTTAATTAAAAGTCCATCAAGTACTACTTCAGGATTAACTTTAGACTGCAAAACAATTTGCCATCAACTCTGATGGGTTTTCAATTCATTCTGCAGTTTGTTCCCCTGGCTCTGTTCCTTTGCCCATTCCAAGAACTAAATTGTCAAACTTAAACTTAAAAAGCTAGAAAATAGAACTATTTTAAGTCCTTTTAAAAAGATTTTGCATTTCATCAAAAATAGCTAGTTTGAAAAACTGGATAGAATACTGGAGACTTCGTTTACTTCTGCCTCTGCTACTAACTTGCTGGATGATTTTGAACACATCTGATTTACCTCTCTGTGCCTCAGTTTCCTCATTTGTGAAGAGATGGGATCTGGGGGTGGGTAAATTAGATGATCTCTGAGGTTCTCTTTTACTCTGAAAATTTTCTGAATCTAATCCATGTTTTTATTAATCAGACGTTACTCTGAAAAACAAACCAGTCAAGGTTGAGATGAGGTGGAATTATTTAACAAAACGTAAATAACTAGAAAGGACAAATGAGTTTCTTAAACCACAAATAATAAACTGCCGTATACTATGACAGGTGGTATGTTACCTGTCCCTTGATTTTCCTCCTTGGGAGGTAAGTGGGAAATCTCTTCATCCTCATTCCTTCTTTCTCTAAATGCCTTTATTTTCTCATTTGCCATTGCTTGAATTATTTGCATTTTATGGGTATTGTTCTTTAGGAACGTAGATTTGGAAGACTGTTCTGTGTGGAATCACATTTGATTTCACCCTAGACGTCTATTAATGGCTAATAATATCAGTTTCTACACACACACACACACACACACACACACACACCATTTAAGTACTATTTTATGCTGACAGACTAAGTGTCACTGAGAAATATAGCATTTTGCTGTGAAAGATGCCTATAAATGAGAATAATTTTTATTTTTCAAATAAGCCATGGTTAAATTTACAAATACTTGAAAGTAACATACTCCTGTTACTATTCATTTTGCAATTTTTCAGTATAGACATAGTTCATGCACTGGCTACTCTATTTCCTTCTAAAAATCTATAAACAAACCTATTCTTCTTGAGCTTCCATCTGACTATGCACAAAAAGTTTTAGCTTACCTGTAAACGCTTTGTAAGAGACTGAACCATCCCTTTACGGTTATTTTCTTTGAGATGCTACCAGCTACACTAGAACGGGTAACAGAAATATTGTAGCAGAATTATCATTTCATTTTTTTTTAAATAAAGGTGGGTGTATGAGGCTTCTGTCACGTCCCTATATTTACAGTAAAAAGTCAATTCTGAGCAGTTTGTGTTGAAAATGACAGCATTTCTGTCAAGCTCTACATCAGCTGCTGCTAGCTGGAGTCAGAATTATCATCCTTCACTGGGCTGTCTTGCTTTATGATATCAATTAGCAAACAATCTGTTTTGTTGGCACATGATACAACTAGGATGCAAAACAGAGTGACTGTGAAGCAAAACATTTTCCAGGGAGAAGGCTGTTTTGCCCAAGCCTGGGGAGGGGGAAATGATACCATTCTTCTGCTCTCAGTCTTTCATTTGCCACCGGTGTCAGTTTATTGACACGAGTACAATGTAATAATAGTGTTAGGTTGGTTGTTTTTATTTTTCCTGAGGGCGTTAATATTTGGTTTTTAAGAATTTATAGCTATTAATTCTTTTTTTTTAGTCTTTAGTTGGTCTAGAATTATGATGTCCAAATCCCTACTTTCACTGTGGAAAAAATACAATTAAAAAAAAAAAAAAAAAAAAAGAATCACACTTCACATAAAACAGGAGAGAAGGTACACTAGAGGGCACTAGTAAGCTACACTTTTATTTATTTATTTATTTTCATTTACCATTATAATTTGCATGTCTTTAGGGATGCTTTGCTGCTTAATCTGATCTGTTTGAGACTACTCATTTTTCTTTCTTTGTTGCTTTTTGTTTTTTGTTTTTTTAAGACCACTAAGCTCATTTGGTAGTTTTCATTGACCAGGAAAGTTCTAGACCTTTAGGTTCATTATTTTGATGAGCTTTATCCCCTATGGATGTCTGGGTGGCCTTTATACCTTTATTGAAACCCTGCAATCTTGTCCTCTGACATTTCTGATGTTTTTTGAAAGAGCATCTCCACAGCTGCAAGTAATTGCTACTTAAGCCCAATTGTATGGGCTTTGAAATATACACAAATCACTCCTGGGTATTTCTTTTAAACCACATTTAAACCCCAGTCTCCAGAGGTGAAAGGCAAGATATTTAAGTAATCTGCCACCTGGCTCATTCTAATGTGATTGGTGGAGAAGACAAATTCATCTTCAGAAGAATATACAAGAACAATTTTTCTTAAAAGGTCAAATGAAATTTATGCTTCATGCTCAAAACTTTGGCATTTCAATTAACTTTTAAAAGTCACAAACAATATAGTGAACTCTAAGATGTGCTTAAAGAGAAAATACATTGTATGTATTAAACAAAATAAACCCAATTTAATGACTTGTTTAGAACATGTTGCTCTTGCTTCTTTATTTAACAAGATTTTTTAAAAAGGGTCTAAGTTCTATGATAGTAGGAATACTCTTTAATCTGTCTATTGTGTTACTGGGGTACTTTTATTCTTTTGTTTTCCTTTTCTTTTGAAATATTGTTTTTGGGAATCATGAGCAAAACGATGAAGCAGTTAATTCACAAGTACACATGATATAAAGAATGTAGGAAATTTATCATGACGGTAATTACAATGTTAACTGAAATGATTATAGCAATATTTATTCAGTAGGAAACAATTAAAACCTTGATCGTAGTCCAAATCCCATTCATTGAAATCTCATATTTTACAGTAAAATATTTCTTAGAATTTCTGCTTTCAAAGAATCTGTCTCATTTCTTAACTACAAAAATACAAAGCCTTATGTAACATGCTTTATTCCAATATTCATATATTATCTCTCTCAAAACATAACACAGATAGGGGGCCACCTCAAAATAGGACTAAATACATTCATCCTGATTCTAATATCATCCTGAAATGTTGTATTGTAAACAATGAATTGATCATCTTACTCTCCACCTCCTGCCCACACACATGCTAGGTATCATTACCATGACCATCTTCTTGTCTGTTGTTGAAATTATTTTTAAGTTTTGTTCTGAGCTTTCTTCCAGTGTGAGGATGGGAATGGGAAACCTATAGAAGTCAGGACTCAGCCTGCTGACATTTTTCCCCCCCTTTGCTATGCTAGTAGTTTTTCCAGTCTGTTGTCTTTATGACCGTCAGGTAAAAAAGTCATTAAACAATATAGACTCCTCATGAATTAGATCAGATCTGATAAAAATGAATAATTTGATCAAAGTCACGCTGCCAGGCAAGTGGTGAAGCCAGTCCAAGACTGAAAACCAAGTCTGTTGTGGCTTTAAGTCCAAGACTTTCTGCTTTCTGTGTAGAACTCAAAATCTCCACCCAGATGTATAGCTACAGATACTTATTAATTTCCTGTTTGTATCTCTTGAGTAATTATAATGATTTAAGATTTTAAAAAGAAGTCATTTTATATTCAATAAAGTGATAACTAAAATTAGTCCCAAATAAAAATATAAGAAGAGACATTTAACATATCGTAAGCAAATATCTACCTATTTAAGCATATTCTAAGGGGGTATTTACCCTCTTTTTCCAGCCTTTTGAAAATTAGCAAAAAAACAGAAACAGTAGAGTGTTACATTGACAAATACAAACAAAACACTCTTGATTGCTACAAGTACTTGATGTCCTGAGATGTTTTGTTGTCCTAGTAGGAAGGATTTCATTTGAAACACTGCATGGGGTCATATGCTTTGCTTTAAAATTGATTTATGGCACTTCCAACTGAAGGACAAATACTACACTTAAAACTAAGACAAGCATGACTTTAATAAATCTGTTTTTTATAAAGTCACAAACTAATTGTTTAGCATTTTGAGTATGCTGTCACGATCAGTTCTATTTACATGAAAAAGACTCATAATTAATATTAAATGCATGCATTTATTCAAGTCATTTTGACCATTTGTTTTCTTTACTGCAAACTACACTTCATGCTGTCTCAATTTTTTTTGTAAAGTCTAATTTATAGAAAGACTTTATCACTATTATAGTATAGTAAATCCAATTAGAAATACTGCAGACATGGTTGTAGTTTTCATATGACTGTATTCATAGTATTTTTAGGGGCTAACAATTATGTTGACTCAGCAGGCACACATTAAAATTACATTTAAAAGGCTATGTTAAGTTAACCAATGGAAAGCCTTGGTTAATAGTAGTTTTCAATGATAAACTAAAATTTCTAAAGGGTACCAGTTTAGTGTATTTATTTCTTTAGGAAACATCCTGTTTCAAATAACACCTTGCTAAATTTTTTTGCAGAAAACATGACCCTGCAAAAGTATAATCTATAGACTTCATGTAAGTATTAATGTATGGAAAAACAAACATCCTTCTTTTGTTGCAGTGTAAACAATCTGTCCAATTTGGAGATTGTATGCATCATCCATTTAACTTGGCTCTAGTTCTACAGGCTGATCTAAAGCTACTGTATAACGATGTGAGAGTATGCTACTGTGATTGGTGACCAGAATGAGAAATTGAAATCTGCATTACCTCTTAAATTCTCCAAGAGTATATGAACATGACATTGTGCTTCCAATTCAATAGATTCAATGTTCAGAAACATTTTTATACTAGACATGGTTTCCAGACATTGTAACTAAGGCCTCAATAGGAAAAAATTTCCTGTGGTCTGTCCCAAGATGTAGAGAAGGAAAAGAGGAAGGAAGAGAAAAATAAAAGGACCTTTAATAAGTATCCCTCTCCTAGTCACTGTGATAGCCATTTTTACATGTTAGCTTATTTCTTATTTAGTCAAAGTATTTGAAAAGAAATAATACAGATGCACCAGTCCACCAAAGGAAAAGATAGAAGTGCTTGTGCACGAAATATTTGAATAAAGTAGGTTGTGTGGCCGACTAGATTTATTGTTCATTGGGGAAGAGACATCGAAAATGTAGAAAGAAAGAGTAAATGTCTTCTTATTTAAAGGATTATAATGTGGTGTGTATATTTGTGTGTATGCTCACACATGAAGTTGTACATGGGTGTGTGTGAGGGGAGTAGTGGTAAGTCAGGATTGGAGATGGAATTATTTGATCATGAAATTCTAAACTAATGTAGCAAATTTATGAATAGTTGGTTTTGTTAATCAATTTGATCATTTAAGCATTAGGGAAAAGTCTGTGACCTTGTGTTGGAAAGCCCTAAGACTACCCTCAGGTTTGATGATTTGCTGGAACAGCTTACAAAATTCAGATAAACTGCTAAATTCATGGTTATGGTTTATTGTGGCAAAGGAAACATATTAAAATCCACAAAGAAAAGGGTGCATAGGGCAGAGTTCAAGAGAGACCAGGTGCAAGTTTTCACTCTTCTTTTCCCATTGGAGACACATGGACGTGCTTATTTCTTCTAGAAATAATGTGTGACAACACATGCAATGTGTTGCCAACCAGAGAAGCTCATCCAAGCCTCCATACCCTGGGTTTTTACTGGAACTCAGTCAGACATGGAATGTCTACATGACTGATTTTAACTACTCGGTCTCCAGTACCCCTTACCAGAGGGCAAACTAATGGCCCAAGTGAACAAAAACAAGTATGTACCATAAATCATATTGTTGGCAAAAACTGTCTGGTGTGATCCAAGGCCCAAGGTATACAAAGACAGTCTTATCAGGTTATTTGAAAGACTTAGAAGTTATCACCCAGGAGTATCTCAAGAAGCTATCCTGAAAATTTTGGAATGTGCTGGTTTTGGGCAGCCCAAGCC
The DNA here is from genome assembly GCF_022837055.1 of Prionailurus viverrinus. Lineage (NCBI taxonomy): Eukaryota > Metazoa > Chordata > Mammalia > Carnivora > Felidae > Prionailurus > Prionailurus viverrinus. The sequence goes on along the minus strand of NC_062565.1, from coordinate 93,830,598 downwards.
TACTGAGTTAATCCTTTACTATAGAACACAGAGGCTACAAATATTTCCTGATTTTTGTCACCCACTACAGGAAAGTCAATGTAGTATGTTATTTATATTTTATATGTTGAAAACCTACATTTTTTTATTTAAAAATTTAAGATCATAGTTCTTGGTCATTTTTTATTTTTAGAAAAGTCATATGAAAAAAATAATAAGCTCTGATAAAAAATTGAGATCCTAACTTAGCTTGTCAGGCAAATTTTGAACATGGGTAAGATTTAAGGTGCAAGCCACCATTTAGAGGTTACCTAGAGGTAAACACCATGTGACTGCAGCCCAAGAATTAAGCAGAAGCATTGGAACTAAGGTGTGTCCAATGAAAGCATGTATTAGGCCTAGTAAAGTTCTGATTAGCAGAAAAATGGAACAGGGAGCTGGACTTTGCAAGGACTTGGCTACAGCCAGGGGATAAGGTAGGCTTGGTAGGTAGAGTAAGGCCTGATGAGTCATTAAAATGAGAGGGAGAACAGGTCATTGATTTCCTAATACTGCTGTAACAAATTATCACAAATGTAGTGACTTAAAAAAATATGAATATCTTATAGTTCTGGAGGTCAGGTGTCCAAAATGAGTCTTACGGGTCTAGAATGAAAGTGTAGGCTAACATACATTACTTCTGGAGCCCCCAGGGAAGAATCTTTTTCCTTGCCTTTAACAGCTTCCAGAGGCTACATGTGTCCCTTGGCTCATGGCTACTTCTCCCATCTTCAGAGTGAGACAGTCTAACCTCTGCTTCAGTCATCATAGCTTTTCCTGATTCTGCTGCTTACGCCTCTCGCTATGCTTTGTTAGAACCCTTGTGATTACACTGGGCCCACCTGAATAACACGGGACAACTCTCCTCTCCCCGACCTTTCTCCATCTCAAGATTTTTAACATAATCACATCTGAGAGGTCTTTTTGCCATGTCAGGAAACATATTCATAGGTTTTAGGGATTAAGACATACACATCCTTGGCTCGTTGTTATTCTGTCTACCATAACAGGAAACAAGGGTACCACTGGAAGAGCTGGGGTTGAAGGAAATTTAGAGCCTAGTCAGGTTCTAAAAGAAGGTGGCTGCAAACCTCATTCAATAGGAGATTGCCATCAATCAATGTATGGAATATTACCCTCAAAGGTCAGTAACATTTAACAGGGGTTTGCCCTGTTTATTGAGTCAAGAAAAATCAACGGTCAGTAATTTAAGAGATACTCCTTATACTAAGGACTAGCTCAAACCAACAAGTATGAAAAAGGATTGATTTAATAACTATCATTTATTTTATATTTATGATATGTCAAATTTACCAAATCAAATACTTGTTATTTCATGCAGTTCCCACTACAGCACTTATTTATTTTTAGTTTTGTTATTTTTTTCTCTTTTCTTTTTAAAAAAAATTATTTAAATTCTAGTTAGTTAACATACAATGCGACATTGGTTTCAGGAGTAGAATTTAGTGATTCATCACTTACATACAACCCCCAGTGCTCATCATAACAAACACCCTCCTGTAACACCCATCACCCATCCAGCCCATTCCCCACCCACCTCCCTTCATCAACCCTCAGTTTGTTCTCTACCATAAAAGTCTCTTAACAAACCAATTTCCCTCTCTCCTTCTTCCCACCCCCTTCCCATATGTTTGTTACAGCATTTAAAAATAGATTTGAGGGCTAGTCAATGAGGGAAATGAATTTCAGTGTTCATTAACCTGCCCAGGTGGCTTTAGGAAGCAAACTGGAAGAGACGGGATACAAATCTGAATTATTTCATGGCCTCGGCTTTCTGCGCTGCAGAATGCCAATATGTTGATTTACAATGTTGCATACCCCTTTCTACTGATCATTTTTTTTATATCCATGTTTCAGAGTATCTCCTTTCTCAATTACCAGAACGAACATAAGGTTAATAACTAGGATTTCTTTGTGTGTGTGTTCAGGATAGAATTAGATCATTGCATGAAAAACAGTAGAGTCCTATCAAAACCTAATAGGAAGACTGATGAAACATCTCTTTTCCTACAACAGAAAACATCCCTAAGTGTTAGAAATTCTTGGTCCTGTTTAGAAATGCAGTGATAAACTATTTTGATAAACATAGCTACCTCATGCCCTTTTTTAATACTATTTGAACTTTTGAAGTGAATTAAATAAAACTAAAAAGAAAGTAGTGGCAATTTTAGAAAGTAAGTCATTTGGATTTGAGACAGCCTCCCCACACCTTGGATTTTCTGATGTCGATGTGATTACTGATTCTTCATACGAGGCTTTTCTATGTGGTGGAATAGAAAGCATGTTGAATACCCAACTTGTTGTGCACTTGCTTTCATAGTGGAAGTCGAGAGAAGAAACAAACAAACAAAATCCACAAGTGTATACAAATGGAATAGAGACTGACTTGTGGGAAAACAGAGAAATATTTCTCCTTCCTTCCAGCCCAAAATTTTCTAAAGAGATTTCCTCAGTTATTCAGTAACCTTATCAACCTTGGGTTTCAAATATTTTTCTTAACTATCTCAAGGTGAGTATGAGATTCCAGGAAGAAACTTTCTCCTCATAGGTCTCTGACTGGAACTTTTAAGTATCACATCAGGAATCTATCACAGTATTCATCCTGGGGAACAAACTAGATGCAATTTTAGATATTTTCCTGAAATCATTTCTATGAACCTTTTCTTTGAGTGCATCACTAAGTCAAAAATTGAAGAGATATTTTTAGTGCTAGTTCACTCCACTCATAACTGTATTTTAGCTCTAAGTTCTTGAAGTACAATATAATAAAAATGATGTTGCTCTTGGTCCTTGAAGTTTTGGATTCATTGTATTCAAAGTTTTAACTGTATCTGCCAAATATGCCAAGCTCCCCTGAAATTTATCTTTTCAAAAGTCTGAAGCAGTTGGTTTTTTTTTCCCTGGTGTTCCAAAAATAGGGCAATAGCATCTCTCAGCTCATAAATCTGTGGGTACATATTTCTCTCTGTCAACGAACAAACCTCAATGTGCAATAAAAGGATTTTGTAATCAACATTAAAATGTTCACAAAGCAGTGAAAGTTACTTTATTTTGACTCATTTGTTATGTAATTGACCAGAATCTAATGGTTGAAATTGAAATATTCTTTGAGATCAGCTTGCAGGGATTTAAAAGGCAGTACTTAAGCAGTGAATGATGCAGAGTATCCCAATAAAAGTGTAATTTTTCTTTGCTTAATCAATTTTTAAAATTTTGAATCCAGATTTTTAAGAATATGTACATGTACACCTAATACATGTACACCTGTGTGTGTGTTTGTGTGTGTGTGTGTGTGTATACATACATAAGTGTGGCACAGCCTTAAATAATCATCAGCATCTGTGATGGTCTCCAAACTTTGATCAGTAGCATTTCTTACACATAGGAAGAATATACATATTATCAAGTATAATTCTTTCATTAATAGTGATTTCAAATCAATATGAAAGGAGGTGATGGATATGTTTATTGCTTTTTGGTGATGGTTACATGGTTGTATGTATATATCCAAATCCATTATTAAATATGTGCTGTTTTTTGGTATCTCAATTATATCTCAACAAAGCTGTTGAGAAACAAAATAAAATAGTCATACAAAAAACTAATACTAAAAAGGGCAATAATTTAATTTCTTTTGCAAGACTGTGTTTTTTTTGTTTTATTTATTTATTTTTTTGCTAAATCATTAATCCAGTGTTTGTTTGAGAATAAGAGAAAAATATGCATTCTGGTAAATTATTCATTATAATGTTTTTTTTTAAATTTTTTTTTAATGTTTATTTTTGGGACAGAGAGAGACAGAGCATGAACGGGGAAGGGGCAGAGAGAGAGGGAGACAGAATCAGAAACAGGCTCCAAGCTCTGAACCATCAGCCCAGAGCCTGATGCGGGGCTGGAACTCACAGACCACGAGATCTTGACCTGGCTGAAGTCGGACACTTAACCGACTGCGCCACCCAAGCACCCCATATAATGTTTTGATATTTTCAGGAGAGATGGTTTTATCAGAATTTTTTCAGTGGTACAAAATTTATTTTTATGTTGTTTGGTAATTAAAAGAACAGTATCACATGAAATATTAATAACACTGAAGGTTCCCAATAATAATTTCAAATAGCATTTATCTTTGTGTGTTATATACTATTGTATTGTATAAACAGAAAAAAATACTAATTAAAAATTATAATAGGGGTCCATGGGTGGCTCAGTTAGTTGGTTAAGCATCCACTCTTGATTTCAGTTCAGGTCATGATCTCACAGTTTGTGATATCGAGCCCTGCCTACGGCTCTGTGCTGACAGTGCAGAGCCCTCTTGGGATTCTCTCTCCTCTCTCTCCCCTTTCTTGCTCATGTGCTCTCTCTCTCTCAAAATAAACAAACATTTAAAAACATAAAAATTAAAATTAAAATAATGTTTGCATGAATTTTAACCCAAATGCTCAGGTTGTGGGGATTCTATTAGGATGACATTGCTCAGTCTTTTTAAACAAACCCAGGTGATTGAATATCTTCAAAGAGAGTGCTAGGTGACCATGGATTTCATTTCTTCTGTTTGGGAATTTAGCTAGATTAACTTTCCCAGCCTCCTTTGCGGGCTTAGTGTCTTGAGGCAGACTTTAAGCCCCTCCCCTGTGTGGCTCACTTTGAGGCTTGGCCTACATAAATCTCCCACATGAGTTCTTTTATGGTCTTTTCTTGCTGACCGGAGTGGAGAGGGCTTTGTGGTAAACTTGAGGGCCAAGTGTTGCCATAAAATGGAAAGACTTCTCCCCTAAATCACTCCCGAGAAGAAAGCTACTCTGAAAAGCTGTTCAACCAAGAGCACTCTAATGCTACTGTTAGGTCAGTGAGGGAGGAAGGAGGATAGGATAGTTGTGTTAAGCCACTAAAATTTCAGAGTTTTTCTGCTCTAGAAGCTAGTATTACCTTAACCAATTTATATACTCTTTGTAATTATTTCACTCTATACCTGAAAAAGAAGTCAATTTTATTGAATGCTTTTTTCACTTGCCCCATAGCGAAAACAAAATATTTATTTTAAACAAGGAGAACAAGGGGTGTCTGGGTGGCTCAGTTGATTAAGCCTCTGATTTCGGCTAATGGCCATGAACTCCCAGCCCCAAGTTGGGCTCTGTTCTGACAGCTCAAAGCCTGGAGCCTGCTTCAGATTCTGTGTCTTCCTCTCTCTGCCCCTCCTCCTCTCACACTCTGTCTCTCTCTCAAAAATAAACATTAAAAATAATTTAAATAAGGGGAACAAGAAATAATGAGGAAGATGCCATTATTCCTACAAAAAAATGAGTGATGTTGGGTATCTGTCAGTGGGTGTTAGGGTTTTCTTCTATGCAGTCATTCTTTTGTTCCAAGTGAAATCTATATTAATATCCCATAAACATTATGTCGCTGGCTTTCTAACTGTCTCTATCTATCTTACTTTGACAATCTTCTGATTTGTAGCTTGCAATATCAGAATGAACTCTCACTCAGAATGGATTAAAGAAGAAATGTTAAAATAAATGGCAGGACTCAAGATTTCTTTTAGTGCATTTTAATAATGGCAATAGTAGAAGTTAGTATTGCTTTTTAAAGTACATTCTTGACTTAAAATTAGATTTATGTTAGGCTTTAAAATATGTACAATATGAATTGGGTCATGTGCATGAAAATATCATCTAAAACAAAGATGATGCATCATATATTTAGTAATTATAGACTTTACCTATTTATTTTATTCTGTGAATCTCTAGCCAGTGATGAGGAAATTAAAAAATAAAAAACAAAAACAAAAACAACAACAAAAATCCCACATTCTGAGATGATTAGAAATCTCCACATGGAAGGTACTTTCCTAGTGTCTGTTCCTTCCCACTCTACACACTTCTGGTATTAGTCTCAAACACTCAGGAATTAGGAAGCAAAATCTAGAATTTGGAGGTATGTAGAGTAGCAGAATCTATGTTCACAGGCACGGTTACATACAGAGTTCAAGTTGGCCATGATGAAGTAAATTTTGATATGTGCAGCAAGACATAGTCCAGATTTAGACATAAGGAATAAATCCTGTGAGAGCACATCTGACTCCTGACCCTGATGCCTTGCGTCTACCAGGACACCAAAGAATGCCTTCTTTCTGATGAATACATAATATTCTGCCTAGATTGTGTCAGCCCTGACCATTACAAATGAGTGCAGGATTCTGAAAATTTGTCTGGGACTATCAAAAGAAGGTAAAATCAAAATTATTTTCCTTATTGATAGGCGTCTCAAGGATCCTTATCTAATGACCCTAATTCTGCTTTTTGATGGTAACACTGGAAATAAATGTATTTAAAGCCATGTAGACTGTTGGTTCCCAAACAGGGCTTCAGATTAGAATCACCTGGGGAATCTTTTAACACTTCTAAAACACAGGTTATGGCCTAAAAAATTAAATCATAATCTCTAGGGCTGTGATTAGGTGAATCTATTCTGCACACATGTTTGAGAACCACCCACAGTCATTTTAGAGTTTAATAATAGGTTTCCATGCCAACTTCTCAATAGAGGTTCTAAACACCTGGATATGTATACACATATATTAGAGGATATTCACTAAACTAAAAATAGCAATATTTTTTCCAAAGGTGATAGAAGTTGTATATATTTAATGTAGCAAACATAGTAAACATAAAACCATCAAAGTTAATTATAGTCTTGCCAACCAAAGATAATCACTGTAAATAGATTAACTTTCTTCTAGATATTTCCAATCAATCTAAATACTAATTAGGATGAGGATATATGTATGTGTGTATGCGTGTGGGTATAACAAAGACTGTCATACTGTTCATCCTATTTTACAGACATTTTCTCTAACAATATATAGAATCAGAAGAAATGTACTTTTATTATTTTTTAAAGTTTATTTATTTGAGGGGCGCCTGGGTGGTGCAGTTGGTTAAGCGTCCGACTTCAGCTCAGGTCACGATCTCGCGGTCCATGAGTTCGAGCCCCGCGTTGGGCTCTGGGCTGATGGCTCAGAGCCTGGAGCCTGTTTCAGATTCTGTGTCTCCCTCTCTCTCTGCCCCTCCCCCGTTCATGCTCTGTTTCTCTCTGTCCCAAAAATAAATAAAAAACGTTGAAAAAAATTAATAAAGTTTATTTATTTGAGAGAGACAGAGACAGCACAAGTGGGGAAGGGTCAGAGAGAGAGGGAGAGAGAATCCCAAGCAGGCTCTGCACTGCCAGTGCTGAGCCAGTGTGGGGCTCAAACTCACCAGACCCTGAGATCATGATGTGAGCCACCCAGGTGCCCCCAAAATGTACTTTTAAATGTTGCTTTTTCATGCAGCCTTATTCTATAGTCTTTTTCCAAAGTTCTTCTGAACCATGACACCAGTTTCTTTTTTGTAATTACTTTTATCTCACTCTTAAAGAACTTTGTCGTGGGCTAAAGAAAGATGACACCATTTGAGGTGAATTTTTGCTCATTTGTTTGCATGAGTAAAAACTGGATATTTTCACCTTAGATAAAGTTAGAAATTTTGCAAGTAAGTGTCCCTGAACTGAGCTGCTTTGGTATCACCTGTTGGGGTAGTTAAACTGTGGAAGCCTGGCTCCTCCTCCCAGTTCTGATTCACTAGGTTCAATAGGTTGGGGGTGGGTGAGTCCTGGTTATTTGCATTGCTAAAACACTTTGCCAGGTAATGTTTGTGCTGCTAATGTGGGAGCCACACTATTAGAACCACTTTAGGAAATGTTTTTTTCTTATTCCTAGGTTTTTCTCTGTCTCATTCCTTTGTATACAAGTAGTTTACATTTGATGCTGGTTTCATAAATACCCATCTTTGAGTAGAAATTTCCAAATGCTTCCTGGAAATATTCAACTTCACCAAAATTGACTTAGCCCAAGAACTTGACCTATTAATAAATTCAAAGTTACTGTTATTTTATCTTAACAATTGATAAACTAAAGCCTCCTCTTATGTCCAATGAACAAGTTGGGGTAATTCAACTTTCTTCATCTTTGACAGAAGAAAAGTGATATTCCTGCCATCCAAATTCTGAGGGATGCATCTACCATAACTTTGAGATCTTAAGAAAAAGTAAAGAAGCTCTTTTAACAGGTATGGCAAAATATTTGTGTTATGACTGTGTTTTTGTGCACCCAGCTAGGAAAAGCAAACTCCTGCAAATCTTGCAGATTCAAGATGTGTCTGTGTTTGTCTCTGATGCATTTTTTTAAAACCTTTTTTCTTTTCAAATGTTAATTCCCCCAGTAGAGATAATCTGTTCCCTTTCATGTCTCCCCCTTGGGCAATACATTTCAAAGATTAATATAATATGGATAACATGCCTGTGTGTCTTGCCTAATTCAAAATGCTGAGGATATTATTTCTGGTTTAGGGAGTTTGGAGAAATTTATATCTAGGAGGTTTGGAATGCTCAGTTATCAGAGAAGTTTTGCTGCATCCCTGGCCCTGGCAGTTTGCCCAAGTTCCTAGCAAGTCATTAATAAAGGCTACAATTGCTCTTACATTTAGATTTTCTTCTACCCTGATTCAGCAGCCACAGCTGTCATCTTACAAGCTCATGGATCATTAAGAAGCTTCACCTGGCACACTTTTAAAAGATGCTTCTCTTCCTTTAGGTTAAAGCTGTTTTTCCACCCTAACTCACCTTTCAAACCGATTTTTTTCTTAAACAGATACCTGGGAGAAAATGTTTAATAAACAGCTCAGAATACAGTAACTAATGGTTTCAACTTCAGTTCCTTTGTGACTTAAAAATCAAGCGTTTATTTAGTAAATGCCTTCAGCAAAGAGTACAGTTTGGGATTTATTTTATGTCACAGATTAAATTATTGCTTGCTTACTTCCTTTACTTGAAATGCATAATTAATATTTCACAGCAAGTTTAGATTAGTCTTTACATTTTCTTCTTTACTTAATTTTCAAAGTCACTTAAAGCCATCTGAGCCCTAGTATTTTTACATCACAAACCATAAATCAAGTTAAATTTTGGAGTCCGGGAGCTCTAATGCTACATTGAAATCCAAAGCACTGGTGAAACCACAGTTTATCTAGCTATGGTACATGCTGTCACCCAACAATAAATAACCCCAAAAGTTTCGCAGCTTTTTTGTTAAACAGCCACAATTCAAGAATGGAAACTACTGCCACAAATTAATGATAAAATTATAAAGAATAGGGGAACTCTACTCTTGCTACTTCCATAATAAAATGTTGTGGTTTGGGGATTTACGGTAGAATTTTAAGACCATAAATTCTTCAAAAATCATTTTATAAGCATTACCTTGAAGATATATTCATTTTTAAGAATTTTTTTTCCTAAAAGCATGACAGTCACTCTTTATGGGGAGGGGGAGTTCTGACGCTTCCATGTGACCCTAGAGAAATCTCATGATCTAAAGACCATAAGTCTGTCTTCTTTTGGGTGTGATGTGGGGTTCAATGTAAAACTAATATTGAAGCAGAGTCCTTTATAAGATACCCTGAACAAATAACAAATGAGCAATTAATAGTAATTATGAAATTGCATTTTAAGGAAGTTCTGTTTTCTCTCTTTTTTCTTAACTTAAAAGTCACAAAGCAAACCAAAAACTAGTAAACAAAACAACATAATAAAAAATAAAGCTAATATTTAAACCACAAATGAGAAAATGTGCAAGGTTTGAATTCTTAGGGGGAGGCCAGTAGGGCATATAAACATGCTGGCTCTCAAGTCACACAGATGCATTGACTCTTGACTCAGCCACTTAATTGCTATGTTACAACAGGCAACTTATTTGCTTTCCCTAAGCCACAATTTCTTCCTCTTTTGAACCGCAATAACAATGAAGTTACTAAGACCTAATTCTTATAATCTTGAAGTAATATATGTCAGTAATGATGTTACTCTATTGGGATTAAGTGAATTGATGTATGTACAGCACTTCCCCTGGCTGTTGATCCATGCAGGATTTATATGTGTTCTGTGTGTGCCATTAAGTATATGTACAAGAAAAGAAAGTTGCCTTATTCACTTAAATGATATCCCCAGCACTTAGAAGAATATGCGATATATGCAGTATGTGCTCCATACCCCATAATGGGTATGTGTGTGTTCCATGCCTAGGTGGGTGTGATAGAGGTATTTCTAAGATGTGTTGAGCCAGCGAGTATCCCAAGCTATTGCTAAGAAACAACTAAGAGAAAATTCAAAGAAGTTTTCTATATAGGGTTGGTTGCCAAATCTAGCATAAAAAATTATAGGGCAACCAGTTATTTTTTTTTTAGATAGGCAATAAATTTTTAAGTGTATGTCCCAATAATATATGATAAACTAAAAAAAAAAGTTGTTTTTCTGAAATTAAAATTCAGCTGCATGTCCTGTATTTTATCTGACAACCCTGACATGAAGACAAAAAGGTAAAACTCTGAGTTGTTAAGAACAAGGTAATTTATGTGTAATCAAATAATAATTATAACAATAATGCCACACTTAAGCATAACTTTTACCCCTCTCCCCAGTTATTTGCAGTACAGCCACAGTTGTCTTGTTTCTGTTTCTGGAAAAATGCCAGATTTTTTTTCTCTTATAATAAGATATTTGTGATTTCATCTGTATGGAAGGAACCACCCCCTCAGTCTCCAAACATATCATCCTTAGACTCTTAGCTGAGGCATCTCAGGCTCCTGGACACTTTCCTTGACCCAGAGGCCCTTTCCCTACTCCCCACCCCAGGTTTATTCTTATACTGTCTCAAACAATGGTATCTCTTTCAGAGCACTTACCTCATTTTGGAATTATAAATTAATTAATGCAATTATATAATCAATATCTATCTCCTCTACTACATTGTAAACACTGTGACAACTCTTTTTGCCTCTAATTTGGTACCATAGCATATAGCATATGGGGTCATGTTTTTAATATCAAAATGCTTGTACTTTACTCTTCACATGAAGGATGCTCAGCTTTGTAATTAAAGGATAGTCTAGGTCAGCTGGCATTTCCAGCACCCAACTGCACACATCCACCCCCCTCCCAGCCCTTACCAGGCCATCATACTCTAATTTGGTGTCCTCAGGACAAGTATTTAAACTCTCCAAGCCTCTTTTTTTCTTCTCACCTTAAATTGGGGCTAACAATATTTCATCCTAGTGTTCTTCTGAGGATTAAACAAAATGTTTGCAAAGTGTTTTGCACAGTCCCTGAATCTAGCAAGTGTTTAAGAAAAAAAGTAGCAAGGACAATAAAACAACAATAACTGAGAGGCAAATCTTTAATGGTTACAATTTAACAGTTACAGTTTAAAAGATAATTTATTTCTGACTTTGTTGCTCATGGAAGGCTTTTTAGGAGGTGAACTGCTGCTAGGTCGTGAAGTGGGTGGGGGCTTTGGGAGAAATTGGGGGACAGGTTGATGCGACTATTTCAGGCATTGTCCTAGGGCTCAGAGGTACCATCTGAGTTTCAGAGCCTCTCTAACTTAACAACTCAAAATATAGTCCATTAGCATTACCTGGGTACTTGTTAAAACCTGTAAAATCTTGGGTCCTTCACATTCTTAAGCTACTGGATCAAAATTTGGACTTCACCATGATCCCCAGGTGACTTGTGTTTACATTAATGTTTGAGGCAGTGGTTGCCAAAAGTGATTGCCAGACCAGCAGCAGCAGCATTATTTGGAAAGACATAAGACATGCAAATTTCCAGACCTACTCTATTAGTCTATTTGGTTGCTATCATAAAGTACCACAGACTGGGTGGCTTAAGCAACAGAAATTTGTCTGTTGCATTTCGGGAGGCTAGAAAGTCCAAGATCAAGCTGCCAGCAAAGCAGGCATTATCCTGAGGCCTTTTCTCTTGGCATGCAGGTGGCTGTCATTATTCCAAGTACTCACATGACCTCTCCTTTTTGTGCTGTGTGGAGGGGGACTATCTGGTATTTCTTGTCGTAAGTGCACTTTCCCCACATAATCCATACCCAGACTAGGCTGCAGCTTTAGGGACTCATTGAACCCCAATTACTTCCCGAAGACCATCTTCAAAATACCATCAAAATATGGGTTAGGTTTTCAACTCCTTAATATGAATTTGAGAGGGACACACTCAATCCATAACACTTACCTAATCAAAAACCCTGAGGAAGGGCTGAATTTGGCCCAGCAATCACCTCCAAGTAATTCCAATGCACATTAAGATTAAACCATTGCCTAAATAGAACAATCACTCTTGTCTCCTTGGTGTTGATGCCAGGGTCTGGTTGAAGCTCGATGACTTTAACCCAACTTTAAGAACCATTAATAAGAGATATTTTCTGCCCAGATATATAAAATATATTCCAACCTATTCCATGGATTTGTCTTGGAGCAGTAGTAAAGAATGGTCCAGATAGCAACGATCCATAGTCAATCATCATGTATTGATTGAGTAGATACGATGAGTCCTATACAAGTAATAACTGTAATAGCCATGTCACTGTTTCATCTGTTGGGAGGAGGCAGCTCAAATATTTAGGACACTCTATGTATTTAGCATTCATGTTGCATGATTAATTTCTTATGTCTGAGTGAGAAATTCTATCATCTTTGTATTTGAGAGACTTGTTTTGACCTGTGGTATAATTGATTCCTTTCAAAAGCTATGCATTTTAGAAGTGAGTCCTGCTGAGTTTAAGGAAAAATGCATGTGGGATCACAATTGCCTGTGGTAATTTCTACCTTAGGTGTAGTTTCACCCAGTGTTTTAAGAATATACAAACAAACATATCAAAACTGATCTCTTATACTTTCTTAATTGAAAATAAATAAGTTTTCAGTGCAGACTTCCCTGTATGCCTAGGCTTCTCTGAGGCATTCATCTTTCTGATGTCAGCACTAAAATCATAAAAATCACATAGACATCTTTGTTATAGGCACAAAATAACAGCACTAGTAAATGGTGAAGAGAAGCAGTCTGGTATTCATGTTTTCGTATATCTTTCCTTCCATCTGAGTTCTGAGAAAACAATAAGAAATATCTATCTGCCCCATTTTCTGATAAGAAGGCAAAGCAAAGCATGATTAATGTTTAGAAACCTTTGTTATGAAGATAATTCTTGCCATAAGAACCATAGACTTTTTAAGAATGTTTTAGGAACAGCCTTATTTTTCCTCTTCTTCCGTACCTTCTCTTGTCTTGGGCTATTGGCATGTGTGATAGATAGCTGGAGTGTAAAGTATTTTCAGGAACCCTGCTTGATATAGACCAATGTCATATAACCAATATGAATCCTGCTGTGAGTGAATTGTTTGTCTGCAAAGACCTCTTACTTTGTGGTTCCCATTTCATTTTGGTTTTCCACTTGTGTTTGTTTAAAGTTACTGCCACCTCTATGATTGTGTATACATCTCATGCAGTCAGCTGTAGCCCAGCTGAAAGAAATATAGCGCCATCCCAGTGCTTTAGAAAAGATCTGTGTTCTTACAAGTAGGACCAGCAGATTTCTAGCCACAAAAATGGACACGCTTGGAAGCTATTTGGTGATACAGAAACAAAAAACAAAAACTTAGCTAATATACATTAAATTCAAACCCATTAACTTTTATTGAACCCTCACTAGATACAAATACTGTATTGGATTTTATTCAGTTTCTGTTCTCAATATTAGATTCAATGTTAGATAAGAAGTTGGTCCATAAATTGGTCCGCAATTGCTGGAATAAGGCAGGAGAGTTCATGTGACAATCCTGACCCGGGCACAACAATAAGGTTGAGCAAGGTAAGTTCATCCAAGCTGACATGAAAGTGAGCCTAGTGCAAGATTCAGAAGACTGGCTATGGAGAAAATGGGCAGAATGGGTGGACCGAACTCTATGGCAAGCACTTACCTTTTTATGTACTTTAGAAGTATGAGTGTGTTCGTGATATCTGCTGGCTGGGCTGCTTTCTCCTAATTCTGAACCTCTCAAGCATCTGGAGCCAACATTCAGGGTTCTTTTCTGACATTTGGTCTGGGATGTAGTCATGTTATTTGGAAACAGTTTGATACTTTTGGATTATACTTTTATGATTCATTGGGAGGATCTGGAGCAGTGCTCAGTCTAGGGCTCGTTTTTTCCATCTCTGAAGGTAGGACCTTCTTGCGTACTGTATCCAGCATCCCAGGAATTATGAGTCTTCCTGGTGAGGACATGCCTTATTCCCAGCCTGTGTGAGTGCTGGACACTATTCCCTCTAATTATGTGAGATGCTTCTTTCTCTCACCTCAGGTTGATTCCTTTCACATATATAGTGACTAGTACTTTGATAAATGCTTCAGAGGACAGTTTAGACTTCTGTGATTCTGTTCCTGTGTAGCTGTCACTTCTCTGTACTGTTCTGTGAACTCTGATCACCTTGGTTTCCCCCATGTTCAGCCATATCTCCTCAGCAGAGAGAGTCTGCTGGGCTCCACCTCAGTACCTCCTCCCTGTGCCAGGACCTGGAAACTCCCCGCAGCCAGCCAGAGCAGTTGTAGAGTTCACTTCATGTGGTTTCCATCGATGATGGTGAATTTAATGTATTAACTTGACTGACCCATAAGGTGCCCAGATATCTGGTTAAACATTTCTTTCTGGTATGTCTGTGAGGGTGTTTCTGCATGAAATTAGCATTTAGAATTAGGTGGATTCAGCAAAGCGGTATGTCTTCCTACATGTGGGTGGGCATCATCCAATCAACTGAGGGCCTGGATAGAGCAACAAGGTGGAGAGAGGTTGAATTTGGTCTGTGCCAGACTGACTCAGCTGAGACATCAACCTGTTGCCCTTACTTCATGCTCCTGGTTATCCAGCTTTCAGATTTCAATGAGAATCTTCACCATTGACTCTAGGGCTCTTAGGACTGTGACCTACACCACCAGCTTTCCTGGATCTCCAGCTTGCAGCCAGCAGATGGTGGGAGTTCTTAGCTTCCATAATCATGTGAACCAATACCTTGTAATAAATTCTCTCTCTCTCTTTCTCTCTCAATAAATAGATATAGTTATAAATTTAGATATAGATAGATGTATACACACACATACATCTCCTATTAGTTCTGTTTCTCTGGAGGACCCTGACTAATATACCATCTCTTATTTGTTGTGCAATAGTTAGTATATTGAAAACTGTGGTTTATGTATTTGGTCTGATTATTTTTAATTTAATTAAAATGTTTTCTTTTAGGTAGGATGCTATTTCAGCCCTAGTTTTTTCATTTGGCCAAAACCAGAGATCTCATATGTGAGCATTTAGACTATTCCCGATATTTCACTTTTACAAATAATTCCACAATGAATGCTCTTGTGAATACATTGTTTTATGTTAGTAGAACATATCTTCAGTGAAAATTTTAATGTGGGATTGCGGGACTAAAGGTAAATGGCTATCTAACTTTGTCAGCTGCTGCCAAATTCTCTTCCGTTAAATTGCACTGATGTGTAATCCTGTGTTTCAGAGTGCTGATTTTCCTGTATCTTCACTAACAAAGTATATCGTTAAGCTTTTGAAAGTTTGCCAATATGAGAGGAAACATTCTATCTCAGAGCCAGTTTAGTTTGTGTTTCTTTATTTGTCCCTCTAGTTGAACAACTATTCACATGCTAACAATCATTTGAAAATAATTCTCTGTGTAGCTCCTCATTGTTTTTCTTTTGTCAAGGTTTTCTACTTGTCCAGTCAGTATATATTTCCATATGTGGACTTTAAAATCAAGCGTTATCTCTGTATAATAATAATAATAATAATTAATAATAATAATGACTTCCCTGGAGTTTTATTGGAATCACATTATCTTGTGTGAACCTGACTCATTTTTAAGGCACTGATAGACATACAAGGTGAAAAGTTAAAAACAAACAAAAATACCACCTCTGCCTCACTTACCTTGATATTTTATTGTATCTGGTGTATTTGATTTTGGGCATAATTACACATTTTAATTTTTATCAAATTCTGAAATTTTACTGCATGTATAGACAGATCCATTTTCTCTACCTATATTTTTATGCAATGAAGAACAGAGGTAATCTCTATATGATTTAACCAGTAGTCATTGATGTCAATGACTATACAAATGGCCAACATAATGAAACAGCAACTATAAAGTGTTTAATTCCTTTTAGTACTAAAAATGAATGGGCTTATTACCCGCTCCTGATGATCCTGAAAAGAATGCATTGTGTTGGAAAGTTTGTAAGAAAATTGTTTACCAACCCCAAGCCCCGCCCGCCAAAGCCCTCCAAAGCCAAAAATAGTTTAAGCTCATTAATATCAGTAGGAGACTTAGACACCTAAGCATTCATAAAACAGTGTTTTGTTGTTGACATTTTTGAAGTTTCTGAAGTTGGAATGGTAGTTAAGTTGATGTCAAAGAAACTTGACATTTGCAAGATAGATGAATAATTTCTAATGTAGTTGTTATTACTTGTACTTGTGAGAACTAAACCAAAGCTTTGATTTTACCTTGACATTATACTGTCTGTCTGAAGAATAATGCTAAGGATGTCTGGATTGAGAGCATGGGTTGTGAGAACAGTGTTGTTCTGTTGCTATGCATACCTGAAGAACACCAAAAGCAAAATGGGACTCCAAGTAGGAAGGCTTGTTTGTATAAGATTATCCTTTTTTTTTTTTTTAACAGGGAACAGGAACATAGAGTCTTCTAGGGATAAATTATAAAATATGCCCTTGAGCTAATTTTTTGAAGTATCATATTAAATGAGATCTTCAATTAAAAAAATATGCTATGTAAGTCACAAAAATATTTACAGAGCACTTTCTAAATGTCAGGCATTTATTAAGATACTATTCTGATGGACTCTGTCTATACATGTAGTGAGAAGTCAGAATATAACAAAATTGAAATGTGTAATTTATGCCCAAGAAAAAAAATACACAGATATATTAAACTATTCAAGTGAAGCAGAGACTTAAACACAAATTGAATAGTTTTTTTATCAATGTCTTAAAAATAAATCAATTTCAAACAAGAAATTTCACCGTGGTTAGATTTAGTGCCACGTAATGTGCTGATGTAAAACCAGGACAGAAGCAACTACCCTGGAGAGGAAGTTAACAAACAAATCACATCCAAACAGGACCATAGAAAACTAATTTACTTCTGTTGGATCAATGGGAAATCGGGCAGGGGTCCAGTTTCGAAAGCACAGAGTGAAATGGTACAAGTATGGAATACAGAGCCACCTATTTGCAAACTTCCATCTAAAATGTAATAACAACAGGGTTAAGCCACCAAGAAGTAAAACTGAAAGGAACGTCAAACCTTCCTCTGAATTACATGGCAATTGTCATTACCCTGGGAGCATAGAGAACCTCACAGCGTGGAAAGTGTGAACAGAAATGAACCAGGTGAACAGATCTGCTGTCTCCCTGGAGTATTTGGGGACATGTCTATGGACCGTGTCTCAGGAGGAGCAAGCACTTCTGGACTTAGTTTTAGAGCAGTAAAAACCACTTCAAATTCTCTTGGAAAATATAATTCCTGAACTGTTTCTTAGTGAAACTGGAATCTTTAGTGAAAGAAGATATTCAAAAAGAGAAAAAAAGGGATTATTTCTGATGAAGGGGAGGTGACAGTCAAGCAAATAGGCATGGGTATGAACTAATATACTATTTATCAAGAAGTAGCAATATTTTAAATAGCAGTACTAGCTTTTTACTAATATTTTCATTACTATTTCTTTTTTTAAAATTGTTTTTAATATGTATTTTTGAGAGAGAGACAGAATGCAAACAGGGGAGGAGCAGAGAGACAGAGGGAGACACAGAATCCAAGGCAGACTCTAGGCTCTGAGCTGTCAGCATGGAGCCCATGCAGGTGCTTGAACTCATGAACCATGAGATCATGACCTGAGATGAAGTTAGTTGCTTAACCAACTGAGCCACCCAGGTGCCTCTTTCTTCATTATATTTCTAAAAGCTCTTCAGGTATAAACACTGAGTAGTAATTATAAGGAAAATTGGGAAAAATGAACATCATACCATTTAGCATCTTTATTTCATGGCATTTATATTATAGAAATGGATCAGACTTGAGGGTATCTAGAGGGCATCTCTAGCTCTGTACAAGTATTGACATTGAAGAATACTTTAAGCATATCAATTATCATATTGTTAGAACATTTTTGCATAAAAACGCACTTCAAAAATTGTTCAGAAATATCTCTCACTTTAATCAGGAGAAACAGACATCTGTTCCTTATGGACCTTTCTTCCACTGGGTGAAGAGCAAAAGAAATTTTACATACAGTTCAGTTATTATACAGTATGTGTCCCCTACATGTAAAAAAAAAGATCTGACCATCTGTCACTAAATATATTTTAATTTGGGGAGCCATATTCTTTTTTAGTATATTAGTGGCACCGTTATAGAGGACAACGCTTATCATTTTGCTAAGAAATAATCAGATATTCCAAAAAACGATTATTATTTTAAGTTGATTTTGAAGAACTATTATTGATTCTCATTTTTGTTTACAATTTTAAGAAGTAACAGAGGCTCAATCTACTTTGAATAATTCATTAAGAACAATTTTTACAGGGGAGGCATATTCCCCAATTTATAGATATGTTAAAAATAAAAAGCTTATATAGTGTGGATTCCAGCACAAGCTATGTTATTAATTTTTGTTAATTATGTATGGTATGGTTCAGTTCATGGGATAAGAAAACATCAGAATTTCATGATTTAGTCTTCTTTTTCAGTAATCTCATGTGGAGATGATCTATCTAAATCAAATTCAATGTAGTTCAGCTATTTCATTAATTTAACTCAATAAGCACTTACTCTGTGCAGAGCACTGTGCTGAAAATCAAATAGCTGATTGCGTTCAAGCAAGGACTTATATTGATATACATAACTGAGAGACTCATTTGCTTTTTGGGAAGCTGAGTTTGTTAGTGGATCAGTAAAATAGTCACCCACCCACCCTCTTGGGTGGACATTTATTTGGAAAAGAATAAAATAAAATAAAAATTTATTGTGACCTTTTATAATTTTCATATGATTTGATTTAGGAATTTGTTTCTTTATTCATATGATCATTTAGTTCATACAACGTGCAACACAAATACCTTAAGCATTTACTTTTCTCCATTAACTGCAATAGGCACTGAGTACGCAAGATGAAGCCTGTTCTTGTAAACAGCTCATGACAAAAACACAAAACATGTCTATGTGAGTTAGCTTCTTTAAGTTTTGGAAATAGAAATCATGAAGAGCTCTTTAGAAGAATGAACCTCTAAGTGGAGGCCTGATTAACAATGCATTTGACAGACTAAGCAAGGTACCTATCATTTGCATCACCATATTTTAAGAAGCTTGAATGTAAGCAAATATCTAGGCTCATCACGTCTGTCTTGTGAGTCTTTGTGTGTAATTTGCCTGCTTATAACACATGATCCCATTAGGTTGGACACAGGTGGTTAGACTAGAAATGGATAACTAAACAAAAATCAACCTTCTATCAACTAGGGGCAGCATCCCACTGAATGGCTTCACCCAAGCTCTCCAAAGAAAAGCATCTGCTTGGTAAGGCCTTGCCAAACACTTGGTAACTGTCTCAAGACATGTCATACATCCATTCAGTCATTTATTTATATTTCCAACAAATAATATCATATATACTATTTATTGGCATATGGAGATTAATATGACAGATATTGTCTCTGCCTTTTAAAAACATTCAGTCATATCATGTGATTCAGACAAATAAGCAAGTAATAATTTGGGGAATACATACTATAGTGAATCTATTATAGGGTGTGTCCCTGAAGTACATAGGACTAGTGCTTTCATGCACTAATCTGGGTTTAGGTCTCCATAGGGATGCTCAGGGATACATTGTAGTGGAAATAGCAACAAATGTAAGGTTAAGAAAGAGGTAATCAGGTGATAAATCAGATATTCTATTTCGGGAATATTGCTGGAAAACAAGGGGTGGGATAAAGTGTTTCTATAATTTGAGGAAAGAGAGTCGGTGGTCCCTCCTGAAGCACAGAATAAAAATAGGGTCAAGAGACAGATAAATGATTCTTAAATGGTAAGGAGTGCCATTTAAAGAAGAACCATGAGTAGTAGTATGGACATTTACTTAGACATTATCCAGAGGATAATGGGGAGCAGTTAAGCATTTTAAGAAAGAGAGTGATGGAATTAGATTTTTATCTTTAAAATGGTGTTTGGATTATGGCTCCAGATATAAATTGGAGCATCAGATAAAATGTAGTAGTCTGGTGTAGTAGTCTGCCAATAATTTAGGGAAAAAGTAATGGTGGCCTGAACCAGGGTAATTAACATAAATAGAAATTGATACAATACTATTCAGAAGGTAGAACCAATGGTGATTGATTAGATGAAGTTTAAGGATGAGAATGAAAAGCCAAAGATTATGACTGATTTTCAATTTGGAACAATTTGGTAGATGATAAGAATTGTAGAAAATTTAATACAAATGGGGATAAAAGATGTTCAGTTTTAGAGTTACTGCATTTGACATGTTTGAGGATTGCTAAGTGGAAATATCTGGAAGAAAACTGAATGTTAACCCAAGGAGCTCTGTTAGGAGATCAGATCTCAGAATTTCTCTGTGGGAGTTATCAGTATTTAATTAATTGAATGGATGCATCTGAATAAGATTACTTAAAAAAGTTTCTGTGGAGTGGAAAGGAAAGCCAAACACTGACACTGAGGAGGAAAATGGTCAGAGTCACATTTGTTTTTAGGACAGAAGAAAGTCTAGATGGTAAATAGGCGGGACTACTAATTAGGAAAACAGATTGCTGCTGAGGCTAGAAACAATGAATTAGTGGCATTAATTTACATGTTTGTGTGATTTCCTGGAAAAGGTATATATTTTGATTCAAGTTTTTGATATCTTTTGGCCTAAAACAACGGAAGGTAAAGGGGTAAGGAAGTTGGATTTGGGAAGAGCATTACAAAGGGATGGGTTACACAACTCAAAGGATGGTAGATGAGGGGAGCAGTCAAGTTATTGGTAGATTAGCAAAGGTTATTGGTAGAGGCTACTTGTAAAGATTATTACTAAAGTAATTTGTAGAGTCTAGAAGTAAAGGGAATAATTTTTTGAACATCAAGAGTTTGAAGATTAGGTATGGAAATAAAACTATGTGGGAGTCATATAATGGTAAGGGAATAGGATATTTTGATTCAATATTTCAGAGGTAAAGCAGTCCTGGATTTTAACTGAATTTTTCTATGGCACTATGATAGGTAGTTGAAGTGGACTGGATATTAAGTTATTTAGAGGTTAGGAAATCAAGGATGCAAAGAGGAACACAGTGGGATTGGCTATTCCCATGGGCATTGGAGTCATTCAGTATTATTGAGGGTACAAGTGTAAAGAGGAAGATATTCTGTCAATCTTCACTAAGGGTGATGCGAGGCAGTGTGGTACAGCTGAAAGGCAAGAGCTTCTAAGGATGTCTCTTTTTTTATATAAGAAAGTGGAGGGGTAAATAGCTAGAGATAGTGCTGGAAAAGAAGAGCGATGCTGAGAAATGCTAATCTCACCTCGTAATTCTCAATTTAGTGAGCTACCGAACTTTCTCTTCTGAGGCTATGGAGGAGCTGGTATCAGTTATGACATGGTGGTGAACAGATACTTGGTGAAGATTTTGGGAACAAGGGGGTTCTCATATAATGACATAAGCCTGAAGAAGAACCTAGTAGAACACTTGGAGGATAAAATAAATAGTTTTTTCAGAGAAAAGGAAGGAGTGGTAGGTATGATAATAATGACACAGAGAACATCAGGATTCTTTATCTCTTGGCACTGATCAATAACAGGACTCATAGGTGGGCAGCATGGTGTGTTATGCTGGTCTGAAAGTTGCCAAGAGAATCAGTGTAGCTATTGCCAAGGAGAGTCAGGGGCACTCAGCCTTTTTAGGAGTTACCTATGGTTTTGGTTGATCAGCTTCCAACGGACTCCTCTCAGATTGGGGAGGTAACTCTTTAGTAAGAGTTATGTATAATTAAAGTCTCTCATTAGAAGAGATTGTAAAGGTGGTCTACATGTGGCCCAGAGGGCAGAAACCATGTTTATACCTGTGTTTGAGCACAATGATGTAATGCCACCCTGAGACAGATGGAGAGTACCCACAGGTGTTATCTGCTGGTGAGAGATTTTGATGAAGGCTATAAGCTCTTAACTGCTTTTGGTGACCTCAAGAATATTTTTTTTCTGATGCCCATAAAATGTAGAATCTGGGTAAAAAACACATTTTTTCATCTGGGCTTTCAAGTAACTTTCCTTATGATACTTTCATAGGGTTTTAGCCATAAAGAGTGAGTCAGTTTATTCAGTTCCCATGTGATGCCTAGCCACGTATTAGAGACAACTGGATAAAATTTGGATGATATGTATTCTAATGAAGCCTACTTAATGACCTTCAAGGTCACTAGAGCACGTGAACAGTGTGTTAGAGGGGGAAAAAACTCTAAATTTTCTGTGGGGCCCTTAGGAAACTCTTTTTCTTGTCTACTCTCATGACAGTTACTGGATATTATTTAGGATTTTCTAGTCTTGTGTTTCTAGCTTCACTGGGATTCCAGGATGTTCTCTGCATCACACAGACAAGCCACCATGATAGCTCAAGAGTACTTTTACAAAATAATCAATTAACCAAAGTAATAACTCTCTACCAACTCTTCTACTACAGTGTCTATTGTATGTTCTTTCAGGCCTTATATCTTGTACTTTTTAATGTTTTTACTGAAAAAAATCAATCTGCAAATACCTCTGATTAATTATGAATTTTGATTCCCTTAATGTGTGTATGAAGTTCAAGTTCTGGCACATTTGTTATTTCCCATAACTTTCTACTACCTAGAAATAGGTTATGCCTGCTAAGCTATCTGAATTGTATTTGAGTTAATTATTTTCGAAGGCAGATAGAAACATTTCCTGTTCTTCAATCTGGTTGTCTTTAGCCAAGAATTCACATCATATCCTAACCAGAGGCCTGTTTTGTTTGTTTTTATTTTTGTCCTTTGTGGGAGAAGGCAGAGCCAAATTTTTCTGTCTCTGTCTCTCTTTATCGTTCAGAAAGAAAAAGCTTATTACCATTCTTCTAAGTCCTGGAACTGCTGGACTGCAGTGATGATTCATCCTTTTGTCTCTTGACTTTGCTATGTTCTTTTGTATGGTTTTGTAAACATCCAGCTTTCAATAATCATGCATATTATATATATCAGATTATATATAAGATCTAAATAATATGTAACAACAGCTCTTCATGAAAACTTACTCAATTAAATGTTGCATTTAATCCTCCCCAAATCTGTGCATGGTGTTTATAAGCTAAAGAATCTTTTATCAATTATTATAAATGTTAATAACAAGAATCTATTCCATAAATAACTTGCTATTTGGAAAGAACAATGAATGTATTTTTCTTAAGAACACAGCAATTATGTTATAATTTTTAAAATTTTGTTTCAGCTACAAGAAAAATATTTTTGGTTTTAACCTTCCTTTGATTTAATAGAATGTAATTTCCTCCTCAGTGTTAAGTTTTGGTTCTATCCAACATTAAATAGTATGTTTTGACTAAATGGGAATACAAGGGAAGATTATTCTAATTAGAAATAATTATTCAAGTAAAACAATGTCTAATTGCACTGTGGTTGTAGGTAGGTATCCATCTGCAATTATAATATGCCTCTGTATATTTGCCTGATTTATAATTCAGTCACCAAAATAGCATGAAGTCAAATATGTATTTTCTCAAACTCCAGTAAGAACTATAATTTGAAGCCATATTTTTATTATAAGAGGGCTAAAAAATTTTATTTATTTATTTACTATTTATTTATTTATTTATTTATTTATTTATTTATATTTTAGAGAGCGAGAAAGAATGTATATGCAAGTGGAGGTCAGGGTCAGAGAGAGGGAGAGAGAGAGAGAGAGAGAGAGAGAGAGAGAGAGAGAGAGAGAGAGAATCTTAAGCAGGCTCCACACTCAGCGCAGAACTCAGGTGGGGCTTGATCCCCCCACCCTGGGATCATGATCTGAGCTGAGAAATCAAGAGTCAGATGTTCAACTGAGCCACCCAGGTGCCCCAAGAGGATTAAAATATTTTAAGTGTAAAAATACAAGTACAATATTTTTTTCTTTTACAATATTAATTATTTCCTTATAATTCATTACCAAAATCTTTGTAAAACATATTTGTGTTCAAATGAGCATCATTTTTTCCCTCCCTTTCTGTCTTTGAGTGGTAATACTGTACTTCTAGTGCCATCTCTGAGCTTTTCATTTAGGGTAAGGTGGGGATTGCACCGTGATAAAGAACAAGACTTTCATAGTCATAAAATACTCAGAATGATGTAATCCCTATGTATAAAATGTCTTGTATTTAAATATACATTCAGAAATTATACCTATGTCCAGAATGATTACCACTTAAATTTCTTGTTTTTAAAAATTTTTACTTGAAAAACATTGAAAAAAATCACATATAATCCCACTATTTAGTGAATATATAAATAGTGAAAAGAGATCATCTCAGTCTCTGGCCAGGAAATCCCCCTGACAACTATTCATACCATCTAGTAAACACAGTTAAAAATTGGGAGTGCATTGTAGACTAAAACTTTTGTTAGAATCAATTACCTTCTGTGAATGGAAATAACAACTGGGGTCTGAAGAGCCCTGGAACTAACAGCTGCTGGAATCCTACTGTCATGTTTATAGTCCATAGATGAGTGGCTAAACAAATTTAGAGTAAGGCATTTTGGAACCTTCTGCTGTGAATACTTTAAAAAGCTTGTAATATATAGATAAGAGAAAGAAGTAGACTGAGCCCAGAATTGAGAGTTTTATCAATTAACCCTCCCTACCTGTGGTGCTTATTTCCATCTTTACTTTTTTATTTTCCCCTTTTTCAGTTGACCCTTGATTTTTTAACTCCTGTCTATTCTACCCCTACTACATACAGCCCCTTCAATGTAGCATGCTTATTTATTGCCTGTTGTGGCTGCCAATACGTTCCTCTTTTCAAGATCTCCTCTTTCTTAATTGGACACTTCCCAGTGTATTGGACAGAATGCCTGCCACTATCTGAGGCCATGCTCTTTTTCTAGCAGTTCCCACTCTTGGTTTGTAAACTGGCCTCATACATAGAGGGCAAAGAGAGGCCAAAGAAAAGGTAAGGCCCACTCCAGATTGGTAGATAACATATTTAATAAGCAAGGAAACTTACATACCAGGCTTGTCTTATGCAGTGGAAAGATGAGTAGATTTCTGCATTTGCTCTCCAAATCTTAAAAGTTTATTTAGATGCCTCAACTGTGTTCAGTCATGAATACCATCTAGATAGTCTCAACACCACATTTCTGTCTCAAGGCTGTATCCTTGGGGCAGTTTCTGGGAGTGGGAAGGTAAGCAGAATGAACCTTTAAACAAGGGCAGAGGTGAGGACCCTCCAATTGCCTGGGTCCAGCTTACAGGTCAACCGGTACTAACACCTTTTCAATGACCTCACTCAATGTTCCATCTCTTGTGACTGGCTCTTATAATCTCACATGCCTGCTTCTTTCATAGTGTGCCCTGAGAGGTCAGTAGGGGGTTTCATAAGCCTAGAGGTGGCTCATTTGGTGGCTGTCTGGCTGCATTGGAGGTAGATGCCATAGCAATGTTATAGGGACATACAATAGAAAATATAGGTTAAGACAATAATTCCCCAAATCAGTGATCACTTTCCCCCCCCCAAGCCCCATACTCTGAACCATTGATTTACTAAAGCCCCTAAGCTGGTGTTCAGATCACCCAAGGTGTTCACTTGTATCCTCATGTGATTTAATAAAGATGCTACATTAACAGATTCATCAAGTATGGACACACAATATTCTACTTGGATAATAGCACAGATGCCTACTTGTGGGGCAGTAATAATGTCCAAGTCCATCTTATTTTGGAGGACAGCTTTTCTTATTAGAGACATCTCAGTGTCCAGTAATGGCAGGCTTTGTTGACTATCATTCAGGGCTCGCTGAGTGAATTTAGTAGGGGCTGTAACCTCCTTCAGGCCAATAGAGGGAGCAGAGATGACAGCCAAATGATCATACCAGTGGGAAATAGAACATGCTCACCTGGCCTTGAGAGAGAGGGTGGCAGCTTTAGGAACTTGACCTGGTTGTACATACTATACATGTTGGCTGAGAAAGGGAGAACTGTCAGGCATGAGAAGAGGCAGGTGGGATAAGCCAGATCAGAACCCCTACTTTCTCTCCTCTTTTAATGATATGTGTTCCATTCAAAATGTAATGTGTTTTAACAGGTGCAGCTTGCAGCAGAACAATATCTACCCAGTAGAGATTGAGTAGTTACTCCTCACCTAGGGATGCAGAGTAACTCATTCATCCTGGGGGGATGTCCTATTGCAAATTCCAGTAGATAACTCCTTTCCACTTGTGATGGGGCTTGGTATTCTCAGCCACATAGCACATTGATCCACAGTGAGAGTCCAGGTAATGGCTGTTTCCATACTTGGCTGACTTCCATACCTTTACAATATTAGGTGCCTCAGCAGGAGTCCCCAGTCTGGGATATGGGGCAATAGACCCTACTGCTTGATCACTGAAATGTATTAAGGCCTGGAACACAGTACTTTAGTCTACCTGGCCAAGGTGGTTTTACCTGTTAGTAATTTAATCTGCTGCTTTAATATCTCATTCTTCCTTTATACCAACCCTGCAAACCTACAGGTTTTAGAGTACATGGAACCCCCAATCAGTGTCATGTTCTTTTGCACAGTTCTGCATATCATGACCTTTGAAATGTGACCCAAATTACTATCGATTTGATGAGAGTATTCACACATGGTACTCAGCTTCTCCTAATACTGGCAGCCTGCTTTATATGGCATCAAGGGGAAGCTTGGGTTAGGCCAGATGCAGTGTCCACACAAACCAGGGAGTATCACTAAGAGGGAAGGAGCCAATAAAATCAATTGGCCAATCCCTCATATGTTGGGAACTCATGTGGGTGGCCTTAGACTCCTTTGGCAGTTGTGTTGGATGTTGTTTAAAACACACAGAATATGTTATTACTACATCTACCGAGTGACTATATTTCAAGGACAACCTGGCTAGTTGGTAATATGTGGTCCCACCCAACTATTGAAGTAGTCACTCTTTCTATGCATCAAATCTGCTGTATCTGCTAAAGGGTCAGTTGTTAGGGCATATATCCAAGCTGGGCAATGGCTTCTTAATTGTTAGAGGTGGTAAGTGCCTTATGAGCCATAATGTGAATGACAGTGAGGATTACCTCAGGCTCCTACAGGTGAACCCAAATGTCTCTCCACACATCCTAGCTCCACAAGGGCACACTCATGAATCATCAACTCTGTGGCTTCCCGTTATCCAAACCACAGGGTTAGTCTCTTTAGACTAGCCCAACTGTCAGTGCAAAGGAGTAACAGCCAGGGCTCCTGAGCGATCACCAAACCTCACTGAGCTTAGCCTATTGGCTATTGTAGTTTATTTCTTCCTGAGAGGCTCCACCTGGAGAAGCCCTGGGTACCCTGCTAGGAGCTGTTGCTCTATGGAGGTATATTGGCTTTCTGCCCCATTCCAGAGTCAGGACCAAAATTCTAGGGGCACTCCTCTCTTCCATTGTCTTTGCCACAGTGCTCAACTCATACCTTCCAGAATCATGGATCCAGCTAATTTAAATGGTAGTCATGTTGGGAGATGCCCAGAGTTTTAATCTACTTTGCTGGTATTTGCCTTTCTCAAAGGTTACTTGCTACTCTGCTTCTCAGTTCCACACATGTTCTTTCTGTACTACACAGCATGAGGGGCAGAGGCACCATACAGGGTGGGAAATAAAAGTCCTCTAAAAACCCCAAATTCCTACAAAGACTGGAATCTCCTTTACATCCTTATTGGTTGGATAGGTTTGGATCTTATCAAACATAACTTCTGGGACAACATATATCTTAGCCAACCAAATGACTCCCAAAACCTTACAGTGGTGCTTGCGCCCTGAATTTTCAGTGGGTTTACCACCCATCTTTTTCTTTGCATATGTTCCAGCAAAGCCTGCAGAATGTCCTGTAGTAGAGGCAGGTCTTCACCTGTTAATGCAATGGGTCCATTTTACTGATGCAGAGGAGAGCAGGGATAGACAGCAGACTACCTTCTCATGACATATGGTGGAGCTGTGCAAATAGCCTTGGAGAAACACTTGAACAGAATATTATTATCCTTCCCACATGAAGGCAAATTGATCTTAGTTATCAGTATACTGTGCTTGTCAAAGACTTCCATGAATCTCCTTGAAGATGAAGGACTTCTGCCAGAATACTTTTTGCCAAAGCACCAGAGCCAAATAATAACATTATGCAAATGACAAAGGACTTTAAAATGACCATGGTTAAAAATCTGATAAGAGTTTATTATAATGCAGTTGACAAGAGAATTAGGTCATATCTGTGACATACATTTTAAAATTATAACTGGTCTATCATTACATAATGATAGAGTATAATTATCATTATACCAGGACATATCAGTCTTTTAGGAATTTCACATAAATACACCCTAAAGAAAGTTTAGCATCACTTCTTACTTGACAATGCTTCCCATGAAATTTAACATATGCACAAAGTTACATAGTTGTAAGCAACTTAGCTCTTATAATAGAGAAGACTCTTTTTCTTTAGTCAATGATCTGATAAAGACAAAACACAGAATCTTTGTTTTACAGGCAGATTACATTAAAGATAAACATTTGTTTACAATTTCTTATCAAGAGCAGACCAAAAATATAAGAAAATGTTGTACTTTTTAACAGAGAGAAAACCAAATTCTAACTTTATATTGGTGTACTCTTAACATTACATTTTTTTTCTTTTTAGCTTAAATCCATTCCAATCTTAGCCTGACTATACATGAAATTCCTTTTTCAATATTCCTTTTCCACAAATTCTCTATAATTTTCATACCTCCTTAGTTTTTGTCCTTTTTTCCCCCATCATTTTGTTTTGGGATGAAATTATTTTTTTTCTTTACCAATAAAAAACAAAACAAAACAAAAAACCAAACAGACATAAAAACATACCCGTCATATCTTTCCTTATCCAAAAAAACCTCATATGTTCTATTTTTTAACCTTTTTATATACACTCATTTGCTTTCACCCTTATTATTTGTAGTAGTTTTGTAAATAAAAAACCTTATCTTTTTTACAAATCAATTTTGGCAATGCCCCCTAGAGGTAGAAAAACATCATATACATACAACATACATGTATATATGATAGGAAAAAAATAGGATAAAATAGGTAGAGATGAAAAGGATTAGGACCTGATGTCCCTGGGTGGGGAAAGACATATTTTGGAACAATGCTGGGAATGTCTGACCATG
This sequence comes from Prionailurus viverrinus, assembly GCF_022837055.1. Taxonomy (NCBI): domain Eukaryota; kingdom Metazoa; phylum Chordata; class Mammalia; order Carnivora; family Felidae; genus Prionailurus; species Prionailurus viverrinus. The sequence continues at coordinate 93,801,150 of NC_062565.1, read as the reverse complement.
GCAAACCCCCTCAGGTGGCTCATCTCAGGTTTCTTTCAGGAATTTAACAAAAGACCTGACTAAAAATAAGTAGACCATTAAACCTATGACCCACAAGGAACTGGTATGGCCATAGACCACCCCTCATACAATGGAAATGAGCCAATCATGAAGGGACAGCCCAGCAACTAGAATTATCCAGCCAATAAGGACAAAACCTGAGAAGGATCAAGTGGGGAGGGTAAGAGTGGGGCAACTGGAACCTGATAAAACAAGGACCCTTGCCTATTGTAGGTGGGCATTCACTTTCATATGTCCCCTCTTTGTAAAGAGAGCTTTCCTACTCTTCTTCCTTCCTAATCTTATATTCTTTTTGCCCATTTTGTGTCCACCTTTTAATTATTTGAAGTGGTGAGACAATGAATCCCAGGTATTGTGTTAAAAAGTCCTGCAACACATAGACATGTATAAACATACTACTTACACAAACAGAAACCCCATAGCCTTCATTCCAAAACTTTAGCCATAAATCATGTACCCACTCACATGGTATTTGTGATCTTATGAAGGCTGTGCATTAGATTTTTGAGCAAGAGAACTTCTCTAACAGTCTTTTATTTAAGTTTATTTATTTATTTTGAGAGAGAGAGAGAGAGAGAGAGAGAGAGAGAGAGAGAGAGAGAATGTGTGTGTGTGAGCATGAGTAGGGGAGGGACAGCGCAAGAGAGGCAGAGAGAGAATCCCAAACAGATTCTGCACCAGCACCCTGGAGCCTGATGCAGGGCTTGAGCCCACAAACCTTGAGATCATGACCTGAGCCAAAACCAAGAGTCAGACACTTAACCAACTGAGCTACCCAGTTGCCCCTCCAATAGTCTGAATATTAAATAGCCTCCTTCCTCCCAGTGTTTTTTTCTTCTTGAGTCTCTGTGGGCAATGTTTTGGTTATCTCCTGGGGTGTATACATTTCAAAGACATGATAGGATTTACAACTTCAAGGGAGAGAGAAAGAATGTATTTTTCCTTAAGTATTTTGGGATAATTGCTATTTAAAATTTTCCTTTTGTATTTGAGGTGAGACAACATGGGGTATTTCCAGTTTCTCTCTATCAATCACCATAACATCCTCCTCTTCATTCTCATTTTTCCAATGACTCCATCTTTTAGCATCCCAGTTAGGCTTTGTCACAAGTGCCCAGACCTTAATCTGTAGCAGTTTGTGCCATCCCAGTTTTCCTAAGCAGCATGCTAAATTGTCCCAATTTATTACCTTGCTCTTCCAACTTGTCTGCCAGCCACAAAGCTAGGACCAGTTTGCAAACCAACAATTGCTGAGTCAGGCAGGAGACTAAAGTAATGATCCTTGAGAACAAAGCATCCACAGGGGAAATCCCAAGGTAGCCACCAACGTCTGTGTGGGGGGGGGTGCGGATGGCTCTTATGTTAAATGCCAGTGGACTGTGTGCCGGTATGTGGACACTTGGAAAACACTGGCTGTTTTCATGTGCTGTGTTTTCACAGTGCACTGTGACAAAGAAAGGAAAGGAATTGTCACTACAGTGGACTGGCTCCTGCTGTCAGCAGTCACCTAGACATGGACGCCCAACTAGAAGCTAAAACTTGACTTAGAAAGTTGGAAGAAAAGCGGAAGTTAGAAAAAGGCGTGCAATTGTCCATTATTCTGCTAGCTTTGTGGCTGGCAGACAAGTTGGAAGAGAAGGATAATAAATTGGGACAATTTAGCATGGTTCTGTACAGAAGTCAAGGAGAAGCCAAAGAAAGCATACCACTCCAGATTGATAGGGGACAGTTTTAATAAGCAAGGGTACTTTTGAAGCTTGTTTTGAGCAGCTGTAAAACTAGTGGATTTCTGTACCTACTTGCCAAATCTTAAAAGTTTATAATTGACCTTCATTGGTTTCAGTCACATACATTGTTCATATGGTCTTAATACCTCATTTGTTTTCAAGGCTATGTCTTTGGGGTGGCTTCTAAGAACAGAGAAGGCAAATGGAGTGCCTATTCCAGGGAGGAGTGGGAGGGAGTGTGAGGCTCCGATTGCTTAGGTTCAACTCAAAGGTCAACAACTAGTCATATCTTCTTCTTCTTCTTCTTCTTCTTCTTCTTCTTCTTCTTCTTAAAGTTTATTTATTTATTTGTTTTTGAGAGACCAGGGGAGAGACAGAGAGAGGGAGAGAGTGAATCCTAAGCAGGCTTTGTGCTGACAGCGCAGAACATGACAGGGGCTTGAACTTACCAACCACGAGATCATGATCTGACCCAAAACCAAGGGCTGGGTGCTCAACTGACTGAGCCATCCAGGCACCCCATGCAATTCTACCTTGAAATTCATCAGACTGCTATTGCTGAAAGATTACAAAGTAACCTAGTTGTCAGACTTCTCGGTTTTAGGTGCAGTTAGACCATCCTACTAACATGGTCTCTGGTGACTTTTTTGGGGTGACAGTGGGGTTCATGGGGTCCAGAGCCAACAACCAAGAAAGAATTCTTGAAGATGTCTTTGGTGCAAAAAGTGATTTTATTGAAGCATGAGGACAGGACACATGGGCAGGAAGAGCTGCCCTGAGACCATGAGATGAGACTGGTTTTATACTGTGGAGTTGGGGGGAGGTAAAGTCCAGGGGAAGTTTCCAGTGAGATTTTCATATCCTAAACAAGACTCACAGGATAGTGGAGGCCTAGCTATTGTCAGGCTAAGGTTGTTTTCCCTGTAGCAAAGCATTAGCATTAAGGTAGTAGGGAGTTCCAGGAGAAACTCTGCCAGCCTCAAGTATTTGCCAATGGGCTGCAGGTTATAAGGAAATTGAGTTCTACCTGCCATTTCCTTCTGACTTTGTTTCTCACATCAGTTTCTACTTGATTATTCCACCTCTCTAGGGTTTGTGTGAGAAGAGGCTAAGACATGCCTGTGTGTAACCCACACCAGGCTTCTATTACTTGATGGAACCTATATGAGTCCATTGAAACCAAAAAAGAATATAATACTCCTAATTCACCTAGTAATTGGTCTTTTCACCTTGGTCCCTGGATAACTTGTATGGGTGGGACCAGTGTATAAATTAACCCTGCCTTTCAACACTATACCTCTTCTACCTGTGTCTCCTTCAGGATCTAATCAACAAGAAAGTGTTTCAGGATATTAATAGGTTATATTCTACATAAAGTTAAAATACTTTATCAAGATACTCACCAGTGATTCAAAAATCAATCTGCATTCTAAGATCCTCTGTGTTACCATGAATGTTTCCAAGGTGTGCCAGAGAAAGGCTGACAATTGCCTGTGTGTGTTGCATTCAGATTTGTGATTCTGCACTGTTACTTCTGAAATTTAGTTTTATCTTAAAAGTCAGTCTTGGAGATAAAGAGCTTAATGATGTATTATAAAGATCTTGGTTTAATAGAAAACGTGAGGTAAATTTTGCCTGTCAGATGAGCAACCTAAAATTCTAGCTACAAAGGGATTTCAGATTTTGAGTAATCTGTCTAGACAAGGGTAATTATAGAAAGTGACTGTTACTTCTCTAATGTTAAGTTTGAAATGTGATAACGAAAAATGAATATTATTTATTCAGATGCACTATTTCAAGTAATATACTTCACCAAGAGGCATGGTTTCACATCCATATATCAGACTGCCTTGTGAATATTTCCCTTTTATTTTTGCAGGATTTTCAAAACTTGTTAATGGATTTCTTTTTTTTTATAGAAAGGAAATTTTAATGTGTTAAACATCATGTGCATTTTCTGTTGTTAATGAAGACATGATACATTCAGAAATGTATTAAAAAACAAAAAAGACAAAAAAACAAGACCAAAAAACTTCCTAGAAAGAGGCTTCACGAGAAAAAAATCAGCCCAAGTTCTATTCCTTTCACTCAGAAGTGTCTCTTAGCACAAATCAGCAACCCCTCCACACACAAAAGCACTGCCATTTGTCTTTGCAAGCAGAACATAAAACACATGCCTTAGTTAACAGGTTACTTCAGTGCCCACCTGGTCCAGTTTAAAATATTTGTTTGGAGATCCAGTTTGTATGTCCTCCATAGGTACACTGAACAAGAAGCCAGGTATTGTCCTATTATTTTGTAAATGGCAGCTCTTGTAGCTGAAGCAAACCATTAAGATTATAAAGAGCTCTCTGTTGAAAGAAATTCTCAGATGAAAATACATTAAGGAGAAACTCTGAAAGTTAAACAAGCCTAGTTTTTTTTTTTTCACTAAAATGGTGGGATCAAGGTAGAATGTCTATTCTGAAGAGCAGCTCCATTTGTCTCCCCACGAGAAAAGGCCAAATTTTGTAGGACTCATATAATTTAAAAACTAAGCTAATAAAAAAATAAAATATACACCTTAAGATACTAAAAAACTTGAAATAATGTCAGGGTTTATGGAATGGGAAATAGAGTTCTGTGTTTTTTTTTTCTTTTTCAAAAAAGGAAACTATAATACAGTTTTAAGGTAAAAACAAAACAAAAGAAAACAAAACAGAACTCTGAATATGCATAGCATTTCACAGACTCTATGTACACAACACCACACAAGAATGAGTTACATATCAGTGATTATCATGCAAATAACTGGCTGGCGACTTAGATTTCCTGCAACAGAAGTCCTGGGTCAAAAATGTGTTAAAAGCTTGTAATGTCAAGGACAAAAAAAACGGTATGAGGGAAAAGGAAGAAAAGCCTGCCTGGGTCTGTTATAGACATGATATTCAACAGCATAAAAATAATACCTTCCATATAGCCCCCCAAATGGGGCAAAACGCATCTTCCACAACTTAACATGGGAAAAATAAATTCACTTGTAACTATAGCACTCCCATATTTGAATGATAAATATCTTCAATCTGGTGCTATAAGTTAAGAAATTGTTGAGAATATATATGAGTAAAGCAAAATAAAAACAAAAGGCTAACCTTAAAAACTGGAAAACCCATCTGTCCTAAAGCCAAGTAGGTATAATCCTGATCATTACTATATATGACATAATCCACAGAAGGAAAGGAAGGTCCAGAAAAAAAATCTTCATTTTGTTCAGTACTTAGGTTTGATGTTATCCTAGGAAAAGCAGTGACAATTCAATGAATGTGTCACACATACAACTGAAAATCCCCTTCTGGTTTCAAACACATTTAAACAATAATCTTCCTTGGCTAATTTTTCTCAAGTGCCAAACACAACTTCTTTGTACAGGACCAGTTCAAATACCTCCTCCCCTTCAAACAGTAGATATGAACATTCAGGAACATTCTACAATGCCAAGTGCCTTAAGAAAGAGAAAGATTCTGAAGTTCTAGTGACATAAGTGTTCTGAGGAAGCCAGGTTGTGATTAACACTGATGGGAGCCAATTAGGCAGCGGTGGTTTGTTTCTCCTCAGGTGTTTCCTCCAACAACTGCATGATCAGTTTGTGCAGGGGTTTGCAGATCTTTGAGTAACCCCCTCTTGTGAGATGCAGAAAATCAAATATGTCTTGGCAGGAGATGGCACCATCCAAGTGCACAAAGCCCCCATCTATATTCAGGAGCTGCACATTGGCAGCTTTGGCAGTAACCGTGAGGAATTAGTTCACCTTGGCGTTCTTTTACCTCAAAGGGCTGGGCTTCTCACCTCAAGGTAACAAACACAATTACAATGATTTTAGCCTGTGGCTGCCTTGTGTTAGTAAAGTTCTACAATGGCCTTGATTCCACCTCCTACTTCTCCCACTGTATTTTCACGGTTGTTTGTTCCTACCCAAATGACTATGACCTTAGGTTTAATAATCTCCAGTTCTCAGGCTGCCTGGGTGGCTCAGTCGGTTAAGTGACTGACTCTTGATTTTGCCTCAGGTCACGATCTCATGGTTTGTGAGATTAAGCCCCCCATTGGGCTCTATGCTGATGGTGTGGAGCCTGGTTGGGATTCTCTCTCTTCCTCTCCCTTTCTCTCTCTCTTTCTCTTTCTCTGCCACTACAGCACATGCACACTGTCTCTCTGTCTCTCTCTCTCAAAATAAATGAACTTAAAAACTAATAATAAACTCCAGTTCTCCATTCTTTAGTCTCCACAAAACATATTTTGTATCTCCCTCAGTTCCAAAATTCAGTGCATTAATTGGAGCAAAAAGCTCTCATCATATCTCCTATTGCTCCACCTTGGAGTCCCCCACAAACAGTACATCCTGTTCTTGTGTTTATGGTCTAGGACAAATCTGTTGTGCTGAGACATCATCTGTCATCTCCTTGAATATCGTCCACTGCATGTGCAATAGCTGCTGGGTTTGAGTATCCTTGGCTCATTCTATACTCAGGCAGAGGGTCCCTGCAGGTTCCAAGTGGCTGTGGCATGGGCTGGTGATATGTCCCTCGGCCCAGCACCAGCAGCAGCTCCTCCTGTTAATGGGATCCTTCCTCCCTCTCTCCCTTTCTCCTTCCTTCCCTTACTCCCTCCCCTTACTTCCCTCTCTTCTCTCCTCTCTCTCTCCCGCCCTCTCTCTCTCTCTGTCTCTCTCTCTCTCTTTTTCTTTCTTTCTTAGCATGAAACTCAGGGGTAAATTTAGCAGTATTTTTAAAAAATTTTTATTGTGATAAAAAAACATAACAAGATCTATCCTCCTGACAAACTTTAGGTGTATAGTACATTATTGATAACTATATGTACACTGTTGTACAGCAAATCTCTAGAACTCTTTTCATCTTGCATGACTGAAACTCTATACCCATAAACAGCAATACCCCATTTCTCCCTCCCCACAGACTCTGACAATTGCCATTCTACTTTTTGCTTCTGTGAGTTTGATTGCTTTATATATCTCCTACAAGTGGAATTGCACAGTATTTGTCCTTCTGTAACTGGTTTATTTCACTTTACATGACGTCCTCAAGGTCAATCCATATGGTAGCATATGACATGTTTTCCTTCTTTTTTTAAGTCACTTTGGTGGCTGTCTGCAGTTCTGGTTCTCTGAAGCTGCCACAAATGGCCCAGTTCTCTTTTGTCCTCTGCCCTCAACAGACTTTTAGAGGATGATGGGTCCCTTTAGTGCTCTGAGTCAGGCAAGACAGATGCCAGTCACTTGGGAAGCCCCCCTGAAAAGCCAGAATATTGGAAGGATGCTTTGCTCTTTTCTCCCCCCAACTCCCCAAGGGAGAGGATACCAAGTGGTACTGGCTTCTGTCTGCTGTACTGTGGGTCTCTGGAGCAGCAGCAAGCTGCCATCTCTCTTTTATTTTCAGAGGCACCAGACATCTAGAGCTTGCCACCTTGTGCCAGCACTCCATATCAGGTGAGACAGAAAGCACAGCCTGGACAACCTCCTCCCTTGACACCCAGATCATTGGATGCACACTCCCTTTTCCTCTTTGGGGAGAAACTAGAAACTCGGAGCTGCGATTTTTTTTCTGTTAATTCCACACTGAACCAGGGAAGGGACCATGGTGAGTGAGTGTGTACTAGTCTAAACTTCGCCCTTGTTCTTATTGACCCTCAGCCTGGTGCTGTTTCCTGTTCAATCAGATTCAAGCAAGACAGATAACCTGCCCTTGGATGGTCTCATGAAAAGGCTTCACATTGGGGGTGTATTTCAGTCTTCTCTTTCCTTCACCAGGGGTGAAGCTGGGAACTGGAGTTTTCTCCCAGTTGTGCTGCACTGATCTTATGGGCGTGCCTATGGAGCATTAGCAGCACACATTTTCCTGCCAACCATGATGTGGCTGATTTCATGCTCTCCTGGGGTGTAGGAGCCTCTTAATTGTTCTGGATTTCTCAGAAAAGAAATTGGCACATGTACCATTGTTGAATTGGTATCACCATGGGCAGAAGGAGAGAACAGACTTCCTATTCTACCATCTTTCTGATATTTCTACTTGTGTATTCTATAGAAAACTTAACTCCAAAACCAGAAGTTTCATACCAGGTACTTGAAATCTTTTCCTCCTCTACGTGCTGTATAACTTTCAAATTTCAGTCACCAAATCCCATAGATTCTACATTCCTATTTTCCCTTAAATTCCTTCCCTTCTCTCTAGCTCAGTTGCTACCATAAAACTACAAACCATTCCCTGCCTGGATTTCTCTAATCACTTTCTGCATTTCATGCTGCACCAACCCTTCTAGATCACTGTCTACATTGTAGCCAGAGTATTTTTTTCAAAATAAATATCTGATTTTCATCTTCCTAATTAAGAGTTTTTACTGGGTCTCCATTGACTTTTAAGTAAAATTCTAAGCTTCTAAATTATTTATCTTAGTATGATCTTGGGCTGACCAATGTAATCAATACCATTTCTTAAGATTTCCCTTGAAAGAACTCTTCTTCCTTCTCCTCCAATTCTATGATTCTATGATGACTTACCGTCATAGGACCCAACAACCCAACAACACTGGTATATTTCTCTGGTCAATGGGTAAGCCATTGACTGAAGCTGGGGCAATCTCAGTACTTCTTTAGGAATCTGGGTAAGAGATTGGCCTAGGTTGGTGGCCAAAGTTGTGGAACTTGATGTATAGGACAATAGCATAGCACTCATGTTTCCATTCCTACAGAAGAAGCTAGTCTGAAAAGTTCCAGCAAATATTCAGAGCAAAGTGAGTGGAATATGTAGAGACTGAGTCCTGTTGGCATTTGAAATAATTGTTCCTATTGTTCACGTTACTTGGTAACATCTTTCAGCTGGTTTTCTGAGTTGATACATTCTCCTTTTCTTTAAGGTAATTCAAATTGGATTTTTTTAACCCTTAACAGATCTGATTAATATAAACGCCTAAATTAAAGGGTTTATTAACCTAAAGCAAGGTTCACAACATTAAAATTGTGAGAGAAGATTTAAAATAAACATCTAACACACCCACAGAAATTTAGTTCTTATCCAAACAGAAGAAAATGAGCTAAAGATGTTAAAAAGAAAGTCCAATGAAATTTGTTGAGCCTTCTGTTTTAAAGGCAGTTAAAATTAACACGATTAGAAAGAAATTATCATGTATGAAACTGAGTGAAGAGAATGATTTAGAAGTGTCATAGGGACCCTCTCAAACTTAAACCATAGCAAGTATGTCTTGTTAAAATTCCAGAATTCTGGTGAGCATTTGATTGCATTAATATAGTATTAAACCAAGAGGATACAAATAAGCTTTGTTATTTTCTCTCAGAATTCTGTGTAGTTTCTGAGGATGTTCTATTACAAAGAATGAAGAAAAATTGTAAGTCAAAATACCACTCTTTTATTAAGTAGGTTGGTTCTTAGCTATTATGAGTCTTTCTAGTAAGCAGAATCTCTTCATTCCTTGGATCCAAATCCAGACTGTGGTACGTCTGACCCACCAATGCTACATAATATATAAGACTCAATCACTGGCTGATAGCTTCATAAACACTCTACAGATTCTTTTATATCTTGTAAACTGCCCTGTCTCTGATTCATTGTCTATACTTCAACTTGAGAGATTTTTTAAAGAATATAAATCTTATTTGTAACACTGCCTTGCTTAAAATGTAGTCAATGGATACTATTAGTCCTCAAGCTAAAATACAAACCACTAACAGAAATCACAACATTTCTACTTTCTGCTTGGCTATTACTTTCTTTCTTTTTTTTTTTAATTTTTTTCAATGTTTATTTTTTTTAAGGGACACAGAGAGACAGTGTGTGAATAGGGAAGGGGAAGAGAGAGAGGGAGACACAGAATTCAAAGCAGGCTCCAGGCTCTGAGCTGTCAGCATAGAGCCCAACACGGGGCTCGAATCCAAGAACCATGAGATCATGACCTGGGCCGAAGTCAGACGCCCAACCGACTGAGCCATCCAGGTGCCCCTTGCTTGGCTATTACTTTCTTTAGGGGGCTTTTCTTAGCTCTTAGCACTGAGCTGGATACTGTCTCCCTTCATTGTAAGGCTATATCTCCAAATGAATTCTCTGTCATGATTTCCATATTCAAGTATAATTTCCTAATAGTTCCCCAATAGAATAGAAATCTTTGAAACTTCAGATTTGGCTTTTTTCACTATTATTTTCACCATTTGTTTAGAACAGTGTTTGAAACATATTTGATATACACACTCTTCTTTAATAAATAAAAGTTAGAAATATATCACATTTTTTAAAAATTAAAAAAAAAAATTAAGCAGGCTCCATGCCCAATATGGGGCTTGAACTCATGACTTTGAGATCAAGAGTCACATGTTCTACTGAGTCAGCCACACATGCCCACATTTTTAACTTAAATATGAAAAGCTTGGTTAGGCTACCAAATGATATATTCAAGTTGTCCTTTGCTTTTCAAGACTAAAGATATGTAGTGAATGTAACTCTTCTATATTGTCTAAGGAATTGATAGTCATCTGGCAAAAACTATCAGAACCAATCAGGGAGATTAAAATTCTCTGTGGATCTTGTCTCGAAATTCTAATCTCTTCTGAAGTGATGTAACTATTATATTGCCAGTGAATTAAAGAAAAGAGATCATTCTGTAATCTTAAGTTTACAGCCTAATGCATAATGTTTAATTTTTTACTTCCCTTAGGTGAGGGTGAAATAGTGTGACTGCATTTCATCTGAAATCTAAAATTAGCTCAAACCAACATGTTCTCTTTAAAAGGGTAAAAGGAAAATGATGTAATGTTTTGTATGTCACATTAAATTCTGCTAGTAGTCTTTGTAATGATATATCTTGTGATTTTGTGTTTGAACTTTTACAAAGGAAATGGAGCATCAAATGGACTATATCCAGTTAATTTTGTTAATCAAGCGAGCAAAAAGAGCTTACACCTAAGAGAACATATATATTATTCATATTTTACCATAAAATATAATAATAAAACTCTCAAAAATATGCATTTTTTTTGGTGAGTTGACACTAACTTGATTTTCTGCTATGATGTTGCACCTGAAATAATAAATGCAAAGAAATATGAATCACAAGGTAATTCAACTGTTTACACTCAGTTTGGGAAACATATCTATTCATGATACTAATTTGTCCAATGAAATGAAATATGGATCTACTAGTAAATAGAATTTTTTTTAAATAAAAATATAGAACCCAAGTCAATTAACACTAGAAGTTTTGAATTTTTCTTTACTCATTCAATTTGAATCAAATTAAGATAATATGGTCTTTAATTTCATTCTGCAATTTGTTGTAAGAAGTACCAAAATTCCACAATTATAACTTACTTGGCCATTTTTGATTGTCAAAAATTAATATGTTGATTGTTGATCAATAAAAAATGATTTATTACTGTAATCATGTATGAAATATGAAATATAGAGAGTGGAATTTTTGAGAAAATTCTGTCCTTAGGTAGCTAATATTTCTTAATATCTTTGGGGGTTAGGTGAGTTGATTAATGGATTTTCCTGAGTAATTTCTGCCATAAAATGTTTTAAAATGCATTTTATTTTATTTTTGGTAGGTGGATGTGAAGGGGAAAATGTACTAAAAGAGCTTGAAGTATGTAAAGGCACAGGGTACAAAACAATGAATGAGAGCAACTCTGAGTAGCAGAGTTCATTATATTCCAAATTATCCCTTCAGTTATTTTTTAATTATGTTTTTTAATTAACCAGATTTCAAGTGTTTACTTGGGACAGCTTCAGATTCATATATGGTTTAGGAAACTATATAGGGAAACTACCCTTGTGTCCAGTTTCCCCCAGTGGTGACATTTTGCCAGACTATACTACAATGTCACGAATAGAATATTGACATATATACAGGTCCTTGAATTTTTATGAAAGCCTGAAATATAATTATTTTATTTGATAATTTTTTTCCCTTTCATATAGTTTCCTGATAAAGGATGAATATTAAAACTGAATATAGTGTTTATAAAAATCAGTGTGATTGATAACTTGGAATCATTTCATTTGTTTAAATAGTATTCTGTGTATTACTAAGTACACACCAACCACAAAAAGCAAAAACTTTCTCTTTCCCTCCCTCTCTTTCTTTCTATAAATTGTATATGTAGTTATAGATGGGGTTAGTTTCTAATGCCGCATAATAATATTCAAAATCAAGAGTGGAGGAGGATAGCAGGATCTGTCATCCATGCTCCAGACGGCATGCAGCATAGACAGTGTGGTGTTGAAGATACATAGGAAAATCCACTGCACCTGCCTGCCAGACACCAATTACAGTCCCAGTGTGGATACGCCCCAAATACTCCATTTGATAATTGTGATAATTGAGCTATTTCTGGGGTGCGTGGATGGCACAGTTGGTCGAGCATCCCACCCTTGGTTTTGGCTCAGGTCATGATCCCAGGGTCATGGGATTGAGCACCATGTCCAGCTCCACATTGAATGTGGAGCCTGCTTAAGATTCTCTCTCTATCCCTCTGCCCCTCTGCTCTCTCTATTTTTTTTTCCACTGAGCCATGAGCTATTTCTTCACACTTAAGATGATCATTTGGACTTTGAGAACCCAGCAAGCATCTCACAGTCATCTTGGTCTTTGTAAGTTGGAAACTGTTTTACTCTTCTCAGGAGCTCTCCTTGATTAATAGTGTGGTACCAGTCTTCTTTCTGGTTAAAGTATTTTTATCGATTTATTTTGTTTTTCTCTTTTATTTTATAAGTTCATATGTGTATATTTATATATGACATTGTTGTCTAGTACAATAATTATATAATCATTCTAATGATAGTTTTGATATGGTAATTTGTGGTATGTGTGTTTTCTTTCATAATGAATTACTACTCTTCAGAACTATTCCTTTTTTTCTTTTTTAATTAAGTTTATTAAGTTTATTTATTTTCAGAGAGACAGAGATAGCATGAGTGGGGAAGGGGCAGAGAGAGAGGGAAGAGAGAGAGGGCTTGAACTCACGAACTGTGAGATCATGACCTGAGCCAAAATCAAGAGTCAGACGCTTAACTGACTGAGCCACCCAGGCACCCAACTCTGTCAGAACTATTCTTGATCAAAGGGTCCAAAAAATAAATGTTCAGTATATTTCTTGCAACAACTTTGCCAACGGATTTGGATAACTTCTCCAGTAGACTTTCCACATGACTCTAATATTTAATTAATATTTAACTTTATTGTTGTCTAGGACATATTTGTGTCATTATGGCCCTTATGGTTTCCTCAGTTAGGTAAAAAAGAAGCCAGTAACATGGCACATGGCTTTTGAAGAGTAATCAGTCCTTAAACATTACTCATCTTTGAGCAACATTGTCACTATTGGACATAGAGCAGCTACAAGAACTAGCATCCTCTCAAGATTTGCTGCAATTTATTATGAGAAATAGGAAAAAAGCCTCATGTATAATTATAGGTTTACATTTTTCAAGTATAGAGTTGAATCCATGAAAACTATCAAAACATGTTTTCTGCTTCATTTCTTTTGCATAAAATGATACCAAGTCACAAACTGTTTCATAGATATTTTGGGGATAACACTAAGTTATAATGTTATATTAACAATCTTTAAGTATTTCTAAGAGAATAGAAAATTAGGATATCTTAGGTTCAATATTAGGGATTTTTTTGTTCTAATATCTAGGATCTAAGACATTCCTGGAAGATGGAAAACAGGTAGATTGGATAATAGAAGGAAGCCACAGACCAAAATGTGGAATGATGCTTTGCTAACTCTTATTGCTCAGTCCTCAGCATTGAGAGTGGGTACCTCCAGGACACCTAATTCCTCCCAACACCACCAACAGGATGGTGGGATGGGAGTACCTTAGGACAATCAACCGGCCCAGTGTTTCTCCCCGCATCATACCTTGGGCCACACAAAGGCAACTGTTTTCTGCCTCCAGGAGTGAATATGACTTTGAAAATTTAGCTACAAACATAGGGCAGAACCCACGATAACTGTAAATGTCTTGAAGCATTGCTACCCTCAGACCCAGCAGGTACAGTAACCATCCAACAAATGATAAATACAAAGGTGAACACACAGCATAGAATCAATAAATACTTACAGAAATATAGTACTGCAGAAGCATGGAAAGCTGAACACTAAACTGAAAGAAGAGGGAACCATAGTTGATGAAGCACAGAAAAAATTCAGAATAAATATTGTCTGTGTGTACCATAATACACATGAGACTGTATTATCATGACAAAAAATAAAGCAACACAGATAATGTAAATGTAGATTTGCTTATAAATAAACAAGCATATGAAAGAGCTCAGAATACGAGCCAAAAACTAAACAGGAACGAGGAGGAATGAATTACGTATTGGCATGATTAAACTGAAGAATGTTTCCAGAATGCAGAATATGTTTCATAGTACAGAGGGAAGAAGCCTAAAGAGTGGGAACAGAATTCTTAAATTGGTCTAATGAAACTGAAAAAGACTGTGAGGATAACACGCATATACGTGTGCACATGCAGACGCAAACACAATGACATAGTGAAATTTCAAGACACTAAAAATATGGAGAAAAGCCAAAAAGCATTCTTTAGAAGAAATGTCAGTCCCTTCACACACACACCAAAGAACAGGAATCACCATAACCTCTAATCTAACATTTTTGACAATATCATCTTGGAAGAGGTAATAGAACATGATACGAAATTTCTATTTGCTATGTAGGATGCTATACTTAATCAAATTATATCTACTGTGTAGGAAAAATAGTGGGAAATATATAGTAGGAAATATATCTAATCCTAATCCTAATCCTAGTCCTAATCCTAAATAGTAGGAAATATATCTACTGTGTAGGAAAAATATGACAGTTTGTGTATGGATGGACTCTGAAAATTTGTTATGCATGGAACCTCTGAAATAACACCTAGAGGGTGTGTATACTGGAAGGAAAGACAATATGACTCTATGAGGAATAATTGGAAATCAATTATTTGCAAAATATTAATACATTTATGAGTATAGAATATTTAGAAATCTTAAAATATAGTAGTAAGGAGCATGGGTATTGAGCCAAACTGATTATTGGAAGCCTAGCTTTGCTACTAATTAGCTGTATGACCTTGCATAAACTTCTTAACTTCTCTCTGACTCAGTGTCTTTATTTGTAAAATGGAAGAAATAATTATATTTACCTCATGAGAGTATTGTGAGTAGTAAATAAATGAGCCCTTGAAAAGTGCTGAGAATAATGCCTGGCAAATTATGAGCACTAAATAAATATTAATTATGGTTATTACTAATGTAAAACTAATAATTTGAACTAAAATTTCAGGCATTATAAAATAGGGTTGATTTGGGACAAAGAGAATAAGTTTAATAACATTTTTTTGATATAATAGGTGACATGGATGCTGCTTGAATTTCATCATTGCTAGAAATATATCTATTTATGAGTGTTTTAAAAATGTAAGTCAGAGTTAGTTTCTGGGTTTTCTTTTTCCCAACCAAAATCTTGGTGCAATTTTCTCCTTGTCTGTCTCCAGAATAATCCTTCCCTTTATTGCCTATTTCTCCATCAATTGTTTCTAAAACTTACTTGGGGAAAATAAGTGACTTCCTGGAAAGTATATCACATTTGTGTGTGTATTCGTGTGGGGAAAAAATGTATTCTTTTTGGAAAGTTAATTTAGTATTGATTTCTTTTCTGAGTCACTATTCAGTTTATTAAAATAAAATGATACTAAGGGAAATGTGATATATTTATATTTTCATGAGAAAATATGATTTTAAAAGACCAAGACAACTAAAATTTTACTTTATAAGTCTTTAAAAATTTATTTTCCTCTAAGCTAACATGTGAAATCCCTAGCATAGTACATACATTCCTTTTTTTACCATTACCTAATTTCCTAGCATCCACTACTGTCACTCTGTTGTAAACTTCAGTAAGAAATTATCTTAACCTGCTATGTCCTCTTGCCTTTGTGCCTTTGCTCAAGACACTTATTCTGTATAAAAAGCCCACTCCCTTCTAAACAAAAATAGAAATCGTGTGTTTGTATGTGCATATATGTATATATACCCATATAGGGGCAGTTATAGAAAGTTAAACTTGCATGAATGAAGGAACTCAATTGCCATCTTCCCTAGGAACATTTACTAAATTCCTTGCTATCAGGAGTCTGAAATAAACGTATGGACTTTTGTGGAGAGATGAGGGAAGGGATCAGGATTTATAAATCGGGCATCATGTGCCCTCAAACTAGTTAACCTGTTCCTAGGCTCTGTGTTTGAGTTCAAGGCTTTACTGACCACATCTGGAGTGTTGTGTATGTAGACAGTCTTTTAGAGGCTGGACAGCATACCAGAAGACTAATTTCCATCCACACATTATTCTCATTATCCCTTTATTCATTTTAGTCCTTTAATTTTTTTTCTCTTTTCTTACCTGCTAAGTATCTATTTGGTCTTCTAGGTGAGAGACTTCATCTAGAAGTTGACATTTGCCTAGTTTGCCCTGGGGACTGGAGAATATTTATGGACTCAAGTATGGGTTACCACTATGGCCATTCTCTCCTTTTCAAGTTTCAGTTTCCTTTTATTTTCCAGCCTCTTAAAAATGATCTAACATTGAAAGAGTTAATCTCTTCCGATAGGCCTATTTAGGGCTGTTTGAGACCTGTATTCCCTCTGCATGTATAAGACTAGGTGCTTCAGATTTTTTACAAAAGGTCTTCCTTGTTCCTGATTTTGAGTTCCCTTATAAATTCCTTTTTGATTAGCTTACAGTTGAGATATACTGCTTTAATTGTTTCTCTCTTCCTCATTTACAGGTTTCACCCATGTAAGAATTTGCTTTGAAACTGGGCAGTAACTTTTTTGTGTTTTCTTCTTTAGTTATTTTTTCTACCTGCAGTTACTGATTTGCTTCATTTTCTCTTTTCATTTTTCATTTAGTTTATACTTATTTTCCATTCAACTTAATTTTATTATGTATTAAAGTTCTGGATTTTATTTCAGTGCGTTGGTGTTACTTGTTAAAAATATGTATCCAATCTGTTATATTGGCTGGGAAGACTGTTTAGTATATTTTTAATGTTTCTATAACAGCTCTTCCTTTCTAACATAATCAAAGGAAAAAGAGTAGACCTTAACATCCTCCTATAAGCTAAAAAGGCAAAACAATCTGCCTTTTCAACACTCTACACCAATGGTTTCTGTGGAAATTTGGAGGGGAGAAGAGCTCTCTACCAACTGCCTCTGAGATTGCACACATCTTTAGAGAACCACGGGGATCCTGCCACAGCTGTTCTGCAGTCTGAATGGCAGTTGAGAAAGAATTTTCTATGACTTCCAGCTATGGCAGAGGAAAATCAATCCCAGGATTGAGTGGTACGAGGGTGGGTCAGGAGGAGCACCATGCTACCCAGCTTTGTCTCTTAGGCTCTTCCTTTCCGAGCTACATTTCCAAGACACACAGCATGCAGCCCCTGCATCATGCTACAGGCAAAACAGAATTCTCTGAGACAGCAAACATGTCAGAGAGGTTTAGGTTTATCAGAATAAACACTCACATGGAAGAACTGATTTAGGAAGTGATACCTACTTAATGCAAAAATTTTTGGTGGATCGTTCTTCTTAATAAAAATAAAAGGCAGACTCATAAGAGAAGCCCATAACTGCAAAGCTATCGCATCAATTAAAACTGGAAACACTGGCTGACTCATGAAGTGATTATTTTATGCTGGCGGTGGATCGGAAGCAGTCGTATGCATTTCAAACATTTGTCATGCTCTTCAGTTATTATCCTGTCAATGTACTCAGCACATTATAAACAAATAGGTGACAGGAAAGCAATTAGAAATTTAGTGTATATTATTCTGTACCGTGCTTTGTTTTCATTTTTTATTTGTTTATATGGTAAAATAAGTGCATAGCCTCTCAAATGCCGATCTACTCCATAAATGATGTTACTAGTCCATTTTTCTTTGAGGTTGTACAACTGTTATTGGTGTTTTCATTTTAGTACATATTTTTCAGTCACTTTGACTTGTGCACTGATGGATGTGTCTCTGGGTGAGCACCCACCTTCCCTTAATCATTGGCAGGGCAAATGGCGATGGGAGACTTGACATCAGTGTCTTAAAGAAAAGAGTACTCTTTAATGGGAAAAGTAGATAGAGAGAAGAATTTTTTTTTCGAAGTGTCAAAGCTCTCTCTCCCCATTTCTGTATTGCTTATCCCTGGCTTCAAGGAAGGATAATGGCAGGACTACATATTTCTTTCAAAATGAATACGCTTAGGGATTTTAAAAGTCCATTTGCTGGTCTCCTGATTATAGGCACTGAGATGAAGTGTGGGTTGGTGAGGGGTGAGGTACTGCATACATTGACTACTCTCCAGCTCCAGGCAGCGTCTAGCTAAATAAAGTGTTCACTGCAGCAGCCCAGTGCACACACTGGGAGTTGGCCTCTCCTGGTTCTATTGGTTCCTGACTTTCTGTTCCTGTCTTAGGGGGTGATTCGCTTTGGTCCAATTCCCCCAAGGCTGATGCCTTAAAACCCAAGGATAATTTCTCATGATAGAATTTTTCTCCAGGACACTTTCAGAAAAGTTAGGCTAAACTATGGTGGAAGAATAGATATGTTTTACACCAAAGCCCAAAATAATCTGGGCTAATAATGGTCCATTCAGTGTACTTATTCAAACAATATATTCTAAATGAATAGAGACCAGATATTAATCAGCAATGGGGCTGCAGGTAAATTTTTATTTTGGGAGTTTTCTTTTGTGTTATATGGTCATATCGAAGAGATATAGAGGAGTCATCATTTGAGACATTAACCAGAATTTTCTACTCCTTCCCTCACACCTGTCAACATCGTTAATCTTAAGGAGAAGCTATCAGATCAGTGTTGGAGAAAAACAGCAAGATCTTTTACTTGTGAAACAAAGAGTGTAGACTCTAGATGCAAGGCCCAAATTGAAAAAAAAATTTGATTATAGTTGGCACACAATATTACATTAGTTTCAGGTGTACAACTTAGTGATTTGACAGCTTTATGCATTATGCTATGATCACCACAGATATAGCTACCGTCTGTCACCTTCTCATCACTATTACAGTATCATTGACTATGTTCCTTACCCTGTGCTTTTTATTCTCATGACTTATTCATTCCATAACTGGAAGCCTGTACCTCCCACTCTTCTTCACCCACTTTGCTCATCCCCCACTTCTCTCCTCTCTGGCCACCATCAATTTGTTGAGCATTTATGTGTTTGTTTATTCATTTTTATTAACTAATTAATAAAAAAATAATTAAAAGGCCCAGAGATTTGTTGTTGTTGTTGTTTTTATAGGACAGTTTCAGCACCTGAAATACATATGCAGGGATCACAGTAGGGGCTCAGTAAATAGGTTTAATTTAGTGGCTTTGTTTTTATCATTGAAACTCTTTCTAACAGAGCTTATGGATAGTCATGAGGACAACTACCATGTTTTCATATTGCTATATCTAGCAAAGACTTTGACACACATGGCATACATGAAGATAGAAGAAGGGAGTGGGTTAGGGTTAGCAGGAAGGGGAAAAGAGACAGAAAAAGAGGGAGAGAGATAAGCTTGTGAATCACAGAAGCTTATTTAAGATTTTGATAAGGCAGATAACTGCATTAGAGTAGTATTGGAGATTACAAGCACTGGCCGTGCTGTCAGTCTGGGAGGGATAAATTCTACAATTGTTGTCTACTCATAGGTCATGGTTTACTCATATATCAAAATGGTGATAATAATAGCATGTGTCTCATATGATTGTTTTGAGAATTAAATGAATTACTGTTTGCTACAGAAAGTAGCATATCTAACATACAATAAGCACTTAAGAAATATTTATTGAATAAACAAATTAGTGGCAATTTGTGTAATCAGCTTTAACTTGAAGGGCACAGGAATCTGGGTAGATAAATTATAAACTGAAGTTCATAGAAAATAATCATTACAAAAAAGAAAGTAACCATAATATTTCCTATTTCAGTGGCTAACTCACAGAAATGAGGAACTTCTGATGTGAGCAAAATTTTTATTGCCTCTCTGTTTTAGAGCAACCTCTTGCTAGAGATGAAATAGAATTCAATTTGTTTTGATGCTTTGCAAATAAAGCAAAAAACATTTTTTTTACTTCTTAACATAGTACACCTTATTTGAAACAGAAAACCCCTAAATTTTTAAACTACAGTTTTCTCTTCCCTTCTCTATCCTCCTTTTCCTTTATTTTCCTTTTGTTTTCTTTGTGACATGTGTACTTCTAGATGTACATGTGTGCTTACTAGATGCCTAGTCCTCTGATAGATGATAAGACAATTACACATGAAGTACATAAAATCTAACAGGGAGATAGAAATGTACTATACCATACAGTGTGTCTGGTAAGCGATGTTCTGGGAGAAGAATACAGAAACTCATGGGAGAGGCACCAAGCTCAGACTGTGGAGTTTCTGAGAGGTTTCGTAGGACTCCTAACATTTAAGGTGAGACCCACAGAATAAATAGAGGTTAGCAAGGAAAAGAGAGGTTTTGGTTAAGATTGTTCTGCTATAAAAACACATGTGAAATCTGGAAAGTGAGAAAGCAGAACATAACAATTAAGTGCAAGTTGGGGTGGCTTGTGACTGGGGCATGATAATAATAATAAAAAAAAGAGCTATCTGGGATAACTTCACATGAGCCAATCCATAATGCTGAAGGGTTTAGACTTCATCCCAAAAAGAGGCTATCATTTGATGGCTACATACATTTGGGACAGCAAGAATATTAAGGATATTCTTGGCAAGGAAACAAGAATGTGGGGCCAGATGGGTTTAGAGGAACACTGGGGTTTCAAAAAAAATTTTCAGCAGCCCCTGCTCCTGGGGGATTTCCTTGTCCAGATAGTTTGCCAATAATTAGTATATAGTTATATATACTAATATATAGTTATAAACATCTTAAGGAATTTCAAAACAGCCATTTCTTATAGATAATGAAGGAAAATCTGCTAATCTGAACAAAGAGAGGAAAGTTATAAAACACTAATTGAAATAATTCTTTTTATTATTCTTTAACTATTTAAACGTTGGACTGTGCCCTGCTTACTACTTCTTAGAAGTCTGACAAAGTCTATTCATGTCTTTGAGAGAGGAATATCTCAACAAATTAAGTTGAAAATGAAATTTCACTTATTGGTATATAAATGTCCCACTAGGTGGCTATTTTGGGGGGGGTGGATACTTTAATATTTCATTTCATAAAGAGGTTTTCTGACTAATTGCCTAATTAAAAAGTAAAGTATATCATAGAAAAATCACTATGCTTTATGCCCTCCATTTCATATTGATTAAAAATGCCATTATAATCAATAAAATGGAAATTTTATTAATACAATAGCATGATAAAGACCTCTTAAAAAGCATATTTTCAAACTTTCTTCTGAGAAAATTAGTACATTTTTATTATTTATAATTATTAGTTTCCCACCTGCTAAATTACTTTTTACTTATTTTATTTTTTTAAAAGGTTTATTTATTTATCTTGAGAGAAAGAGAAAGAGCAACAGAGAGAATCCCAAGTAGGCTCTGTGCTGACAGCACGGGGCTTGATCTCACAAAGCACGAGATCATGACCTGAGCCAACATTAAGAGTCAGATGACTAACCAACTGAACCACCCACGTGCCCCTCTGAACAACTTTTTAATTACCACAAAAAGACCAGTTCCTCGTGCATTCAGATACCACCATGTCTTGGAAAGTACAGTTAGATAATATGCTGATTAATAATCAAAATAATGGAAATGATACCATTCCAGTTATTTGGTTTCCTGATAGTATTATTATCATCTTCTAAACAAGCATCACCTTTGCGTCTTAAGCAAGTTGTTTTGACCAGCCTCATATCATGAGACAAAGCTGGAATAAACCGTATACTGCAACTTGAGTAAAATTATTTTTTGGTCCATTTAGCTTCAATTCCCTTATAATTATTGTTAATGCCTTACGGATTCCATCCATAGTAAGTCTAACTATACTTTGCCAGTTATAGTTTTTAATGTTGTATTTTGTTATTTGTTTTTCTGGGAATTTTTAAGAGAGGTTATGGGCTGTTAACCAAGAGTCATTTGGATTTCATGCCCTGGTTTTTTTATATTTATTGAAAAAATATATCCTATGCTTTCTAAAGCATTTTTTCATTGCTAAATCTTTAACCAAAATGTGTTCTTCTTCCGTATTTTCAACACATTATCTCCCTATTTTGTTTTTCAGATTTTTTTTCCTGGGCCCCATGCTATTTTTCCTCTCTTATCTTTTAATGAGAGGAGGTCAACCCAGGCCTTCTGTTTCCCCAGGAGCAGTGCTGCTGTGTTCTCCTCCTGCCCCTCACTCTTCACCTGCCATCCTTTTGAGTTTTTGTCTCAGATCTTGTGCTGATGCCCACTGATGTGCACAGAGTGAATCTACAAGGTTGAGGACAGCGTTTCTATTCTTCCTGTCTGGTTCTCTGATTATGCTGAGGTGAATGTATCTCTGGAAAATTTGATGCAAGCTGTGCTGTGCTGTCATGAGAAGGTGTGCAAAAACTCCTCAAGTTCACAGCACCCAATGCCCTTCCATTCTCCAGCCCTTCCTAATTATTTAGCTCACCTTTCAGTATGCAACATGAATTTTTCTGTCTGATGTGGCTGCTTAATCTGTAGTGCTACTGAGAAGTAAAATCCTGGAGTTGTCATAGATGAAAAGATAACTAATTAGAAAGAGGATTTTGAAGCTCTGATCACCCCACAAAGCAACTTATCTGTGCAGTAAATCTAACATGAACCTAAGTGAAAGTGTACTGCTGAGGAGGGTAGAAATCATTGACAGTATTCTTCATGTCCAAGACTGATGATTCTGCCTCATAACTCTTTCATATGCACTGGAATCCACAGGAAAACATTGCTAGTTCAAGGGATTTTGAACTTTTACATTTGTTTCTATATTTTCATCACATTTTCAGTCAAAAAATAGACATGGGGTAAGAGGCAAACCAGGCAGATTAGGTATCACCATCTTTACCTGAAAATAGTCTGAAGTAACTTTTAAGGAATTTTCATGTTGTTAAGTCACTGTAAAAAATAAATAAATTTGACTCTTTCAGGTACAGGTTATTGGTAATCTCAACCACCCTTAGGATTATGATATTTACTAGGAACTAACTCCCTACACACACACACACACACACACACACACACACACACACACACTAACTCTTATATATATATATAAACACACACATCCAAGACTTTTTATTTGAGGTTTTACAGTTAGAGACTATTTCTGTGATGCCCATGTGCTACTAAGATCTATGTGTCCTCTGTGCAGATTCTCCCACTGGGACTTATTTATTTATTTAATTTTTTAAATTTATTAATGTTTATTTTTGAGAGAGAAAAAGAGAGAGAGAGAGACAGCAAGTGGGGGAGAGGCAGAGAGAGAGGGAGACACAGAATCTGAAGCAACTCCAGGCTCTGAGCTGTCAGCACAGAGCCCAACACGGGGCTCAAACTTAAAAACTGAGATCATGACCTGAGCTGAAGTGAGACACTTAACAGACTGAGCCACTCAGGTGCCCCTCTCATGATTTGCTTTTTTAAATGTTTTTATTTATTTATTTATTTTTGAGACAGAGACAGAGCATGAGAAGGGGAGGGGCAGAGAGAGAGGGAGACACAGAATCTGAAGCAGGCTCCAGTCTCTGAGCTGTCAGCACAGAGCCCAATGAGGAGCTTGAACTTAGCAACCATGAGATCATGACCTGAGCAGAAGTCAGACACCCAGCCACCCAGGTGCTCCCCAGACTTACTTTTCTAAATGAGCTCTATACTAATGTGGTGCTAGTAATTTAAGCCAGCCAGGTGCTCCCTCCCACCAATACTTAGAGTGGCTGAATCTCCCAGAGTTAGCCCAGTCATCTTGAGGGACTTACTTAAACTTTATGTGCTCTAGGGCTTTCTTGCTTGCTTGCTTGTTCGATTATTTATTTGGTTTTTCCATCTGTACTATGGGAATGAGGACAGTACCTACTGATAATCTTGCCTCAAGGATTAGCTGCATTAACTTTTAGGGGTGGTGTCATATATAGTAAATGTTCAATAAAAGTTAGTTTATATTAGTTATTATGCTGCCCAAATATCTAATCTGTTTAATTGTGTATCATATTGTTTTACCTATAAATATATGGAACTTATATTTGATTTGATATTTATTGGGTAAACATATTTCTTAGATGATTTGGCCATGTACATACAACTCTATGACATTAGGTGTTAGTTAATCATGTGGATCTCTTTGAAATATTATTGGTGGGATGGGACTAATTAATTTCTTTATGACTACTCTCCTATAGTCATTATGCATTTGGCATACATTTTAAAATTTAAATGCTTCTTTATTATACTGTTAAGCTCTCTAAGAATTAGTAGACTTGCATTATAGGAACAGTGTTAAATAAAGAAAAATGTGTACAAGAAATTTGCCTATAGCCCTACCCATCCAAGCCAAAAATCCTTATATACTTTTGTCCTTCAGTGTCACAAAGACTCTGTGAGTAAAGAAATTTACTTTGTTCAGATTTACAAAAGTAATAAGTAATGAAGCCAGGATTTGGACACATTTATATTGTCTTTAAGTTAATACCATTTCTTTTATGCTGTGGAGTCTCTCCTTTGATTTAAAAATACTGGCTGCCCTTCAGTGCTAGATAGTACTTGAAAATATTGACAGTGAATAAATGTCACAGTTCTCTCCTGGTTGTTACCTACTTCAGAATGACATAGAATGATAAATATACTTCTGGGTTGTTAATTTTAAGGTGAGTTACAAAGTATAAATATACACGATGCGCAGCTACTTTAAAAGCATGTCACATTTCCTGTTTAACTCATGGTGGTTAGTGCACGTGTGTGTGTACATGTGTGTGTGGGTGTGTGTGGGTGTATGGGTGGAAATGAGATGCACATGCAGATGTGAATGGTCAGTTTACATAATGCCACTCATGAGGATTGTCCGAGGATCACTCTCGTTGGTCTAGACACCCAAGGAAAGATATGGTGTTGTTCTTTGGCACAAGGCACATCACCATCCTGTAGCAGCATGAAGAAGATCAGGAGACACAGGAGATGCACAGGGAGCTCTAATTGAGTAATGGATCAAGGACTGTTAATGCCTAGTTCAACATCTCAGCACAAAATATAGAGAAAAAAACTCTGTTATATATCCAGGATGCATCTTTTAATTTTTTGCATGAATAATAATATATTCTGGTTATGAACTTGGTTCTGTCTTATAACAGGGTTTAGGTGGTCATCTGTGGGTCAGTCTTTTCAAAAGAACTTCTCCCATTTAGCACTTTGCTAATGCCAGTGGCACAAGCTTCTGAAAGAGCATTTGAAAGACAAGCAAGGAACATTAGGATTCCTTTTTCCTAGTACCACTGTGTTAGAAAGTGAGAATTAGAGGTGTCTAGAACATGTAGAAGTCAAAGAGTGGAGAGAGGGAGCCTGTCTAGTGATAGCGACCACTTGAACTCTAATAACAGGAACCATTTATTGGGCTTGCACTGGTTGCTTTCACCATCCTAGGTGCCACCTCTATATTATCTTACAAATTTGATTCTCACAAACAATCTCCTAAGCAGATATTATTTCTCTTTTTCTTTTTCTTTTTTTCCTAATAGGCTAACCAGGCAATTGAGGCTTGATTTAACTACAGTGAAAACTAGGCTCACCATGATACTGGCAGCTATAGCATATTAGCCCTGTGATGCTTTCACAGAACAAGTGTAAATGTTTGACTCAAACCAAAGCACCCCTTGCCCTCTTTTAATTTGGTTCCTCTGTGAATTTAAATCAAGTTTAGATTTTAAAATACCAGTGAAAATGTTCATATACCATTTTCAATTGCATGCAAGATCAGTGTTATTTGCCTCTCTACCCAAAACAATTGAACAATACAAATGCTAATTATGACCAAATGGCCAAAATTTATGGAGAATCTATTATATGCCTGATCTAGCAGGAAAAGCTTCACATTCTTTATTTCATTTAATGCTCATGATGACACTATGAAACTGAGTTTGTATAAATTAGGAAACTTGCCTAAAGTCATGGATCTAAGAAGTTTTACTATTTGGGGCTTAACTTTCACATGATTTGTCAGCACTGCTGAAATCTGTATGCCAACATAATTATGATGTTTCCAACAAACAGAAAAATATACATTGTGAAATACTATCATAAATTAAAGTACTATTTGCTTTCAACATGTAACGTTCAGTTTCATCTAATTTGGATATATCTTCTTATTTATGTTTTTCATTGTCCCAATCTGTTATCTTACTCTCTGACCTCTCTTCTTTATGGCCACTCATTTATGGATCTATGCACCTGGATTTAATTATTGACTTCTGTGTCTCTCAGTGTCACAGCCTTGGAAAGCTCATCTGTGATTATATTTTAAACTGTCACATGTAGAAGACTCCTACTTCTAGCACTCCTTTCACATCTTGTTTTTGCTTGTCTTTGACTTTTATTTATGGCGTCTTGCCACCAGGTCTGAAAATGAAGCTAACGTGTTGTGAAATTGTAGCTCTCCACCAAGGAGCTCTTGTGTTCAACTCTTCACTCCTGATATTTGCACCACCCTTGTTTTCCTCAACTTTGGGGCTTAAATGCTCAGAATGAGTTCTCTCTCTCTCTCTCTCTCTCTCTTTCTCTAGCTCCTCTTGGCTTAAAACCTAGTAATTAACCTTGTATAGTCCATTTATTCTCTAAATGCTTGGTTTATTGCAAAAGGTCTGTGTCAAGATTGCCTGTCACGGTGCTCTTCCTACTAGGAATGAGGGGTGTTTCCAATTAGTTTGTGTATCCATAGGCTCATATATTTCTGAGGTGGGTTTTAGCATCTCTTATATACTATTTTATGTGTGGGTAGTTCTAAGTTATATATATCTTATTATATAATCTTGTTCACATAATATAAGTGGGTGGTAATAGAATAATTCTGGTATAATAATGTCTCTCAGTACTTTGAACACTTTCTGAGTTGTATACCCCAAATTACATAATCATATGTAAAAATTAGTTTTAGTGTTATGACACCAGATAATTTTTCAAAAGTTTCCCATTCATTGTGGTGAACAGATTTGGAAGCACTTAAATAGTAGAAAAGTTTTATTATACCTGCATTAGAGTCTATTATTTTCTCTATCTCTAGAAAGCATATCCAAGATTTTTTTTTACCAGGGCTTAATAAAATATTAATTTTACTTATTATTCTTTCATTTAGAGGCACCTTCTTTTACACAGAAGAGTTGGAAAACATTTGTATCTTGCATTCATATCTTAGGTTTTCGTCAAAGTTTTCATCAAAGCTGAAGATTTGCCCATACAATTTATGAAAACTACCTTCCGTATAACCTAATGTGAAACTCCACTCTTTATTGTCAAACCAGTGAGGCAGATTGTCAAATCAAACTTACTCACTGTTAGGACAAACATCTTTGCATATATTTTATTCAAAAACTTTTTATGGAGCACCTAGGTGGGTCAGTTGGTTAAGCGTCCAACTTTGGCTCATGTCATGATCTTGCGGTCTGTGGGTTCGAGCCCCGTGTCAGGCTCTGTGCTGACATCTCGGAGCCTGGAGTCGGCTTCGGATTCTGTGTCTCCCTCTCTGCCTCTCCCCCAGTCATGCTATCTCTCTCTCTCTCTCTCTCTCTCTCTCTCTCTCTCTCTCTCTCTCAAAATTAATAAACTTAAAAAAAACTTATTACATGTCCCCAATATTTATCTCACATCTGAATTCAAAATATAGGTAGATAGACATACAGATAGGAAAAAAACACAATGTTTTCAACAACTTTATTGAGGTATGTTTTACATATATAAGAGATTCATCCATTTTAAATGTATAAGTCAATGGCTTTTAGTAACTTTACCAAGTAGTGCAGCCATTACCGTAAATCCATTTCAGGACATTTGCACACCCCTCCCCTATAAAATGCCTCATGCCTATATGCAGTTCCTACTCTAACTAGTTCGTTGTTTCCAGTTTTTAGCTATTATGGCTACTACTGCTATGAATCTTACATGTAACCTAATTTGTGTGCAAATCTTTGTGTGGGCATGTGTTTTCATTTATCTTGGATACTTACCTCTGAGTGGAATTACTAGGCTTATATGGTAGTTTTATGCTTAACATTTTGAGAACTGCCAAATTGTTTTCTAATGGGACTGCACCATTTTACATACCTACCAACACTTTATTATTATTTTTTGTTTATTTGAGTAATGTTTATTACTCAACATGCTTGCCAACTTTTGATATTTTCTGCCTTATTTATTGCAGCCATCTTAGTAGATATGGAATGCTATCCCATTTTGGTTTTAATTTGTATTTCCCTGATGATTAATGATATTTAACATCTTTTCATGTGTTAGCTATCAATATATCTTCTTGTGTAAATGTTCACATCTTTTGCCCATTTTTATTAGGTTACCTTTTAAAATATTTTAAACTTATTGAAAGAGACAGAGAGAGAGAGAGAAGGGGGGGGGTGGGCAAAGAGAGAGGGAAAGAGAGAGAATACCAGGCAGGCTCCACACTGTCAGTGCATAGCCTGATGCGGGGCTCAAACTCACAAACCATGAGATCATGACCTGGGCCAAAGTCAGATGGTCTGAGCCACCCACGTTCAGCAGTAGTAGTTCTTTGTAAAGTTTTGGTATGTTTTTTATTAGACATGTGCTTTGCAAATATTTTCTCCCTATATTCATATTTGGCCCCATGTTTGTTTTCTTTCTTTATAAGTTATGAAGACTACTATAAGTTGCCTAAGTAAAGACCTTAAAAAAACAGATCTTCTCTCTTGAATAATTATCATAACTGTGGAAGATCTTAAAATGCAAATATAAACATTAATGCATTGGTCTCCTGTCATGCTTACCTAGTATATCTTACTCTAAACACATATGAACTGTTATATGTGGTTGCAAATCAAGGAATGTTCCAGGAGAAGTGCTTGACATATAAGCCCCAACACTTATTATTTAAATGTGAATAGGCTTGTTTGCTTCTTAATTTGTTAGCATAAGGTATGCAATTATGGATTAGAAAACAAAAGTTGAAAAGATGCTTTTCATATTGAAAAGCTTTGAAAGCTTGTTTCATATTGTTTAACAGCAATATTATATAGTTTAATGTTTCACCAGTGTTTGCTACATTGTTCTGTTTTTAAGGGTACTCCTAAACAAGCCATATGGAGGAGTTAGAAAATGGTTCAAACTTCCATTAAGCATTTACTGTGACTGTAACTGCCTACCCATTTATTTTCCTAAAAGTGTATGCTTATAATGTGGTAATCTTCCTCCTACTACAAAACATATTAGTTATGTGTGTGTGTGTGTGTGTGTGTGTGTGTGTGTGTGTGTGCGCGCGTGTGTGAGCACATGCACTCTATCTGGAATTTGTATAGTGTTCAATATGCGTGCATTTTAATATTTATTTTTGTTAAGGCAACATAAAAAATATAGCACCAAATGTGACTTATTCTAAAAGTAGCTTTAATGTGTTAAATATAACCTAATTAAAATTATATTTAGCATTGAATATCATCTACAGATAATTTGGTATTGAATAATGTGCCAAAAAATAAACTTAAACTAGTATAATGCTACCTTTAATTTAACATTTTTCCTTTCTATTAAGAAAAGTACATGCATACACTATTAAAGTGAAATACTGTAAGATAGACTTTTAGAACACCAAGAATTTTCCCAGTAAAGAAGAAGCTAGCTATGCTATAAAGAACGTATTAATAACTCTAGTTCCCAGAGCAACTATCTATTTATGAAAATAAAGAAGTAGTTCTCACCTTTATATATGGTGACAAAGACTCCTTCCTCTACCAAACTTCTCTCTAGTGAGCCCTCTTCTCAGCGAGGCCTCAACCTTGGCCTATAAGAACCGCAAACTCATGGCACAAGTGATTTCATTCAACCTCCACCATTAAGAGACACCATTAACCTCTATCGGCTCCTGGGATGACAACCCAGACCCTATAAAATGTCTGTCTGAGAAAGCTCAGTGCTGCTGAAGGAGTTTACTGTTCATCCCACTCAAACCTGGCTAAAAACCCCTTGGCCTTCTCTTGACTTTGACCTCCTCTTAGAGGCATTAATTAATTCAGAAAACTTACAGATGTAAATCCTTTTCTGTCCCTTTGAGATATATCTTCTACAACCTAAGCAAGACATGCTTACAAAAGACCTAGGAGCCATCCCTTTGAAAGGTATCAAGAGAGACGAGGCTCCCTTTTCTCAGCCTCTGTGGGAAGATAGGGGTCTAACTTCTTTAACCCATATTTACAAGTGTGTTGTTTCATCTCTGATTTTTTTTCTTGTTACTAATATTTAGTTTAATCCCACCATAATGTGAGAATAGGCATTATATGATTTCTACGCTTTCAAATTAGTTAAGATGTTTTTATGGCCCAGAATATGCTCTATTTTGGTGGTTGTTCCATGTGAGCTTGGGAAGAGTATGTGTTCTGCAGTTGTTGAGTGAAGTAGTCTATAGATGTCAATAACAACCAACTGATTGAGGTGGTATTGAGTTCAGTTATGTCCTTCCAGATTTTCTGTCTGCTGGATCTCCCCATTTCTGATAGATGGGTGTTAAACTCTCCAACTGTGTTAGTGGATTTCTCTTTTTCTCTTTGTAATTCTATTAGTTTTTGCCACTCGTAGTTCACCTCACATAGCTCTGTTTAGGCACATGCACATTAGGGATTTTTTTTTAAGTTTATTTATTTATTTTGAGAGAGGTAGAGACAGCACGAGTGGGGGAGGGGCAGAGAGAGGGAGAGAGAATCCCAAGCAGGCCCTGCAGTGTCAGCATGGAGCCCAATGCAGGACTCAAACCCATGAAACAGAGAGATTATGACCTGAGCTGAAACAGAGTCAGACGGTTGACTGAGCCATACAGGTGCTCCCACGTTAAGGATTGTTAAGCATTCATGGAGAATTGGCTCCTTCATTATTGTGTCCTTCTTTATCCCTGATAACTTACTTTGAAGTCTGCTTTGTCTGATATTCATATAGCTACTCTAAAATATATATGTAAAAAAACTATATATATATATATATATATATATATATATACACATGGCTACTCCAGCTTTATTTTAATTTTTGTTAGTATAGTGTATTTTTATTTATCCATTCCAATCTGCATATGTCTATACATTTATAGTGAGTTTCTTATAGAAAACATATATTTTGATCATGTTTTTTGATCCATTCTCACAATCTCTGTCTTTTAGTTGGTACATTTGGACCATTGATACTCAAAGTGCTTATTGGTATAATTGGATTAATATCTCCCATATTTGTTACTGTTTTCTATTTATTGCCTGTTTAGTGTTCTTATATTTGTCTTCCAGTCTTTTTCTGGTTTTGGCTGTTTTAACTGAGCATTTTTTTTAAATTGAGATACAATTGACATACATTATGTTCGTTTCACGTATAAAGCATGATATTTTTGCATTTGTATATATTGCAAAATGATCACCACATTTACTATTCTCCGCTGATGGTGTATCTCAATTTTACTGACAAATCACTTCTCAACAATAAAGCACAAGTGGTTGTCCTTTTATACAATCTTTGGTTGAATTCTCAGTTATTTTGGATCTGATGTCATGTCCACCCACACATAAATTGCATCAGTATTACAAAGAAAATTAATTAAATGTCAAATCCTCAAGCATCCCTGAGGCCATAAAAGCAACCACCATGGGAAGACTACTTAAAGCTTTCTTTCTACTTTACTTAGGCTTATTGTTATTTGGTTTATATTCTGTCTCCCCTGACATTTCCAAAGTGCTCACATAGGACACTATATGACATTAACAGTGTATGGCATTCCTACATGCTATACTGACATAGGAGACTTGGAACTTAAAGCATGCATTCAAATCTTCACCTGAATTTTGAGGTTAATGCTATAGTGGTTTGATGCTGATTATCTTAAATATAGTTTCTAATTTTAGTTTCCTCATTTATTACTTTTTCTAGTATGAGAACTATGCTATTTATTGTATTCATTTTACTTTTCTTCTACATGTCATAAGGCTCATAGTTATATTTGGAACTCTGTGAAAAACATAGTGTAGCCCTTTTGATAATCAGATTTTCTTAACTTTTTCTTATGATCTTAATTTTCTATTGCAGTTAAAAATTATATTTAAGGGGCGCCTGGGTGGCGCAGTCGGTTAAGCGTCCGACTTCAGCCAGGTCACGATCTCGCGGTCCGTGAGTTCGAGCCCCGCGTCGGGCTCTGGGCTGATGGCTCAGAGCCTGGAGCCTGTTTCCGATTCTGTGTCTCCCTCTCTCTCTGCCCCTCCCCCGTTCATGCTCTGTCTCTCTCTGTCCCCAAAATAAAATAAAAACGTTGAAAAAAAAATTAAAAAAAAATTATATTTAAATGTCTTTCATTTTAAGCTATCTTAGTTGCTTATAATTAATTGGAATATTGGTAATTATTCAATATATAAACATAACACAAAAAATAAAGATAAACAAAATTTGTGGATTTGATTTTTAAAAAGCCAATTTGTTGTTAAACATGTTTCTACTTGATTGTTTTTAAGTATTTACTACCAGTAAAAGTCTTTGGATTTGTGTATGTGTTTTAAATATATATGTAGGCATAAATATTTATTTATTTAAAAAATTTTTAACATTTATTTATTTTTGAGAGACAGAGAGAGATGAAGCACAAGTTGGGGAGGGGCAGAGAGAGAGGGAAACACAGAATTTGAAGCAGGCTCCAGGCTATGGGCTGTCAGCACAGAGCCCGATGCAGGGATTGAACCCAGAAACTGTGAGATCATTACCTAAGCCAAAGTCTGATACTTAACTGACTGAGCCACCCAGGCGCTCCTTATAGGTCCAAATATTTAAATGAACACTGAATAATGTGTGAATAACTAAAAAGAATCAGTCCTTTTGCCAAAACATTAATAGTTAAAATGGTCTTAAAAAATAGTGGCAACCCATTAAGGGAAGGTCATTTTAGTTTATTTTAAATGAAAGGTAAAATATTTGATAGTTTCCCCCCAAACTATATTCTGTTTTACAGTTTAAAGAAATAAATATTTAATTTGTTGTAGGATATTAATAATAATGGTAATAATAATGCATTTTTAAAATGCAAATGCCAATCATAACAGAGATTGATGAATAAATTGAGATATAAAGTACAGTGAACACTAAATTATTTAGAAGTAACAAAAGAGAGCTGTGGCATATCCAAAACTATTTCAAGAGATTTGGATGATGCATTTTGAGACCATTTTAGTTTCTTTGAGCTATTTTCTTGGGGAGTAGGACATTGTAGAGTAGACCTATGTTAAATAGTGTAGAGAACCTGGCCTGAGATTAAATTTACTTTGGCTTTGCAAGGCACACAATTTTTTGTAGATAATCTAGTTATGACTGCAATTGGCAGTCTTCCTAACTTAATTCATTACACACTTGAAATGTGTAAAAGCTAAAACAAAAATTCTTTGGTGCTTCTCCTGAGAAACGTTAGGGAAATGAGTTTATTTAGAGTAAATATGATTAAAAATATTCTAAAGCAAAAGAGAAAACAAGGCCAATACTTGCCATTTATGATGTTGAAACCTTATTCCCTATCCACTAATATGCACACATTAAAATGAATGATTACAATCCTATAGGAAATGTCCTCAATCAGTTTCATTTATAATGATCTAGGTAAATTTGTAAAGATTGCCAGAACATTAGCTAAATCCCATTCTTACCATGTTGTACTGGGGGCTGCAGGAAAAAGTAAAATACTGATAGATAAGAATGTTTTCATCATATTAATTAAATATAAAAGCTAAGGGTTAGTTACAGAGCTTGATCAGAGACAACAAGAAAGTCAGAGTCTCTCTCTAACTTCACATAATTAGTATTTGTCAGGCATTAAAAAGGATCGGAAGAAAAAGTTCAGATTTAAGTTAAACAGTTTGGTCTCAACATCATTAAAAATAAGCTCCCACCTGCTTCTAATTTTCTTGTTGATTACAAAGGTCATTGGCTGTTTGAATAGTGAGGGAAAAAGGAGATTTTAGAAGAGCATGCAAATGAAACTCAAGCAAAGAGTCCTGTATGTTAATGAGTGAGGGGCATTGATCAGTATGCACTGGCAGACTCTGACTATGATAAACATGCTTGAATATCTTGCAATTCACAAGGGCACTCATTTATGTGTGCAAGTCAGCAACATAAATCCATTATTTGAGATTGTGCTAAGACCTTCAATTACCTTTGTGAAAATAGGTATTTTTGTATTTTATAGGATTTGCTCTAACGGTCTTAATTTAGAGCTTAAAATTCTACCCAAATTACAGATCTTATTAAAATATGATACTAAATTACATTATCAATGATCTTTTATAAATACACCATTTCTTCTTTTTATGTAGTTTCTCAACATTCTACAAGAGCAGAATGTAATACCCATTATTCATTGAGTACTAACAATGAACTAGGTATCTTCTGTATATTATCTCCATTAATTGTCACACCAACCCTGCTTGTAAGGAATTCCTTGCAAGGAATCATTAGTCTAATTTTATAGAAGAAAAACTGAGGCTCAATTCTCTGTCTGAGGTGATAGAATTATTGCATTTTAGCTGTAGTACTCTCTCAAAATTCCTATCATAGTAGATCTTACTAAGGAATACTTATTGATATTATCTAAGACATTTTTGAATTTATATAGAGTTGGACCTGATGTCTAAAACTTTGTTCAATGTTTTTGGTGATGTAGAATCTTTGTGTTTTATTTTTTCATTTTTGATTTTAAAGAGATCAACAATGATGCTGATGTGCACCGTCAATTGAGAATCACTGTTACTGCCTCTATAGAATATAGTTACTAAAATACTATTTTTCAGCTCTCACTAAAATTTAGATACAAATTAATGATCCTCAACTCTGAGTCCTGAGTCCTAGAGAAGTAGTAGCTTCTATGCTAGTATTACCAGGTAATGTCTTTTGATCTCTAATTATGTACTTAATACTGTTTTAAGCAGTTTATGACTAATAACTACTTAATCTTCATAGTGCCATTACTGAATAAATACTTTTATTAACTCATTTTGTAGATAAAGAACTGAGGCATAAAGTGTTAAGGAATTTGCATAAGATTACAGAATTTGAATGGATGCCATATGATTACAGAGCCTACATTCTTAAAATATTCCTTGAATACTTGCAAGTGTCTCTATGGCACTCCAAGAAGCTCTTTTATAGGTTATGAACCATTTCACATATACAAATTAATATGGATATCTCTGATTGTAGATACATGGAATAATAATAATACTAAAATGCATATTTAACTGTTATATATAGAACATAATTAAAATTATACCCTTACTTTCCACGTGGTTTTGTAATATATTTGAAATAAAGTTAGAATCAATTGTGTCTATTTGTATTGCATTTAAACACATGTGTATGTGGATGAGTATACACAAACATAAATCATTTCCTTTACTTTCCTTACATATAATTATTTTTTTTGTGATTTGCTTTTTTCTCTAACAATATAATTCTGTAAGTCACTTCCTATCAGTTCAAAATAACTTTCTCATTCTTCTTTTAGTTTTATAATACTCTATTACATTAAATACCATAGGTTACTCAATTCATTTCCTGTGGATGTGTATTGAGATCATTTCCAATATTTTGTAATTGCAATTAATGCCATATTTAGTAAACTTTTGCACATGTAGTTTTAGATATTTGAGGTGTAACTTAAGGGTAAATTAATAAAAGTGAGATTTCTGGGCCAAAGGGTAAATGAATAGGCAGGTCTGTAAAATTACCAACTTCTCTATAAGGCTGCACCATTATGTATTTCCATTTGCATTATATGAGTTCCTATTTTTCCACAACTCTATCAAAAGAAGTGTTGACAACTTTTAAATTTTGCCAGTTTTGTAGGTGATATATAATATTTCAATATTTCAGTGTAATTTTACTTTGTACTTATTTTGAGGGAGATTAAAAATACTTTCATATATTTAAGAACTGTTTTTATATCATCATTTTGAGAAATCTCTATTCACATTTTTGCCCATATTTGTTTCAGATATTTTGTCTTTTTGCCTTGTTCTTTTTAAAAGAGCTCATCATTCGGGGCGCCTGGGTGGCGCAGTCGGTTAAGCGTCCGACTTCAGCCAGGTCACGATCTCGCAGTCCGGGAGTTCGAGCCCCGCATCAGGCTCTGGGCTGATGGCTCAGAGCCTGGAGGCTATTTCCGATTCTGTGTTTCCCTCTCTCTCTTCCCCTCCCCCGTTCATGCTCTGTCTCTCTCTGTCCCAAAAATAAATAAACGTTGAAAAAAAAATTAAAAGAGCTCATCATTTATTATGGTAATTGTCCCTCCATATTTATTATTATTGCTTAGTAATTTTCCTGCTTTATCATTTATCTTTTGGTATTTTCCTATGACATCGTCCAAGAAGTTTTTAAAAGTATGCAGTTTGTTATTTTTAAATGGCATATGTATTTTTTCAGTCACAACTAGTCTCCAATCTTGCTTAGTCTTAAAAAACTGTCAGAGGAGAATGCCACTGCTATCCCTACTCCCACCAAGGTAGAGATAGACAAGTGACCTTTTCTCCACTGTGGATGTGGAAATACACCTGGCTGTCTCTTTCAATCCGGGTCATCTTTCAGCGGTCATAGCTTTGTGTATGAGTCCCTGAAACAATTTCCCACCATACAGAATTTAAAGCTAAACACCTATAACACACAGATTATTGGATTGTCAGTTTCTCCAAAAGCTACTTACCTATTTGATTTAATAATCCATTTCTTTCTGCGCCTCCTCTGTCTCCTTTTTCTTCTCTCTCCCTCTCCCTCCTTCTCGCCCCTTCTTCTATGAGGGATTTCTCTGAATTTCTCGCCATTTCATCAATAATTTCAAACACATTTGTTTTAATATATATTTTAGTTTGTTTTAGATGCTTTATTTGTGTTGGTTTTTTAGGATATCTAGTTTGCCATGTTACCATATTAAAGAAATCAGAAGTATCATTCTTTTTCAATGCTATAGAAGAAGACACTGTTCATTAACAATGATGCATCTGAATGAAAACTCCATCTGAGATATCCCTCAAACCTTATTAAGCATTTCCCTTGTATGAGGATGTATGAGGGAAAGTTTTGTACAAATATTTTGTGTACTAAATATGTGTCCTTAAGCCAAAAAAAGTAGGCATCATCAAAAATAACAAGGAAAAGAAGGTACAGGTGTGAAGACAAAAATTAAAAATCCCAAGAGAGTAATTGTTATCATTAAGCTGCAACCCAGAAGCAGATTAAAATGATTTACTTTTGGGGCGCCTGGGTGGTAGAGTCGGTTAAGCGTCCGACTTCAGCCAGGTCACGATCTCTTGGTCTGTGAGTTCGAGCCCTGCGTCGGGCTCTGGGCTGATGGCTCAGAGCCTGGAGCCTGTTTCCTATTCTGTGTCTCCCTCTCTCTCTGCCCCTCCCCCGTTCATGCTCTGTCTCTCTCTGTCCCAAAAATAAATAAACATTGAAAAAAAAAATTTTTTTAAATAAATAAAAATAAAATGATTTACTTTTATTGCATGTGTTTTTATTTAGAATTTTTCTCCTTATATCTTTATTCATTGACTTATTATTTAATATTCAGTTTTATAATCAACAGATACACTTTATATAAAAATGTGAGGAAACAGGGTTGGTTTTGGGCAATAGTTTTCAGCACCTATTTATGGACCAAATTCAGCTGCAAAGGAAATACTCAAAAGATTATTAAAAATACAGATCCCTAGGACTCATTCATTTGTAATACAGAATAGGAAAGGGAGGGTGAAAACAATAAATTGCCTCAAGTTGTACAGCTACTATCTGACAAGCAAGTGAGTTGACAAATATTTATGTCTAAAGATGTCGGTGTTGGACATATTCTCTATGACATTTGTGTCAGCCTTTCCAGTTTTTCTAATTATCTATTTGTCATCATGAAGACAATACAGGTGAATGGTATGAACTATTGAGAAATATCCCAACTTTATTACAAAGTAATATTACTTCTTTAGTTGTTAGTTAGAATCTTCTAAATTAAATAGAGAAGTAAACACTAAGGAGGGTGGGTGAGGATCAATAGTTTAATATGATGTATGTTTATTCCTGAAATTGGTGTCATAGTATATTTTGTGGTGGAGATGATAAATTATATGAGATAAAATAAATAAATTGCAAAAAAATTTGTTTGGAAAAAATATATAACCAATTTACTTATGACTGATGTTAGATAATTCAATTGATAACAGTGCATTGCTGGGGTGA
Source organism: Prionailurus viverrinus (assembly GCF_022837055.1). Taxonomy (NCBI): domain Eukaryota; kingdom Metazoa; phylum Chordata; class Mammalia; order Carnivora; family Felidae; genus Prionailurus; species Prionailurus viverrinus. Next base: position 93,762,862 of record NC_062565.1, on the reverse strand, counting down.
ATATTAAACAAAGGGGAAAATATTTCACTAGCCTCTTTTCACTGAACATCATTCCTTAAACCAAGCAAAATGGAACTTTGGTGAAGCTTGAAGGGTACATACATATTCTCTAGGATATGTAAAAGATACAGAAAGGGGTTTGTTTCATATTTATTTCTTTTTTATATGTTTATTCATTGGAGAGAGAGAGAGAAAGAGAGAGAATCAGTGGGGGAGGGTCAGAGAGAGAGGGAGAGAGAGAATTCCAAGCAGGTCCACACTGTCAGTGTAGAGCCAAATGTGGGATTCGATCCCATGATCTATGACACCATGACCTGAGGCTGAAATCCAAGAGTCCCATGCTCAGCTGACTGAGACATCCAGGCAGCCCTCATATTTATTTCTGATTTGGAATGTCAATCTGTATGAATGACTCCTCTAGTTTCTTAGCTTCTCTTGATCCACACTTTCTCTGCTCTTTTATTTTCTGGGGACACACTTCATAAAGAAAATATATAGGGAAGATCAGACAGGTTTAAGCAAAAGAGATATATTCTGCTGACTCTACCTCAATATTGCATTTCTAAGGATATATTATCCCTTAGGACCTTCAAGGTAGAAGCCTCAGATTCATTATCAACAAATATTTAGGTACTATCATTAATAATAAAATGTATACCTCATTGAAAAATGAGGAATTTTTTCAGTGGATAGATGCCAGAGATCATGTACTGGTAGAAGCAGTCAAATATAAAAAGCTGAGGGAATATAATACAGGAAAAGAAGATAAAAATAGATTTAAGAGAAAAGAAATAAAACAGCATGAGTTACCCTCCCCTACTCCCACCAAAAATCTAGGAGTTGGACTAAACTGCTGATAGTTAGCCTGAAATGCAGCCAACCTATTATTGACTGGATGTAGCCAGTATCCCAAACAAACTTGAGCTGTTGTAGTGTTGGAATCAAGAGACTTCACACTCTTGAGGTCTTGAAGTGCATGCCAGGAAATGCAATGGATATGTGGTTAATGGCATATGGTGTTCTTATCATGAATTGCAGAAAATGAATGGGGGATTCTATCAATCTCCTGGCAGTCTTCTCAAAAATTTCTCCAAAGGACACAGCAGATATTGAGGCATTCATAGTTTTCTGAAAATGAATTGTAATTAGTTAATGTTTGAAAACATCCCATGAATAGGTGCAATAAGTGAGGTGGGGAGAGATGGGTGAACTGTTTTTGAATATTTTAGCAAGAAATATGAGGATAATTTATTTAATTTTGTACAGGCTTTACTATATTTGATGGAGGAGCCTGACTTTGAAACCTTGATAATTATTAGAACATAGAATTCAGGAGATGCAATACAACACATATTAGCAATGCATCACATGGATGTCAGTAAGTTTCAAAGCTTTTACAGAAAGCGCAAGGAGAAAACAGGTATTTAATTACACCAATTTTCAAAAGTAGTCACAAAGGTTAACAGCTTGCCTTACTTAATAATGCAGAAGTACACTAGAAGACACTAGAAAACTGTTTTTATAAGCAATAGTGGATAGGTTGGGCTTATCTTTAGGCCTGGGATTGCAATCAAGTATGTAGCCTATATATGAAAGATGATCCACACGATTCCCCCTCCAAAAAAACCCAACAAAATGTGAGAGGACTTAAGGTATTCTGGGTTTTTTTTAGCAGCAGGCAAAAGTTTATTAGAATATGATTATAAAGGAAGAATAGTAGGAAAGCTCTGTTTACAGAGGGGGGACATTCAAAGTGAATCCCCAAAGACTTGAGGTATTGTTAAATAGGACAGATTATTCATGAAAAATCAAGTCCACAAAAATGAACGTATATTGTTTTAACCTTCAAAAACTGCATTATTTTTTGAAGAAACAAAAATTTACCTACATTATTTCCAGTCTTGAGAAAAATCCAAAGGGAGATCTTTCAGTTGCTACTTGAAGATAAACTATCAAAAAATCTTGCATAAACAGAAATCTTTTTTTTACTTTTTTCTAATGCTTATTTATTTTTGAAGGAGAGAGAGAGACAGAGTGTGAGTAGAGGAGGGGCAGAGAAAGGGGAAGACACAGAATCTGAAGCAGGCTCCAGGCTCCGAGCTATCAGCACAGAGCCTGACGCAGGGCTCGAACTCACAGCCGTGAGATCATGACCTGAGCCGAAGTAATATGCTTAAGTGACTGAGCCAGCCAGGCGCCCCAAATAAACAGGAATCTTAAGCTAGGTCAGGTACAAAATTCAACCAAAGCTGCTTTTTTTTTCTTTTTTAATCATGCAAGCAATGACAGGTCAGCTGTCCCTTTGATAATGGCTCTCTAGTTCACCAATTGTTTCTTGTAGCAACTTAGGAAAAATGAACCGGCCAACAGAATCTTGACAAGCTATGTTGCATCTTAAAGGATCTTTTGTTTTTAAAGCTGTTTTAATTTGATTTTAAATTTAAAGAATCTAAATATTTTTATTCCTACCTTAGATGTTCACATACTCTCATTTGGAAGCTATAAGGGCGATCTGACATGGGATAAATGAGGCTGCTTAAAAATAAATTTAACTAGGGGCGCCTGGGTGGCGCAGTCAGTTAGGCGTCCGACTTCAGCCAGGTCACGATCTCGCGGTCCGTGAGTTCGAGCCCCGCGTGGGGCTTTGGGCTGATGGCTCAGAGCCTGGAGCCTGTTTCCGATTTTGTGTCTCCCTCTCTCTCTGCCCCTCCCCTGTTCATGCTCTGTCTCTCTCTGTCCCAAAAATAAATAAACATTGGAAAAAAAAATTTAAAAAAATAAATAAATAAATAAATTTAACTTAAAAAAAACTATATACAGGCAAGAGTTACATTACAACTTCAACTAGTCTTTCTCCATCCCTGAGGAGGAGACTTGAGTTCTATTAAGACACTAGCTGAAGGAAGCCATTTTGGCTGCAGGCCTGGGAGAGTTGACACTGCCTCTGACAGGGCATCAGGGAAGTGGGAAAACAAACTATCTGCTGGGTCCAGAAAACCCCCTCACATTGTCTATAATGTCATTGGGGTGTCAGTTGGTGTTATAGGGCAGAAAGAGGTGCTGGAGTTTGGACTTTGGTAGGTAGAAAAGGCTGCTGAACTGGAGGGTCAAGGCATATATACCCAAACTGCACATAACCTCCTGGGGGCAGACCCTAGCAGCTGAGGGCCCCAGACCAAATCGGAGATCAGATAAAGCAAACACTGTGACTCTTAGCAAATAAATTCTTATTTTACTTAATATCTAGTGCACATGTCTTAATTAAGGATGTTTATGCTCAACTTCTCCTCAATATCCTGTACTCCAGAGATTTTGGCTCTAAGTTTAAGATTCCTTTATGATGTGAGCCTTTGAGTGATTTCATATCATTAAAAACACATAATATGATAAAGAAGTTTGTAGAATGACCTTGGATTAAAAACTTGATTTGGACCCCATAAAGTTACCTCCTATCTTAGCAGTCACCCACCCCTCAGAAATCATGAATCATGGTGGCTATGGATATTGTCATCATCTGTGTCAGCATCTGAACAGCAAGATAACATCCTAAAAAATAGTCAATACGACAATTAAAGCCTCCCTTCATCAGTAATAAGATAATCCTATCATGACCAAGTCTCTCTAAATATTCATAAAATATATTTTTTTACACTAACTGGATCACTTTGTATCAAGGCCCTTAGTTCACACAATGATTTGAAACATTTCCCTTATGTACTGCAGGTTAATTTATCAGTAAATTGATCTGTTGATTGATGATTGCATTAACTCATAGGAGGCAATGATTCTGGTAGATAATTAAATATTCATTCTTATATCTAAATAAATTAGAAAGTACTGTTTCATAATCAGTATAGCCATAGGTTCTCACAATCCACGAGTTTCATACTGCTATGCCTGTGTTGTTGCCTCGTGAGATGATCTGTAAACTACATTAAGAAATGGAATAGGAGTAGATATGCCTATCAATTACCTATGTTCTGGATGACAGTGTAAGGTATTAGATGACTGTTTCATGGTTCTCTTTCTAAGTTGGTAACTCTGAGGCACATCTATTGATGTTCCCTTCTTACTATCCCACCTTAGGAAACTTCCAGACATCCTTAGTTATATTCTTCATCTTGACAAACAGCCCGATATTTCATGCACTGTTATCAATGGATGAATGTTACAGAATTAAGATATAGCTTATATGTTTTTTATTTTACTCAATAGAGTAATATATTTGTGAGGATTAGATTTTGGATTCCTTTAGAGAAGTTCACCCCATTGTAATCACCAGGTGGTCAAAATACCAAGGGATATGATGACAAGGAATATAGTCGAACTGAAGAAAAAAAAATGTGATAAGGGAAAGCTATTTACAAATTTTGAGCAAATTTGGTTTATAAAACCAAATATGTAGTATTCTGGCCAAGGAGCACAAGGGAAGTTCTGTTAAAAGGAGAAATGATTAGTTAGGTCCCTTTAGTTCTTGACTACACACATATGACAACAACCCCTGTTTGCAGAACAAAGCAGAGATTCCCCAACTGCTAGAAATGTCCCAGGAGAGGATTGGAATCTGAAGTGATTCCATTATTGGAAAGAGCTCTGGGGTGCCTTTGAAACTCCAGATTGAAATGTTAGCTTTCTTTGCTGCCTATAATGCTTTCCTAATTTGCCTTGACTTTACGTAAACAAAAAAAAATCCTCAAGACTCAGCTGAATTTCTATCTCCACAATGATGCCTAATCAAAACTAATCTAAAAGAGTTCTTTTTTCTTTTCAACTTCTCTAGGGGCATCTCTTAAAATGTGTAGGAAATAAAAAGCATTTATACAAAATGTTTACAGATGTTAGGTGTTCCATGACCAAATCAATTTAGAAACTACTCTGTTAAAATGAAACAGATTTGGTTAATATATGAGTTTTGAGATTGAGAAATGTAGTATGTTAATTTGAGTTATGAGCTTTAAGAGTGAAGTGTTAAATGGCAAATTTCATAGTTGTGTTTAATATCAAACAGTTTTTCAGCATAATACAGGGCTAGTAAGTTTTCTGTGGATCAGAAACACTCTCATTCTATGGCGATTATTATCCAAGCCATTTATTTTATAGTTAATTTTATGTTATCATTAATTGTTCAGTTTTCCATGTGAATATCTTTTTTTGAGGTCAAGACATATGAAATAAAATTTATACATACTCTCTTCTCTTAATCGCCTGGTGCCTAATCGTGACACTGAGTACTGAATATGGATTAGTTTTTTACAACATTATTTTCTGTGTGTTTTCAACATGGAGGGTCTCCCTACTAGTGTGTCCACACCTTCGCTCCACCGTCAAGAAGTATATTTTTGTATACAAGAGTCTGTTTCGACAGTGCTTCATATATATCTTATTCTAATAAAGCATATATCCCAGCTTTGTTAATTTATCAGATATGTAAAAATGTCATATAATATTCTAGCAAATGATACTTAAGATTTTTTAAGGAAGAGAAATAATCATACTTTTCCAAAAAAATCTTTAGCTCCATTTCTATCAACTGTATTATTCTTACTATCTTAGTTAAAAATATTGCCCCCAAACTAAAATTTTCACATTGGAATTCTCTTTTATTAATAAACTCTCCTATAGAATTGGAGTCTTTTTATAACAAAAATATCTTCTGTTAAACTCAACTGATAAATGTTATACGTTTTTCTTTGCTTAAAGTGCACATCCTTACAAAGCAAGTGATTAATTGCTACCTAACATTTTCGTTTTCATTAGGATCATTCTTTTTGACTTTATCTGAATTGGTGCCCTCCTTCCTTTCTGTCTTCCATCAGTAGTAATGGCTAATTCCTATTCTAAGTGACATGTAGCTCTATGGATTGTAGCACATGTAGTGACTGACATGGATTAGTTCCTCCTCATCTTAAGATGAATATTATTTTTATAAATTTCAATAATTCTGGGTTATGATATGTGTATCTCCGTGCTATTTTTGTCATTTTTGTAATTTGATCTACAAAGCTTATCAGTTTGCATATTCCTTATGCATGATTTCAGGTTGAAGAAAAATTGAGAATATAGCAAGTATGAAGTATGTTTTATCAAAAATTGATTTCTTTGAAATAATCATCAATATCTTTTAAGCTCCAATAATGCTTTTGTCAAACTCTTAACACACTCATAAACTGGCATTTTAAAACTTAAACACAATATGCCATAAACCTAAGTAATGGTCAATAGCTCACAATGTGGAGTTGTATCATAGAAAGTATCACATATCATTAAATCTTCCAACTAGGTGCTACCAATACAAGGGCAATGTGATTTTTACATAATTATACTTTATTTTTTTAATGTTTATTTATTTTTGTGTGTGAGAGAGAGACAGAGCCCAAGCGAGGGAGGGTCAGAGAGAGAGGGAGACACAGAATCCAAAGCAGGCTCCAGGCTCTGAGCTGTCAGCACAGAGCCAGATGTGGATCTTGAACTCATGAACTGGGAGATCATGACCTGAGCCTAGGTTGGATGCTTAACTGACTGAGCCAACCAGGTACCCTGTACTTTCTAAAGTTTAATGAAGAAATACTGCAAAGTTGACTTTCTTTTTGAAGTAACTCATAAGGTTTATATGTAAACCTGCCAACTATCCTAATAAGAAAAAAAAATGTGAAAAATGTGAAGGAATCACTGTATCTTTTATTTCAATATCATGTAAAATGCTGTCTGTTTTACTATATGTGGTATAAGGAGTTTTTGGATATGATCCTAGTCTTGAGCCAGTGATGTGATTTTGTGTTGAATTTTGTACTTTCTTTTTGTCTCTTCTTTTCCTTTTCTAAACTAAGAAAACACTATCATATTACGTTAGGTGATATCTTTAAATTTTTAATGTAGACAAAAAATTCTTCCCTTGAAGCTTGACTCTTCATTTGAGAATAGATATAGTACCAGCATATCCAGTACTCTGATGAGTTGGGAAAAAAAGGTAGCTCTGTGGCATCTTTCTGTCTGAAGTTGATTTTGTTTATATTTAAGGATTTGCTCAACGCTAGAATCTCACTGGTACTTTACGTTAGTTTCTTCTGGACATGCATGTAGGAGTCTATCATGGAGAATTTTTGAAATTTTTGTTTGATTCTGATTTCTGAGTGTTCTGGCATGGTTCCTTGAGGAGGAACCATGGAACCATGGAACCTTGAGGAGGTTCAGTAGTGACTTAAGTATCCTTTCTATTTGTGAGTATGACCTTGCCACATCTTCATCCTTTTGGACACTGCCTCCTCGTTTAGCTGTGGGCTATCTGAACTCTAGGTTTGACATAATTTCTAAATGTTCCTGGACTTCTTGGTGCTTTGGGTTTCAGATAGTGGGCCAAAATAGGTTGCTTTATAAGGAGAATAGTTATTCTTAGTTAATAGAAATGGGAATAAATGAGAAGTTTTAGAAGAACTGTTCACCAGGAGATGCAAAGCTTACCTAAAAATAGGGAGAAATACTGAAGAAATTTGGAGGAAAAAGCTTTTAAATAAGTCTTGAGTGACAGACTTGTGTTTTTATATTAGTTCATTCTCTTAGTTTTATCTCAAACAGAACTTTCCTCCTATTTTATTGCTAGTATAACCTGATTCTGTTAAGGAATTGACATAGGTGTGCTAAGGCAAGGTGGGCTCCACCACAAACTCTAGGATATTTTTGTTCTTAAATCAACCATAGAAATCTCTTTCTTCTTTTTCAGAGAGTAGTTTAAAGTAGGACATCTGATCCAGTTCAGCTTACTGAGAAGTCAGGGAATTCTACTAGGGAACTGATAAGAGATTTAAAGAAATTCTCCCTTTTTTCTTCTTCCTTTGGAAAAGGTACTGCTTGGAGCAGTGACATCATCCATCTTGCAAACACTGGGGAAATCAAGAGTCTTTCAGAGCAGCTGATCTCCATCCCTGACATTAGTGAACATCTGAATTAACGAACCCCAGATTTACTGCTTTCTGGGTTTTTGTTATGTGAGAGAATAAACCTGTGTGGTTCAATCCACTTTTAGTTTTATAAGGCTGCCTACAATGTTGTGGTGTGTATATATCTGGTTAAAAAATGTGAACCTGCTAGAATAATGTAAGATTACTTCCCTGACGTCACTCAAGGGCTTTTTAAGCTAGATAAGTAGACAGAAATGAGTGCTAGATATATGCTTTCAGACTGTCTTCAATAGAAGCCATAAACTGGTGGCCCACAGTCCCTGAAACACACATCATTGGTGTTCATGGTGTATACACTCTTTTGTTAATTTTTGCCACATATTTGCTATGTACAGCCCACTTTACATATTAGCAAAATCTAATTGGCCACTGATATCATCTGACTTGAGCTTCCTGGTTAAAAGTTTAGAAAATTAGTCCTTGAAACAGTTATGTAACCATCTTAAGGTTTTGAAAAGGAATATTTGGGATATTCTCAAACATTTTCTGTATCAATTCCACCATGAAATATTTACTCTAAGAAAATAAATGTGCCTGCATGCAAAGATGTTGATAATTAATCTTTATAATGTGCTAATTTTAGTAAAAAAATTGTGAAAAAGTCTTAACTAATAATGTTGTGGAATTTCTTAAAATATGCTGCATATAATCATGAAAAATGAGTTACTTTTCTTTGTTTTTTATACATGTCACAGTTTGATCATTCCAATCAATTATAGGCCAAATAACTGATCTAACCTGTGAAAAGGAACATATATGAATTACATTAGACAATTTTATATATATATAAAGCAGATGCATTTTGTAATTTTTTTGAAGAACCTTAAGCTTGTCATGGCCGTTTACATACAGAATCAACACTTGATCACAATTTTGATTGTGCTTATAGAACTGTATTTGTGGAAAATTTCTCATCAAAATTTGCATATTTAAATTGCAAGCAAAATAAAAGAACTATATTGACGTCACTGAAGATGGCAAGGGAAATTGTGAGCCACTCACTCAAAAATTTGCAATAATTTTGTGAAATTATCCATCACTGATTTACCAGTTTAGGGCAACTTCTTCCAAACTCAGCATAATAGCTTCTACTCTTTGCTCTACCACTTTGAGACATTGGGCAGTGATATAATTTCTTTCAATGTACCTTTTGATGATACTTTTATATGCTTCTATGCTTTTATATGAAGGTAAATAGTAAGAATCTTTGTGAATGGTCCTTGAAGAAAATGTGATAGTTGGTGAAATACCTTAAGGTATCTGAAAAATATGCTATTTTGGTCAAAAACTATTGATATGGGGTGCCTGGGTGGCTCAGTTGGTTAAGTGTCTGACTTTAGCCTATGTCATGATCTCTCCCTTCTGGAGTTTGAGCCCCATGTAGGCTTCTGTGCTGATAACTTAGAGCCTGGAGCCTGTTTGAAATTCTGTGTCTCTCTTTCTGCCCCTCCCTCTCCCTCTCTCTCTCTCTCTCTCTCTCTCTCACAAAAACGAATAAACATTAAAAAAAAACTTGTTATGTAGGATATTTATGGGAACAGTAGGAAATGCAAATAAATGAAATCTTTTGAAAGTGAAGCATTAAGTAAATTTGTTTCAAATTTGTGTTTTTATATTAGTTTTGTTGCTGTTACATTTAACTTTAATACAGCGAACTGTTCCTTCATAATATATTTTGCAGGTGAATTTTAATGAACTTTATAATTTTTTTACAGTTTATTTATTCCAAGAGAGAGAGAGAGAAAGAGAGAGAGATCAGGGGAGGGGCAGAGAAAGAGGGAGAGAGAGCATCCCAAATAGGCTCTGCACTGCCAGCACAGAACCCGACTTGGGGCTTAATCCTATGAACCTGAGATCATGACCTGATTTGAAATCAAGAGTTGGATGCTAAACTCATCCACCCATGCCCCGGAGCTTTATAAATTTTAAATGAGAATTTTGTTTATGATTTTCTAATAAGGGAATAAGCTATCACTCTATTTATGTGTTCTCTTAACCTTAAATTATACCTATGCCAGTCTTTAGTAGACAGTGCTCCAACCAAAGTAAGCAAGATCTATCTAGAAGTTTGTGCTTTTCAAAATAACATAATGAAGCAGGTGTAATACAATGTCATAAACTTACTCATCCTTATCAGAGAGTATGCAATGAAATAAGCAAGATTCTATTGTAGATATTTACATTCATGTTTCAATTTTGAACGGTGTTTTTAGATATGAGAATTCTTATGTTGTTGATGGCTGGGTGCCTTGGAAAGAAGACTGAGAAGAAATGTTGTAAAGTTTGGAATCAGTAATGGAAAAAAAAGAAAAAAAAAGAAAGTTTACATTGGTTAAAGGGAGAATTTCCACAATTCATGCTGCATAAATGAAGTTGAATTACAAAAAAAGATGGAATTCTTCTCTATATATTTTTGGTTATAGCAGCCTGATAAAAATGAGATATTTCTTACTTCCTATTAATTTTGTCTTGGTGACAAAATGAAGATAAAACCTAAAGATCAGCCACTGTTATCTAAGTTTAGGTAGTTGGTTATGGATTAAAGAATAAAATATAGTTTAGGGCACCTGGGTGGCTCAGGTGGTTAAGTGTCCGACCTCAGTTCAGGTCATGATCTCATGGTTCTTGGAGCCCTGTGTCAGGCTCTGTGCTGACAGCTCTGAGCCTGGAGCCTGCTTTGGGTTCTGTGTCTCCCTCCCTCTCAGCTCCTCCCTAGCTCACACTTTGTCTCTCTCTGTCTTTCAAAAATGAATAAACATTAAAAAAATTAAAGAAATATATAGTTTATAACAAAGATCTTACTAATTAAGGAAAAATCAGTTAACTATCCAGATCTGAGTTGCTTCATCTCTAAAAAGGGAAGAAGAATATTTACCAAAGGATTAGAAAATATGTGAAGTGCTTAGGGAGGCCTGTGTAGAGCAGTTGGCAGATGCCAAGTATGTGGTAGTTATAAGAAAAGTGGGGGCAGGGGCGCCTGGGTGGCGCAGTCGGTTAAGCGTCCGACTTCAGCCAGGTCACGATCTCGCGGTCCCTGAGTTCGAGCCCCGCGTCAGGCTCTGGGCTGATGGCTCAGAGCCTGGAGCCTGTTTCCGATTCTGTGTCTCCCTCTCTCTCTGCCCCTCCCCCGTTCATGCTCTGTCTCTCTCTGTCCCAAAAATAAAATAAACATTGAAAAAAAAATTTTTAAAAAAAAAGAAAAGTGGGGGCAGAGGGAGAAGGGGAGAGTTGAGAAAGAGGAAAAGAAATTACAGAACAGGGACAGGAGAAAGAAGGGCTGAGTTCTGCTGTGTTTATTGTTGTGTAGTCCATAAGAGCATGTACTTTCAAGAAAGGGAAGCCATTAAAATATCCACAACAGAAAGTGGAGAAATAGAGTGAAATTGAAAACATGCATGGTATTTGATGTAAGAAAATGTGAATTTTACAAAAAACAAGCACGAGTATTGAAAAGAACAGTCATATTGGCTAACTTACACCAAAAATCTAGTGGTTAAGATAAGGAAGCAGTGGGGCAATGGGTAAAAGATTTAGTCAGTAAAGATGGAGTAGTGACAGCAGACCATACAAAGGCTAAACACAGGCCTCTGAGTATTTTCAAAGAGAAAATATGTATTTCATCTTTTGAGTAACAATTAAATACCATTTTATGTTCCTGGAGCTGACTTGTATGATGTCATGGGCACTCCAGTATCCTGCCCTACATCAAAGAAACTTCACCATTTATTCATTTATTTAGCACCGTGGATTAAAACCAATGCAATGGAATTCTTGTAATGATTCCTTATGAAAAAATATTAATTTTATGGTGGTTACATGTTATGATTCCCATAAAAGGCACTGACATATCCATAGTCAAATGAAAATAAATTGCTACAATTAAAACCTCAGTGCGGATGATCCCAACTTACAATGGTTCAGCTTAATGAGTTTTCAACTTTACAATGGTGTAAAGGCATATGTATCCAATAGAAATCTAAACAGTCAGTAGGATATGGGGGATGATGCTTTCTTGTGATGCCAGGCAACGGTGGTGAGTTGCAGCCCTCAGTCAGACTCAGGATCAGGAAGGTAAGCAATATACTTACGACCATTCCATACCCATCCAGCCATTCTGTTTCACTTTTAGTACATGGTTCAATAAATTACATGAAGTAGTCAATACTTTATTAGAAAATAGGCTTTGTGTTAGATGATTTTCCCAACTATAGACTAATGGAAGTGTTCTGAGCATGTTTAAGGTAGACTAGGCTGAACTATGGTAGGTTAGGTGTGTTAAATGCATTTTGACTTAGGATATTTTCAACTTACGATGGTTTTATTGGGATATAACCCCATCCTAAGTTGAGGAAGATCTGTATCTACACCTAGAGTTAGATAGACAATGTTAAATTTCACCTGCTTGAAAATCTAATTTGTTGAGATTAACATATTATCCAAGAAAAATCTGAAGAAATAGAAATGCTTTTTGATTATCTTATAGGCAAAATTCAGAGCTTTGTTCTTTATTTAATTTATTTTCTTTAATGTTTTTAATGTTTATTTATTTTTGAGAGAGACAGAGACAGAATGCAAGTGGGTTGGGGCAGAGAGAGAGGGAGACGCAGAATCGGAAACAGCCTCCAGGCTCTGAGCTGTCGGCACAGAGCCCGATGCGGGGCTCAAACTCACGAGCTGTGAGATCATGACCTGAGCCAAAGTTGGACGCTCAGCCGACAGAGCCACCCAGGCACCCCTGTTCTTTATTTTAGAGGCAGCGGATGAAAAGAAACATATATATGTAATTTTTTTTATATTGGGCAACAGAAAGGCTAAGCTTAAGCTGCTTTATTTGATGCAGGAAAAAGATCCAAATCTTATCTTTATATATTTATATATATATATATATATATATATATATATATATATTATATTTATATTATTTATATTTATATTTATTTATATATTTATTTACCTCTTGTGCAAAATAAATCTTAAATCTATAGCCCATTGTATACATGTATTTGTGCACACACACACATATTTAAAAAATGTTAACAGCTGCTGCTTTTCCACTATAGATTTATGAAAGTTAATATGTAAAGCTTCATTAGATTCTATTGGCAAGTCATTTTCAGGTGACTGAAATGATTAGCCAGTTTTCAATCTTGCAAAATATCTACCTATGGTCTCTAATACTTGGTTATTATGTAGCTCTTCTTCTAAAAGCATAAGGATGCATACACAGATGTATTTTGAATTGGAGTTTTGAAACAAGTACAAGATTTTGTAAACCATTAAAAGCCTTTAACAGTTAAATTCACAAGTGATATTTAACTCATTCTGTAGAACAGAGAACATAGCTAGTTAACTTTATCCTAAATATACTTACCTCATCTAAAAATAACAGTTGGAAAACTGCTCTGATTTTTTTTCTAAAGACTTATGAATATCATGACCTGGAGATTCATGCTAAATCATTTTGTTCCAATGAATGAGAGAACATTTCCAGAAATTTCAGGCTTGTCAAAAACATTAGTCACCTATTTAAAAATCCATTACCGTGAAATCTAACTTTTAAGGAAGAAATACATTTGTCAGCATCACTTGTGCACATTAAATGTTCACCTAAAAAATCTCTTGTCTTGTTCCAACAGCACAAATTAGAAATATTCTTACTGTTTTATTTTTGAAGTTTTGAATTTATTATGATGAATTCACTCAAATGTATTCAAAAAGTATTTTTTAGGGAAAATTAAATTTTTGCATTTTGAGCCGTAACTTAAATTGTAAAATTTAAGTTAAGGCTTTGTCTTTGTCTTTGTCTTTGAACAAAAATTTTTTGACATCAAGCAAGTATGTCAGTCCTGCGGGATCAAAGGGGTCTTAATGTTGGCTTTGACTCAAGCATTATTTTTCTCTTCGTTATTTTTCTCAGGGCTCTGGCTCTGAGGGGTGGTCTTGACCTGACTGATAACTTGTTAACTAAACAATTAAATTGATAAAGGAGGCATGATTAATCAGCTCTATTCTCCTTAAATGGCAATCATTTGCCTTTACTGTTGAGTTTCATGGGTCTTTCTATGCTATAACATAAATATGAGTTCTAAAATGTACTGTCTTAGAGGATTTATTCTGGTATGTGCTATAGGTTTAAAGAATTTTTTATATGCTTCCAACATTATAAAGTTTCAATTAACATAGTAAATAGCATAATGAAAAGGTATAATGAAATAGGTCATAATGGCTTTTCACAGACATGCCAAATAGATGGATAATGATTACGTTTTCTATCCTCATCTTGGTTTAAATCACATGTCTATCTCAATAAATATTGAGTAATAGGTCTCAGACCTGCAGTCCAAACCTAATTTCTGTGTGAGATTTGAAAGGCTTGTGTATTTTTATGTGTGGAATTTTAAAAAAGTTCTGTACTGGCACGGCAATTTAGTTTGTATAATCGCATAGGCTGCTGAATTTCTTTAAGAAGGGAGAGACAGAATACAATTAGGAAGTACTGAAGATTCACCTGCAGGATGAGGCTTGCTAGAATCAGTCACATTACCACATTACCAGGAGGTAGCAGTTCACTATTTTTTTTCCACTATTAGTCATTTTTAGATATTTCAAATTTCTTCAGCAACTTGTGTTCCCCTCAAATATTCTCTTACGTAATTCTGACGACAATCCCTAAGAAAGACCGGATGCATGCCTTTATTTCTCAATTTCCATGTGAGGAAATTAAAGAAGAGAGAAGCCAAGAGACATAGGTCAGAGTGGAACCTAGGTCAGAGTGGAACCAAGATTCCCACTATTGGTTCTAACGTTCTCATTGTATTAGATAGAGCTTTCTTGATTTCCAAGGAAAGAATATTTGCTGATACAATTTTTGGATATATTAGATAGAGCTTTCTTGATTTCCAAGAAAAGATTATTTGCTGATGCAATATTTTGGAAGCATCTTGTGCTGGATGCATTTTGAGCTGGCAAAAGAATAAAAAAGATAAGGAAGACACACTAGACGTAAAATACTGAAAATACAAACATGCGTTATTTCTCTCTCTCTTGTGAGGCTGCATTCCTAGTTCTCACTTCTAAAATAATTCAAACAAGGAAGACACGATCCGCTGGAACCGCTGCAGACTCCTTTGAAGGGTTTAGCAGGCCCTGGAGAAAAGGTCTTTTTTGTTTGTTTTAGTACTGAGAAAAATTCTGTTTTGTCTTAGATTCTACATAGACTTGAAAACTTGTGAATACTTGCATTCTATCCACATCAATGGAGAGTTAGGGGTATCTTACTCCAGCAAGAATGCACAAGTCTCGTGGTAGTCATTCAAAGAAATTTTAGGTAAAACACAAGTGGGAAAGAAATTAAATAAGATGATGGATAGAGCCAACCATTATTTTAATAGGTTCAATTTCTATGAATTAAATTTTATTTTGAAAATCTGTATGCCACAGTAAGGGCAATTTATTTTGTGTTTTAAATATATTTTATTCAAACAAATAAAGAAAATATTTTAGCAGTGCCCTGTATTTCCACCAATGACTAAACTAACATTAAATGATGGAGTGTTAAGCCTGTACTCTTATTTAGCAGTGAGGATGGAGATAGAGACCTATGTACTAATATTTTATAAGTATTCCTCTTGAAGAGTACCACAGTGCTAGAAGAGTCAATATTGGTTTCCAATATTGCTGAAATTGTAAAGAAAGCATAGAAGAAAATATTAGATCATGTAATTAGTTATGTAATAAAGCTTTGTGGCAAATTGAAGTTCAAAGTTTTATACTGGAATCATCATTTTAAAAAAGATATTTCTACATGGAAGTCTTTGCTGTGCCTCTATTCATGGAAGGAGTGGATGTAGGAAATGTGTATGACTGAGTAAAACAATGAAGGCAGTACTTGGCAAAACATTCAAAACTGATGGGCTTGGGGGCATTGGCAGCACAATAATACTCATTTCTTTTTTCATCTTAAATTTTTACATAAATTAAAATGCATATCTTATACTTTGGCAAAAATCAAACACAGGAGCTTCCTGTTTTTATGGTCTTATAAGCCATCTCAAAATTCTTGAATTTAAATTCCAGAATTTATCATATAATCTATTCCTTTTGATGCATATGGTTGATTTTCTTCTAGTATACCAATAAATTACTCTTGTGGGAATGTAGAATAGCCAATAGACTACCCTATATACTTAAATTTGCTTATTTCCCTGATTTCTTTGGTTGTTGAATGGTACTGATATTCCTGATTTTTGGATTATGCTTTAGATGTTCAGATAATCAGAAAATGTCCTTCCCTTTCATTCTCCTTTCTGTTCCCAGCGTGCTTTAATTCTGAGACCCACTCTTCCCTTGACTGTGGAAAAACTACAGTGATTTTCTCAAAAAAATTTAGACTTTAATGTGATATGTCCTTTTTTTTAAATCTCAGTTGATTTATTATTTATAAGCCATTTATTTAGCATGTATTCTTAATTTGAATATATTTTACCTAGTATTGTTATTTAATTTTCATTTAAAATTTACATATATATCTATGGCTTAATGCATAACTAGATAATAAGTGAGAACAATGTGTTATACTTTTCTGTATTATTTTTATATTTTATCTTTATGAGACACAGTAAATTTGTATTTTGGAAGTGAGCTCATCATGTTCATTGCATGGGCTAGTTGCTTCAGATGCAACTAGTTTTGTCTATTCATCCATGTTCCATACCAATATCTTTCTCTCTTTGTGCTATTTCATAAGTAAGGTTACAGGTATGTAATATATTTCTTTGACCCACTCATTTATCCACGCAGAAATATATATATTCATCATTCACTGAGCAGTAAGGACTGTCTGGTAAAAGCTCCTAGGCTTCATTCAGACACAGTTAGAATGTAACCTCCACAGAATATGTTTATCCCAAGTTAGGTCTGGTTTCTCTATTTTTTTTTTCCTTTACTTAAAACTTTTCTGCAGTCTTAGAGAAACATGCAATTTTAAAATTTGTACAAAAGCATGATTTTGTCTATAGTTAATTATATTTTATGAATACTCCCCATTATTTAGGTACAAAATTTTGACCTTTCATAGATTGGTAGTGACTTGATATATTATGTATGCAAATTTGTAGTTATTCAAAATGCATGCGGTTTCTATAGAGTTGCAATCACTTTTATAGCTTTTGTTCTATGTTAGTCATCACATAAGTATTTACAACTGGCACTTAAAAACTGATTTCCTTTTAACTTAAAAAATATTTGAAATGGAAAGTCTAAACTCCGGAGACAATAAAATCAATGGCTGCTAGGGGTGGTGGGCAGGAGAGGGATGAATAGGCAGAGTACAGAGAACTTTTAGGGCAGTGAAGAATATTCTGTATAATATTATATTGATGGATATATGTTTTTATGTGTTTGTCCAAACCCATAGAATATAGAAACCAAGAGTGAAACTTGAAGTAAACTATGGACTTTGGGTGATTATAATATGTCATTATAATCTATATGTCACAACTTTATGTCAAAACTTTACACAAGACAAGATACAAATTGCCCTGAAAGCAAATGAAGATAAAGAGAATGCACACATAACTACCCTCTGAGCAGAATGGTGTTGTGAAAAATAATTGTAAAAAATTCTGGAACTTTAAAATAGACACACACACACACACACACACACACACACACATACACACACAAACTGCATCTCAACATTGAGTGGTAAAGATTTGGATATAAGTGGAAAGATGGAGCCTAATTATTTGGAGCTTTTTATCTCAACATGGATAAACAACTGTCTGTGAGCTCATGCTGGAGTTAGACAAGAAATTTTGCAGTATCTTGTTTTTCCCCTTGAATAGAAATCAAATAATATGAAGAGTATTGCTCCAAATATGGTGTCAGATAGTAAACCCCCAATAATAGAAAAAGCACTAGCAAGATACACATATATGCCAAAGGACTACTTCAAATCACCTCCAGTAAATGTCTAGAATAATCCAAAATCAATATTCATTACCCAGGAGGGTGTGGCCTATGCGCAGCACAGATGTACTGTCTTCTGACTTCTATTTCCACACTTTCAACTCCATTCATGGTGGTTTACTCTTTTGTTCCTTATATTCATCAATTCTTGGTCATAGGATGTCCCATCTTCATTTTTTATTAATTGTGGTTCCAATTGGATACATTGTTAAACAATAAGCCATTTCAGAGACTTAATTTTTCAGAAAATGGAGAATTAAGACGATTAAAGAAGTTCTCCTTCTGACCCTGAATAGCCAAAGTAATGTTGAAAAGAAAACCAAAGTTGGAGGCATCACAATTCTGGACTTCAAACTATATTACAAAGCTGTAATTGTTAAGAGACTATGGTACTGGCACAAAAATAGATACATAGATCAATGGAACAGAATAGAGAACCCAGAAACAGACCCACGAATGTATGGCCAACTAATCTTTGACAAAGCAGGAAAGAACATCCAACGGAAAAAAGTCTCTTCAGAAAATGGTGTTGGGAAAACTGGACAGCAACATACAGAGGAATGAAACTGGGCCACTTTCTTATACCATACACAAAAATTAACTCAAAATGGATGGAATATCTAAATGTAAGATTAAAAAACCATCAAAACCCTGAAAGAGAAAATAGACAGCAACCTCTTTGACCTTGGCCACAGCTACTTCTTATTAGACAGGTCTTGGGAGGCATTCTATCTATCTATCTATCTATCTATCTATCTATTACCTATTATCTATCTATCTATCTATCTATTACCTATTATCTATCTATCCATCTATCTATCATCAATGTTTCTATTTACCTATCATTTACTATCTACCTACCTACTTACCTACCTATTTATGTATCTATTATCTAGTTATAGTCAAATAGTAATTTTTAAATAATATTAAGTATGCTTTTATTTATTTCTCATGTGATGAGATTGTTTATTAAATAACTTCTACCCTCTCGCATATTATTGTACACCTCACCTATTGCATGCTACTAATCTTCTTAGGCCCCAAGAAGATGAATGCAAAAGGGTAGATCAAGTTATACCCTAAAGGAACTTACAGTGTAAAATGATACATTGGCAAACATAGGAAAAGGTGTGGTCAGGAAATACAGCTATCAATAGTACTGTTTCCCCAGCTTCTGTATGCATGCTTTGTTGAATTTATTATACTTGACTTCTCACTAGACAATGACTTTACTAAGAGACATTCTAAAGATAAGGTCATTAAGCAAAGACAATAATTTTTTAAGTTTATTTATTTTAACAGAGAGAGAGACAGAGACAGAGACAGACAGGGGCAGAGAGAGAAAATCTCAAGCAGGTTTCACACTGTCATTGCAGAGCCCAATGCAGGGATAAACTCACAAACCACGAGATCATGACCAGAGCCAAAGTCAGATGCTATCCTACTGAGCCACCCAGGCACCCTGACATGAAATTTTTTTTTTTACAATTATGAGATAGGAACTTTTAGGAAGATTTCTGAGTCCACATGATTTCTCAGATTAGAGTTAGATTTTACCAATAGGAAACAGAAAATACAGACATGGAAAGAAAGAGAAGTTGAGCTCATGGGACTCTATGAAGAGTCTTAATTCCTAAGTTATTAAAATCTTTATCCCAAGGGTCATAATTCAAAGGGGAGTAAATACGACCATTGATTCAGGAATAGAAGCGGCCTGAGGAATGAGGGAGATTTACTGAGCCCTTGAGTAACCTGTAAACTACTGAGGCAATCAAATAATTTCTTTTGGTTTCAAATACTGTGACTATGATGTTGCTGTGGCCTAGGAGAGACTTGTAGTGTTGCAGCAACATAAAAATATGGTAGGAAAAAAACTTGGACAGTGTAGCTGAAAACAAGATAAGGATATCTGAACCTCTTGGAAGGGTGCATTAAAGATAAAATCTGGTAGAGAAGCTGCCAGCCATGCTACTTGTGATATTAATATTGTTCAAGGTATAAGAATTTGCATGTTGAAACATGCCAGTGGTGTTTGAGGAATTGAAAAGCTAGTGGTCAGAGGTAAGGGTAACTAGCTAGATTCAAATTTGGAGAATGGCAAAAGCCATGCTATGACAGACCGTAATAGTCCATTGTTGAATTGCTGTAACTTGATGACACTGTAAAAATATCTTTTAGAGCAATTTTCAGCATATTCCTATACTAATTCAATCTTTCTCCCTTCACTGGGAGAAATATTATTCCAGGATGAAGTTGAATTTTTATTCTTAAAAGAATAAAATTTAAGGTTTTTTGAAACTGTGTTATATCATAGAATTTAATTTAGATAGAATAAAATTGATATTTCTCATTAATAAGTCTTTCTACCTATGAAGCTGTTATATTCCTATTTTTAAAGAATTGCTGTTTATATTCCTGTATAGATTATGAAATTTCTTTACATGGGTCTAGAAAATTATTTTCAAGTTTTTTTTTCTTAGATCTGTAAATGTTTTGATGTAATTGTGATAAAATCCTTTTAAAATATATTTCCTAAATGTCTGATAATCTTGTATATGAAATGTATTGCTAAGTCTTTATTTTGTACTCAGCCAACACTGGGAACTACTGGTTAGTTTCACACTTATCTTGTAAGCTGTTGAGATTTTTAGGAAAGCCTTGTATCAATAAAAATACAAAGAGGCAAATTGTTCCTCTTATTCTGTATTTAACATTTAATTTGTTGAGTTTTTTTTTTAATTCCCAAAGTAATGCATAATAATAATGCTTTAGGTGAGCTACTTTAAAAGAAAAAAGTCCTCTAATTTTAATATCATACCATTGATGATAATTTTGATTGCGATTTCACATTAATATTATTCCTCAGTTAAACCTAGTTTCTAACAGTTTATAATTTACCAAATAAGACCTCTACTCACCCCTTCAGAAATAGATTTGATTTCATCATCTTTTGAGATGACTTAAATTCTTATTATGCTCTGGCATTCTAATAGTACTTAGTAATAAACTTTTTTTTATACATACAATTTTAAGTATTTATTATACTGTGTTATAAACAGTCTAACTATCTTCATATTCTACTAATCTAAATCCATGGAAATATTACTAATATCCTCTTCAAATGAAGTGTTTAGTATGTAAGCATTCATCAAAAGGATATATGAATTATTTCCTGTCTGGATCTTTAAACTTTGGATGTATTTGGTATTTCTTACCACTGAGAAGGTATAGAATCCTGATCTCTCTGCTTATGATCAGCTCTCCAGGAATTATAGTATTTGGTGAAATTCCTCTATGTGACCAGAAATAAATTAACAATTTAAAAATGATTATGATTTGTGAAAGAACCTGAAATAGTGTTATCCCTAGAAATGGAAGTTTACTACTACCCAGACAGCAAACTTGTCAACTGTTTTGTGCTCGTCACTAAAAAAAAAATTGTCTAAGGGTGAAGTTCCCAAGAATTCACGTCTAAAATTGGAATTGAGGAGAAAAGTTAAATCTGTTTTCTCCTGTCCTTCTTTCTATTATCTTAGGAAGGAAACCCAAGTACCCTTGCTAGCTTTCATTAGACACCTGACCTCTCTACAAGCTCCTTTGGGTAGAGTTCTTCTGTAAACACAGAAATAGAAATCACAGCAATTACCTACCACATTTTTTTAAAGCTCTAAGGCACTTGAACTCATGACAATGAAATCAAGAGTTACATACTCTACTGACTGAGCCAGCCAGGTTCCCCTATCTGACACTATTGTTCTTCCTATGTTCATTTTGTTCTAAAGACTTCTTCTTGCCCACCTATTTTTATTGGTCTTGTTCCTGTCTTCATAGATAAGTTAGATTGGATTGCATTGTTATATCTTTACTATGTTTGTTGTGTCCTCCTTAGTCAGCAAATACAACATATCTAAATATAACCTATTTCTAAGAACAGTTTTGTACTGAGTCAAGTATCATGAAATGGCTACCTTATTTGTCTTAAGGAATTTTCCTTTTATCAGTGCCCAAAGATTTTACCCACTCATACATAGTACTTGTTTGGTTTTATAACAACTTTAGGGATGCAGGTCATCATTCGTTCAGGGAGCATAGGAAAGTAAGCACATGATTTGCACAAGTGTGTGTGCTTTACAGCCCAAAGCTTTTTATCAGGAATCTTTGACAGTCAGGTCAATAGATTTAAAATCAAATACAAGGACTTTCTAGAAGGGTACTCAGTTAAGAAAGAGAGACAAAATATAAGCAGCTCAAGTATAGACACAGGGCAGAACTTGAAGTGTTCTAAGTTTACAAGGACAAGTCCAAAGTCATTCTGAGTAATTCCATTTGCACTGCTCCTTCTCCATTTCCCATCCTGTTTTTTTCTGTCCTCCTTCTATTGTAGAAGACTACACATTTTTCCCTGAAAGAATCATATTAACCACTTTTCCTTTTTTAAAAATGTTTATTTTTGAAGCAGAGAGAGACGGAGCATGAGTGGGTGAGGGGCAGAGGGAGACACTGAATCTGAAGCAGGCTCCAGGCTCTGCACTGTCAGCACAGAGCCAGACGTGGGCACAAACCCACAAACCTTGAGACCATGACCTGAGTTAAAGCCTGCCTAACTGACTAAGCCACCCAGGCACCCCTACCAGTTTTCCTTTAATTTCAAATTGTTCGCTAAATGTATCAGCCTGCAACATTCATTTGAAAAAATTATAACAAAGTGCTTAAACTGTAAATAGTTACCTGAACATAAATTCTAGGAATTTTGGTATCAAAGTTAAGAAAGATCTCCTTCTATCCATTTTCTTCTTGGATACTCACTTCAGAAGGGTATTGTCTTTGTATAAACGTATTGCTAAAGAAGAGTCTTATGTTTTAATTAGTAGTAAATTTTGCACCACACAGAACAATTCTCCAAACAATGAAGTTGTGTGTTTATTTAGGTTTAGATTGTGGCATAGCTTATATCGTGAATTTTTCGTCTTTTTAAAAAAATAATGAATGGTCTGAAATATTTCCAGAAATCAGAGGCAATTCCTGATGTGGCAATATACTGATTTTTCTGATTCTTTGACTCTTGAAATGATATTCATATGTCAAAACCCAACCCAAATATCATTTTTATCAAATTATATATTACCTCCTAGGCAGAGTTAACCAATTCCTTCTCTATTTCCAAAACACCTGTATGATAACTTCTCTGATAACACATGTATAATAATTGTACCAATAGCTTGTATCCTTTGTGTCTGTCCTACAGTAGAAAGTTAGCTCCTTGAAAGTAGGCACTATTTTATATTTCTTCATTTCCTTCATGTCTGGAGATATATAATAAATGAAGAATGAATGAAAAACTGAAATAATTACTATAACAAAATTTGGTGTTATATTAAGCCTATTTTAAAAATTAAACCCATTGAGGTGCCTGGGTGGCTTAGTTGGTTGAATGTCTGACTCTTGGTTTCAGCTAAGGTCATGATCTCACGGTTCGTAAGTTCAAGCCCCTCAATGAGCTCCACACCACAGAGCTTCCTTGGAATTCTCTCTTCCCCTTTCTCTCTGTTCCTCTCTCTCTTAAAAAAAAAAATTAAACCCATTCATTTGTTAAGCAAGTATTTGCTTTAAGATCCTACTAAAATCAGTCCTATTTTTAAGCCCTGAGGATATAGCAGAGAACAAAATCAATTAAAATCCCCACCCTAATTGAACTCATGAGCTAGAAAATTATGAAACTGTAGAAATTTGACCATTTTATCTACAAAAGTGACAAATGTATATGGTTCAAATGAATATATTTTAGTGGGAAAATGATTTTAAGAAACTAGATTCAAAGGTTTTTGAAGCAGTGGTTGTATTTCCTTTACTTGTTTTGTTCCCCATGGTGGTTAACATCAGAAATGTCAACACTCATACACCAGCCAAGTCTGAGTGAGTAATCTTCTGTTACCTGGGTTCCTGAAATAGCCTCCCTCATGGACTCCCTGCTTTGTCCTCTTAGCTCCTGTTCTTATCAAAGCAGTCCAAGCTCAAGTCTATTTAAAATGTCTATGAATCAGATCGTAATACTCTTTCACAAAACCCTATAGCGGTTTCCCATTTCACTAAGAGAAAGCACTAACTTTCTTGCCATGGCCTACGATATTCTAGTATTCCACTTTTCTTCCCCTTTGGCATCCTGGTTTCATATTGCAAACATACTTGCTCAAGCTGTTTCCCCCACACTGGCTTCTTCAATATACCAGTGATGCTTCTTCCTCAGGGCCATTGGACTACTTCTTTCTTCTGCCTGGAAAACTCTTCCCTCAGATACTTAATTGACTAACTCCTCACCTTTTTCAAATTCTAGCTCTAATTTCTCAATGACGTTATTGCACTTTCAAATGTTACCTATCATTCTGAAGCACCCATACCTTTTCCTATTTTTCTGTTTCCCATAGCCCAGGACATATTCTATCATACCATACAATTAACTTATTTATTATAAGTTAATAGACACATATTTATTTTTATTTATTTATATTTATATTTATACACACACACACACATATATATGTATATATATATATATATATATTTTTTTTTTAATATTGTTCACCATTATCCCTATGACCCTAGAACAGTGGCTGGCATACAGTAGGAGCCCAAAATATATATGTATGTGTTTTTAATGATTGGATAAATGTTGGCCATTTTGAATTAGACTGGATTGTCACATACTATTTGAAAAATAGAGTATGA
The DNA here is from genome assembly GCF_022837055.1 of Prionailurus viverrinus. Classification (NCBI taxonomy): domain Eukaryota; kingdom Metazoa; phylum Chordata; class Mammalia; order Carnivora; family Felidae; genus Prionailurus; species Prionailurus viverrinus. Next base: position 93,738,215 of record NC_062565.1, on the reverse strand, counting down.
TAATGCTCCTCCTACCTTAATATTCTGCATTGTAATCCAGAAGAAAATAATGGTAAGGAAACTACCATTTATTTATTACCCAATGTTTAGCAGGCAATATGCTAGAAGACTTATTCTATTTCATTGGACTCTAATAACTCTATAATAATAGCGATTTTACTGAGGAAGCTGAGAATGAGGGAATTAATATAACTTATGGCCCCACCTGGAAGTGTTAGAATGCCTTATGCCTCCTTGTTCTTCCCATTACATTGTATAGCTTAAAAATATTTTTTAAATAATTGGCATAATCTACAAAATACATGTCAATAAGTTGTGTAAATCCTCTGAAAATAAAAAAAAAGAAGCAATTCCATCTCTATTGTATATTGGCTTAAAAGCAGGTGGGTGGGGTTAGAGGAAGGAATCTATTTGCCTATTGATTAGAAAGTCACTGCTGCTGTTTCTGTTAGGTTACTGTGAATACATTCTTCACCAAAGAGGAAAAAATAGTGCTAAAATTTTTCATAAAATAATCCTGCTGTGACAGCCAGTTCAATCAAACCAGCATTAGAGATGTATACCACAGGTTTTTGTTGTTGTTGTTGTTGTTGTTGTTTTATAGGTTGTTCTGATAGGGAGTTAAGTTTAGATGTTACCTTTTCAAATGAGTGAAGACTTTTATTTACAAGTGTATCTTTGCCAATCTTTGCCAAATATTATGATCTTGGAAATACAGCTATCAAAAAGTCTTTGTTGCTTCATGTAAACTAGAAATAAAGTAGGCTGATTTTTTTTTTTATGCTCAAGTATGGAACTCTTTCTGACTACATAGAGACATCCAAATGTCATAGGAAGTCCCTACAATTGTATGGCAAACTCAAAATTGATTTTTATACGGATTTGGAAATATTATCTACTGCCTATTCAATCCTATGATTAGGAAAGTGCTAGAGTTAACAATCTTTTTTTTTTTTCCTTTAAAATAGGGAATTCCCCTTCAGAGTAAAATCAATTATCTTCTTGGTTGATCTAGAATATTTTTTCTCTTGCATAATGCAATGACATTCTCAATAATATGTTTAATGTAATATACCCATTTTGCCATAAATAATATGCTGTGCGGGGCGCCTGGGTGGCTCAGTCGGTTAAGCGTCCGACTTCGGCTCAGGTCACGATCTCGCGGTCCGTGGGTTCGAGCCCCGCGTCGGGCTCTGGGCTGATGGCTCAGAGCCTGGAGCCTGCTTCCGATTCTGTGTCTCCCTCTCTCTCTGACCCTCCCCCGTTCATGCTCTGTCTCTCTCTGTCTCAAAAATAAATAAACTTAAAAAAAATAATAATAATATGCTGTGACTGATGTCCTAACACAATAGTATTATGGTGTGGGAGAGTGGATCAAAAATTGAGATAGTTATGACTGCTAAATAGAAAAGATTGATGAGTTTCATGGTGTGTCCAACTATGGTTTTTCCCTTTGTCCTATTAAAGTGTGCAATAGTTCATAGTGAAGACTGTGTATAAAGATTTGTTTTATATGGGAGAACAAAAACATAAATAACTCTTTTGCATTACGATATGTAAACCATGTTATATAGGTAGAGGATGATCTTTCACATATATTTGGAGACTCACGAGATTTTAGTTTCTTCATATAAAAACCTTGTAAGTTATGTCTTCCAAATTATGAGTCTTTTTCACTAAATACACTTAAAATTTTTTTAATGTTTATTTATTTTTGAGAGAGAGTGAGAGAGAAACAGAACGCTCAGGGAAGGGGCAGAGAGAGAGGAAGACACAGAATCCAAAGCAGGCTCCAGGCTCTGAGCTATCAGCACAGAGCCCAAAGTGGGGCTTGAACTCACAGAACACAAGATCATGACCTGGATGCTTAACCAACTGACCCACCCAGGCTTCCCTAACTGAATACACTTTTTAAATTTATTTGCAACTTACCTAGTTCTCCACATGGTTCCAATCCTTTGAAATTGGTTGAGTCTTTCTTAGGACCCAATATCGGATTTTATATTGGTAAATGTTCCATGCATACTTGAAAAAAAAGTATTATGTTGTTGTTGGGAATGTTCTGTCTATTCCAATTAGGTCAGGTTTCCTTATTGGATTGTTCAGTTCATCTTTACTCATTTCTTTTTTTCTGGGTGTTCTATCAGAAATTGAGAGAGATATGCTAATGTTTCCAACTATGACTGATGATAACCCATTGCAGCAGGGGCAATGGGACTTTTAAAAATAAAATCTAACCCTGGGAGAGGGGGAGTAATACATGCCAGGCCCAGAACATGCAGGTGAGGAGGGAGAGGAACACTGATGAAGGCCATACCTGTGAGACCCACTGACACAGAAAATGCACACCTGCTTTGGCCTCTCTATCCCCTCACTGGGATAACAAGTCTTGGGGAAAAGTCACAATGGAACATAGCTGTGGGATTTGCAAGACACAGACTCTGAGGTACAGTGCAAAGGGAAAAGCTAAGGCTGAGTGGAGCTAAAATTTAGAATAACTTCCAAACACCTAAAAATAAGATATTGCTAGCACAATGTTAGTTATTAATTTATTATCATTATTCTAGAATTCCCATTTGTTCCTGTGCTCTAAAAAATTATCAGTCTTCTAACTATTTCCTTGAACACAACACAATTAATGTTAAATTCATGTGTTAACTCTTTGGTCTGTTCCTCTTGATTTTTTTTTATTGTGTCATCATGTCTTATTGTAGAACTCCTTTTTTTATGGGTTCCAAACAGTATATATTTATAAGTTAGAAGGGACCTGAGGCTTAGGATGATGATATCTTATTGAAAAACGTATTAAATTGGTTCTCTCTAGGGGACAGAGAAACTAATAGATCCAGAACAGTTTAATCTTACTGGGGAGTTTGGGTTGCCTGGGTGGCTCAGTTGTTTAAGCATCTGACTTTGGCTCAGTTCATGGTCTCATGGTGCATGAGTTTGAGCCCCGTATGGGGCTCTCTGCTGTGGGTAGCTCAGTGATTAAGCATTGGACTTTGGCTCAGGTTATGATCTCATGATGCATGACTTCAAGCCCTGCACTGGGCTCTCTGCTGTCAGCATGGATCCTCCTTCCTTGGATCCTGTCTCCCTCTCTCTCTGCCCCTCCCATGCTTGTTCTCTCTCTCTCTCTCTCTCTCTCTCTCTCTCTCTCTCAAAAATAAACACTAAAAAAAATCATACTGGAGATTTAGATCTTGTACCACTAGACTTCCCACCCTGTGTGTTCAGGTTCATTTCCAATTCTTTTTTTTTTTTTTTCTGAGAATATAACCTTTTATGGTTCTTTCTTAAAGCATAGTTATTTATGAGTTTCCCCCTTCTTATCAGTTCCTGAATACATTTTTTTTTCTTTTAAAGAACTGGCAGAAGCCTTTGAGCCATGCGTACCTGCCTGATTTTTCTTCCTTCCCTGAGTATTAGCCCCTTAGTTCTGCATTGCCTTGTAATTATTTCTATTCACTTGCAGTTTGAAGGTCAGTCCTAATTTCTTAGTCTATCATTGCTGGTCTAAATGTAGTTTTATTTACATTTCCAATATTATGAGTAAGGTTAAGCATTTTGCCATAGGTTAACATTCCACGTGCATTTATTTTCTCATGGATTGTCTGTTTATATTCTTTTTTTTCTCCCAAGATTTTATTTAAATTCAAGTTAGTTAATATATAGTGTAATATTGGTTTCAGGAGTAGAATTGAGTGATTTATCTCTTACATATAATACCCAGTGCTCATCCCAACAAGTGAACTCCTTAATCCCTGTCACCCATCTGGCCCATGCCCCCACCGACCTCCCCTCCTGCAACCAGTTTGTTGCCTCCCTCTTTGTTTTTATTTTATTTTTCTTTCCCTTCCCTTATGTACTCTGACTGATGATTATATTGAGGGTGTGTATTTTGGCAAAATTACCACTGAAATGTCCCCTTCTCTGTGTATTATATGTTAAAGGAAGTGTTTTTGATTGTCTTCTTACTGATGATATTAATTTTGATCAGTTTAAGACAGTATCTGCCAAGTTTCTCCACAATGAAGTTACTATTTTTCGCTTTGGAATTAGTAATTGGGGGAGATACTTTGAAGTCATGCAAATATGTTCCCTTTCCTCAAACATCTGCTTATTAATATTAATACCTTTCTTTTAGGTGCTATAACAAAAATACCACAGAATGGTGGCTTACAAAAAACTGAACTTTATTTCTCATGGTTCTGGAGGCTGGAAGTTCAAGATCAAAGTGCCAGCATGGTTATATTCTGGTGAAGGCTCTTTTCTGGGTTGCAGTATGCCCACTTTTCACTGCATCCTCACATTTTGAAGGGACCAGGGTGCTCTGTTGGGTCTCCTGTATAATAGTACTAATTCCATCCATGAGGCCTCCACTTTAATGTCTAAGCACCTCCCAAAGACATAACCTCCTAATACCATCCCATTGAGTGTTAACATTTCTACATATGAATTTTAGGGGGGACACACACATTCAAACTATTTTAACAACCATCCTTATCCAAGGATGTTGTAGCTTACAACAAATTATACTATGGGGCTTGCTTAATGGAAACTTTCTATTTTTCTCTCTCTCAACATTTTAAAAATAAAATCTTTCTGTCCCTTCTACCCCAACTATTTACTCAGGGGATCTTTTATTTATTTTAGTATAGACTCATTTTATTTATGTTATTCTATGAGTTATAGTCCAAACTATAATTATTTATGTTATTGCTCAAATTCTCTTATTCCTTACTTTTCTTCTTTCTTTCCCCTATTATTATACTTTTTATCCTTTATTTTATATAAACATATACACACATTTTCTTTTATAATTTCTTTGTTGAAATTTTAAAGCTGAAGGTCGATTCCACAACCCTGGGATTATGACCTGAACTGAAATCAAGAGTTGGACGCTCAACTGACTGCCCAGTGCTCTGGTTTTTGTTTTTTAATTCTCTTTTTACCTTCTCTGCTTTTCCCACCATCTCTTTTTATGAAATGGGCTTCATTGGCTTTATAGCATTCTTTGAAAATTTGTATTTCAATTTGTTTCTTTAAATTATTTTGAGATACAGGGTTACAGTTTTTATCTCCATGGTGGCCACATTTTTCTGGTCTTCTTTGTTGGCTAATTTTGTGGCTAATTTTGGTTTGGGCCATCTTTCCATAGGTTAGTTTATATTCTTTTCTTATTACTTATGGTAGTTAGATGGATGCCTTGGACCTCTAGGTTCCTATGTAGGGGGCAGAACTTCCAGGATTCAGAGCTCAGTGGTTCCGTCACTGACTGTTAATGTGAACTCTCACAATACAGTCGTTGCTATGATCTATTCTGGCATCAAATGTAAGGTTGTTTCAGAAACTTCTGCCAAATTTCTTTTCCTTATACGTTTTTGTTTAGGATGGGCCACAAGGGAGATTCTTGTGAGATTTGGATGGTATCGGTAAGAAAGATGACTTTTTGCAGCTGACACAATTACAGCCACCAATCTGCTGACTCACTTTGTTGGAATGGAGCAACGTTTGGGCCTGTAGTCATTCTGCCTTTTCCTGAATACCTCTTCCATGTCTCTGACTCCTGGGACAAGTATGTGTGTTTAGCACCATGATCAAAAGACACCAGAATTTGCAGAATATTCTATCACCGAGGACAAAGACAATTAGAATGGACATGGGTTTAGTTCACTGTCATGAGGTTCTAGCTTGCATTCTTGGGATTCTTTCCTGCTCATGATCTTCTTTTCCTGTCCTATGACCTATCAGTTTCAAGCCACAGCCTTCAACACTGAAACATGACCTTAAAGGGACCACTTAGCCATCCAGAGTTAGGCAATTGCATAAGCCAATTTCCTGCATAAATTCCATATCAAAATAACCCAACTTGAATGGGTTTCCACTGACCAAATCCGAGAAATTTTGTGCCTTAAAATAATTAAGAGAGTAAAATAATATTCATGGAATAAAATGCTGTACACTTACTATTGACACTTGTAATTAATTTTATGGACAAAAATAAATAAATGAATGAATAATATTCTCCCTTCAAATTACTTATTAATTCAAAGGGGCATTAGGAATTATGCATTAGACAAAGCTGGAAGACACTGAATTTACATAAGCAATGAAAGATTCCTATCTGATTCAGTGAACATCCTGTTACTCTCTTCCTTATTTTGCTGTTCAAATTTTCACAGATTTGGCCAATGTGAGCCCCTTGAAGCTGGATCCTGTGTCCTTTAGTTATGTTTCTCTCATACTTGTTGCAATTTCTTAGCCATTTTCCAAGGATGCCTTATTCCTTCAGGTGGAGAATATCTCAAATTAACTGTGTTCATTGCCACTTGGTTGCATATATTTCTAGGGCTTTTCAAAGAACATGCAAAAGAAGTATAGATACATAAATATAAATATGTACATACATGAATACATATATATTCCCGTATTTACACAAATATCTATATTCTCATTCAACACCACTTCATAATCTTCTAGATTGTTGCATTTTATACTTAGGCTAAATAATAGTAAGATACTACACAAAGATCAAGATAGAAATCTGAGTTGATTAATTGCTACAAATGTGTAATCTTAAATTAGCATGATTTTTTGCTTTCATATTTTAAGATGATAAGAATTTATAAGAGTACAGCTTATTCAAGGAGTGCCTGGGTGACTCAGTCAGTTAAGCAGTTGGTTCTTGATTTTGGCTCAGGTCAGGATCTCATGGTTCATGAGACCAAACCCTGCATCAGGCTCTGCACTGACAGCATGGAGCTTCCTTCTCCATGCTGGGATATCTCTCTCTCTCTCTCTCTCTCTCTCTCTCTCTCTCTCTCCCTTCCTCCCTCCCTCCCTCCCTCCCTCCCTCCCTCCCTGATTCTGTTCCTCTGTCTATCAAAATAAATAAATAAACCACCACAACAAAAAAGGTAGTTTATTCAACCATTATTTTCTATAAAAAAATCAGTATCTTTCTTGCTCAAAAGAAGTACTTTATATTTTACACATATGATAGAAGTCATAGACTGCTTAATTCTATTTAATAAGTATGATTCTAAAGATGAACAAGCCGCAATAGGCCTTGGATTAGAACATAGTTGGTTGATCGTATTTCACACTTCTGAGTAGATCATAAATATACATTAAACGATGAGTAGCCTTCCAAAAATAAATAATGATTTACTGTTTAAATTTCCCCATGGCAATTTCCTTTAAATGTGTGTATTGTACAGATAGGCTATTGCTGTATAAAACTCAGTGACTTAATTCTAAATGATTAATTAAGGCTCATGTGACTGTGGGTCTGTTGCTGATAGACTGATGTATTTGGCTGGGCAGCTCTGATAATTTTAGGTAGGCTTTGTCACACATCTGTGGGTTGGTTGGAGATCAGTGATATAGGCTGGGCTAGGCTAGGTTCCCTATGTCTCTCGTCACAGGGCAATGACATAGTTAAGGGGGAAGCAAAAACATTTCAAGACTCTTTTTTTTAATGTATATTTGTTTTTGAGAGAGAGAGAGCAAGAGAGAGAGAGAGAGAGAGAGAGAGAGAGAGAGAGAGAGAGACATGGAATCCAAAGCAGGCTCCAGGCTCTGAGCTGTCAGCACAGAGCCCAGTGCAGGGCTGTAACCCACGAACTGGGGGATCATGACCTCAGCCAAAGTTGGACACTTAAGTGACTGAGCCACCCAGGTGCCCCAAAGCACATCAAAACTCTTAAGGCCTAGACTCTGTATGGGAACACAATCACCTCTACCTGATTTTATTATACAGATTAAGTTCATATGGCTGTATCCAAACGAAGGGGCAGAGAAATATACTCTCTTTAGTGAAAGGAACTGCAAAATTATATTGCAAAGACTGTGAGTACAAGAAGGAAAGAAGAATGAGGTCAATAATTTCACTTAAGACCTTGCTGACTTTTGGTAGATCAGCACATTATTCCCTGATGGGTTGACTAGAAATGTAGAATTCCGGTTGGTTCATATGTATATTAAAGGTAGAGAAGAGCTGATCTAAGAATATAACTACCATGTCATTTGACTCACTCTCTCTTTCACTTAGACTTGTTTCTTTAATTCTGCAAGTACGCACTGGGCCCAGGTCCTTTCTTGTCACTGTTTGCACATCTAGAACATTTAAGCCTCTGCTCAACTGTCACCTTATTTAAAAAATATCCTGACTATCTAACATAAAATATCAGGGCATCTCCATGCCATCACCTTCCTTCCTCCCATCATCATTTTTTTCCACCACAGCACTTGTTAATACCTGAGTTTTACATGCATTTTTGCTTAATTTTAATCTATATTCATTAGAATAAAAGCACTAAGAAAGCAGGGGCTTTTGTGTTTTTTTCACTATTGAATCCCTGGTATCTAGAATAATCTTGGCATTTAAAATGTGCTCAATAAATGTAAGTTAATAAGAAATAAATTTAAAAAATATTTATGTATAGGTAATTTTTAACTGAAAAATATTTATTCTAAAGCTATAACTAGTTATCAAACTTAACTGTATATCAGGATTTTGTTTGGCTACAAGTTATAGAGATACACTCGCCTTCTCAGAAATGGCTTAAACAATGTATAGTTTTATATTTCTTTATCATAAAAGAAGTTCATATTTTATTAGTTCAGGGCTACTGTGGTGGCTCCATAACATCACCATTGCCTCAGGGTCCTAATTTTCATCTCTTACCATTTTTTAATCCTGATTCATATTCTCAGTTTTGCATCCTGTTTTGAAATGGCCCAAGCAGTCCTAACCATAATGAATGATTTCTAGGTAGGAAGAAGGAAGAGGAGAAAGTGGTACAAAATTATTTGTGAATGGGGTCAAATAATTTTTAAGGTGCTGCCTAAAATCCCTTCCTATAACTCCCATTAGTGTTAATGACCAGGGCTAGGATTTATCATCAAATGGCCATTTCTGACTTCTCTGGGAAATACAGTGTTTTCTTTGGACATTTTTCTACCTCTAACAAGTTGTGGTTATATTTATGCTGAAGAAACTCTACTATTGTATTTTACATAAAAATGAATGCATTTACCTTTTTTAAAGTTACATTTGCTTTTTAAAAAAAAATGTGTATTTACTTTGAGAGACAGAGCGAGAGAGAGAGAGAGAAAGGGAGAGTGAGAGAGGGGCAGAGAGAGAGGGAGAGAGAATCCCAAGCAGTCTCCACACTGTCAGCACAGAGCCTGACCTTGGGCTTGAACCCATGAACTATAATATCATGACCTGAGCCAAAGTCAAGAGTTGGATGTTCAACTGACTGAGCCACCCAGGAGCCCCCAGATTTTTTTAAATGACAAATAAGAATAAAAACTTGACTCTCAGTAACAGTGTTTGTGGTCCAAAGAAATTGATGAATACAGATATATTGTTCTTCAAAACTTCATGTTATAGAATTAGTTTTATAAATTATATAGTTTTTCATTTCTTTCAATTGAATAAAATTTTTGGCATATCTAGAAAAAAATTTAAACTGTAAAAAGTTTGACAATATTGATACTTGGTAATTGAATTACTAGCAAGTTTTTTTCTCATTGCCACATAGTACTACATGGCAATGAGAAAGAATGAAATATGGCCCTTTGTAGCAACATGGATGGAACTGGAGAGTGTTATGCTAAGTGAAATAAGCCATACAGAGAAAGACAGATACCATATGGTTTCACTCTTAGGTGGATCCTGAGAAACTTAACAGAAACCCATGGGGGAGGGGAGGAGATTAGAGTGGGAGAGAGCCAAAGCATAAGAGACTCTCAAAAACTGAGAAGAAACTGAGGGTTGATGGGGGGTGGGAGGGAGGGGATGGTGGGTGATGGGTATTGAGGAGGGCACCTTTTGGGATGAGCACTGGGTGTTGTATGGAAACCAATTGGACAATAAACTTCATATATTGAAAAAATAAAAAAAAATGACTAGCAAGTTACATCTAGTAAATTTAAAGGTCTGTTTTCTGAATTCCTTATTCAGCAGAAATACATACCTTCATACTTTCATGCCTCTTTAATAAAAAAATGGCTCTTTTGGCCGAACAGGGTCCTGAATCAAGATGTTACTCTAGCATTGGAATTACATAACAAAACAATGTTGCCTATGTTGTTAATCCATATTGGATTCCCTCATTCTTCTCGAATACTCCATGGTGCTCATTTAGAACTATGAAGTTAAGGAAACTTGCTCTCTGCAAGTTTTCCAAATTTTCATCTTAGCAGAAAGCCTCATCTACCTAGAGTCAGAAGGCTTTAAATCATGTAACTAATGTTGTGATAGTAGCTGCTTCCATGGGGATGTATTAGTGGCAAAATTAATGCATCACTGCTAGACACGTATTTTTCTCTACCTCAATTTCCACAAGGGGCTATCTTGTCATGTTTGTACTCAGTACTTGCACCAGATCACTGTTAACTACAAGAACAGAAATATCAGCTCTTTTTTCCTGAAATGTTTTATTTCATCCTGTTTTTCCTCCCATAGATAAGAGTATGAATTAAACCAGACTCAAATACAATAAAAATCAGAGAATATTTTTTTCTTTTCAGTAAAGACTTTTCTTGGCTGAACTTTTTCAGTGAAGTTCACTGAGGTTTTCTTTTTGTACATTAGCAGCTGGATAGAGTTTGATAATGGTGATCCAAGCATAGCTAAGAATATAATTTTGAGTCCAGATCTTGGGTTAGACATTCGTGACAGACCCAAACAAAGTGAAGACACGTATCAGTTCAGCTTCCTTTACCTCTTGCCTTCTTTGCACATTGCTCTTCAGTCACAGCAAGTCACAGAAGTCACAGTCACTTCTACTTTCATTCTTTCAGGTCTCAAACAAACGTCTCTTAGTTCCTGTAACACTACAGCTAAGTGCACACTTAGGCTTGCCCCATCTGATCTTTGGACCCACCGTCCTGTCTTTTTATTTTTTTTTTGCCCAATATATATTTGATTCTTTCAGGAGCTATGCCTCATAACTTCCGTAAATTAGAAGGGGTACAGCCTTGAAAGAAAGCTGCTCTTCTCCTCTGTACTATGACATCATTAGTAATTCCAGGTGGAATTGAAAAGATTTGAAGGGATAATTAGAGTTTCCAAAAAGCCTCAAATCACACTGCATCCCTTTGTAGTGAGTGGCAGGGAGTGAGATTATGATTTTATTCTAAACTAGTATTTCACAAACTACTTGTAGCCAAAGACTACTAAAAAATTCCAGGGGGCACCTGGGTGGCTCAGTTGGTTAAATGTCTGAGTCTTGGTTTCAGCTCAGGTCATGATCTCTCCGTTTTTATGAATTCAAGCTTTGGGTCAGGCTCTGCAATGGCAGCAGGGAGCCTCCTTGGGATTCTCTCTCTCCCTCTCTCTGTGCCCTTCCCCTGCTCGTGCTACCTCTGTCTCTCTCAAAATAAATGAACTTAAAAAAATTCCAATCATTGAAGATCAATACATTTATAAGATAAAATTTTTGTAATAATGTCAAATTGTTATAAAAGTTGTAAATATTTATTCTCACTTTCTGTGAGTATGTGTCCTGGCCTAATATCATCCCTCCACAGACATTTTGACCAGGCTGTAACTTTAAAACTCTCCTCTTATATTTATTTGTTCTTCACATTTTTAAAAGATTACAGTATTTATTTTAAATCATGTCTTTTATGAATTAAGTTATGACTATTTCCTTTAAATGTTTGGCTTTATATTACACTTATCTAATATTAATATTCCCACCTGTCCTTTTATATTCATGTATGTTAACTGGATTTTCTGCCCTTTTTGTTTTTAACCTTGCTAGGTCAGTACATTTGTGGTTTCCCTCCTATTTAAAACTGAATTGTATCCCATATAGCTTAAATGTAAACTAAGCGAGCTTAGTTTTATTCCTAAATATTGTACCTCTGCTTGCTTTAAAACATTTTTAAAACATTTTAAAGCTAAAGCTACAGCATTCTGAACTGCCTTTAGTCCCTCCAAAGCCATGATCTCTTTTACAGTCCTTGATTTTCATTCTTTGGTAATGAAATTCCTACTCCTTTGATCACACATATATTGAAAATATATATATGTATATATGTGTATATATTTCTAGACCTAAATGACAGTTCAAGAGGTCTTTTTTAACCCCTAGCAAATATTAGAAGTTCTGACATGTGTTTATGTAGCACCGTAACTTGATGCTTCCTAATACCTATCATCCTTTATTGAAAAATATGTGTAATAGAAACTTTGTAGTGGTTTTAAGCATGTGACTCATACGAAAAAGAACTCCATACTCTCTAAGTTCAGAAGAGTCTTCACTGTTTGGGGTCAGTCATTACCCACAAGCTTTAGAGTGAGATACAAATTCAGAGAACTCTTCCTAACACCCATCCTTACAGCTTACACTCCAGTCAATATAAAGGAATAATTAGGGAGAGAGCTGAGGAAGGTACTTTAGAAATGCGGAGTTTGTGGAGAGAGTCTGCCGGACATGGAAAGGAGAGAGGGGCACCTCCTAGTTGTAAAGTTGAAGGCAAGGTCCTCAAGACTGGCTCTAAGTTAATGATTATTCAAGCCACTATTAACATATATGTAGAAATTCATTATTCCATTGTCTTTATTTTTTATGATTGAAAATTTCATTAATAAAACTTTTAAAACAAAGTTAAAAATGTAAGAGTGGGAACCAAAGGAAATAACTTACGAATACTGATAGTGCAAGAATGGAAGTCTAGGATTCTCTGGTTAGATATCTGTTTAGACAGCACATTTAGTAACATTCCCCTATGCTTCCAGAATAAAATGGCAAAACAACTGGGGAGGGAAAGCATGGAGAGAGGCTGGTAGAGCGGGAGCACAGACTTCTGACCACCACCAGTACTTGCCCCCTGGTTGGCATTTTAAATGGAGCCCTATGTATCAACAAGCCTCACATTTGACTGTATAAAGAGAAGAAATAGGGGAATTTTAAATTATTTGGAAAAAAGCATTGCCTCATCATGGCAGGAAAGCATGTATAACAGAAAAACAATATATTAAACCCTTTGGAGCTATACCAAAACATGCAGCCAAAGTTCATTAGGCCAACATACATGCCAAAGAAGTCACCTCATAAGGGTGACCTCATCTGTGGGAGCATGATGGGAGCAATGCGTGTACACTTCTAGGCCTCATACACCATTCTGGAACAAAACTTACACTCGGTCAAATAAAGAGACGTAGTCCTCTTTCTCAAACTCCTCAAGAAGGGAAGGTATTTGAAGAATAGCCTCTAATCCCCTTCAAGCTTCTAGCAATACAGAAGGTTCAACTTTAAGAGGGTGATGGTGGTAGAAGAAAAGAAACTTGAACAGTAAATGAGTTTGTATTGAATAATGAACACAGTTGAGTCTCAAAACAAAAATTAGACTGTTCTAATGATTGAAAATGGTGAAAATCTATAGAAGAGAATTGGGCTCTCATTAATATTTTCCATCACCCAGTGGTGACATAGGTTTGACATGCCAAAGTGGATGTAGAATTTGGAGAAATAGAACTCTTCTTTATTTATCTTTTGGGAGTAAATCTCCTAAAGAAAATACTAAATACACAAATATTTTTCCTAAAGGCAAAAGCTATGTCTGTCCTGCCCTCCAATATTTGCCTATAATGTAGCATGATAGGTGATTAACAAACATTTGTGTAATACATGAGTAAGAAATAAATCAATAAATTATCTCAATGTTCAAGAGTGAATTATCCAACAAACAGATGATTGCAATACAATATGACTAGTTTTATGAAAAGAATAGATAAAATAATCCAAAAAATTTTTGAAGGGTCAGAGAAATTTTACCTGAAGAAGTGACTTTTAAGCTGAGGGCTGAAGGATAATTACAGCTTGCTAGAGAATTAGGGAGATGTTTACAGAGGCAAGTGCAAAGTCAGCAAGGTTGAAAATGACAATGGCACTCTTGATTACTAAAATGAATTCATGGTTCTGTCACAGAAAGGGAATGTTGAAGAAATGGATGGGGCTGAAAAAGTAAACAGTGAAAAAATATTAATAGGCTTTATACACTTGGACTTTATCTTGAGACTAGTGAGAACCCATGGGTAATTCTGTAGTTTAGTTTATCTATTGTTGTGAAAGAGTGTATGTATCAGTTATAATAATAATTTAATAATAATTATTATTATTAAATTATTATTATTTGAGAGAGAGAGAAAGCATGTGAGTAGGGGAAAGAGTTAGAGAGAAAGACAGACAGACAGAGAATCTTAAGCAGGGTTCACACTCAGTATGGAGCCTGATGTGGGACTTGATCCTATCTACGACCTTGGGATCATGGCCTGAGCTGAAATCAAGAGTTGGACACTCAACAGACTGAGCCACCCAGGTGGCTTGAAATTACCAGTTTCAGAGAAAATTTGGCTCAAATATTTAAAAGCAAAAAAGATACATCAATGTATAACATGACTAAAATCTAAGTATGTATAATACTAGTCATGATTGGGTTCAAGTCTAAAATATTTTTGTCAATAGACTGATCTCACAGGTTAGACTTTTGTTGTATTGATTTCTTTCTTGGGCTCTATATGGTAAATGTAAAGTGATAGTAATTTCAAATCTTACATTCTTTCACATTGTAGTTCTGACTTAGTTTGATGTGGACAAATGCTTGTTCATGAACCAATGTCAGTGAGTTAACAATTGAGATTATTTGTTAGACTAACTCAAAATATGCCATAGGTTACCCCTGGACATTCCCCAGAAATTTTCACTGGGTTTTTAAGGTAAAATTTTTTTATAATAATAGTAAAATGTTATTTGTCTTTTTCACTCTGATTCTTTTGCAAAGATCCAATAGAGTTAGGCTAGATAATATGTTATATCATACTATGTTGAATCCAGTAATATTCCATGAAGTCAAACATAAAAGTGATTTTTAAAAATACAGCACAATGTTATTTATTTTTTTCTTTAGAAAACAACACTTTTTTTAATGTAATGAAATATTCAAAAGGTTTATAACTGCTATTGCAATTAATGTTTAAAGTCTCTATTTTATTTTCTTATATCATAACAGAAATGATCCACATACACAAAAGCTCTTGGGGTCATCAGTAACACTCAAAGAGTATGATGGGTTCCTATGACCCTAAAATTTGAAAACCAATGATATAGTAACAGTTCCAAAAATTTTGGTGACTTAGAACAATGAAAATTTATTTCTCACTTACATTTTGCTGATTATTGCAGTCAGTAAGAAGTCCAAGCTATGGAACAACCACTATCTCAGTTGTTGTTCTCTGATAGGCTGGGGGAAAGAGGAGGAAGACAGAGATATGTGAAGTCTCAACAGGTAGTAAAATGCTTGACCTAAAATGAAAATACACCAGTGCTCTCAAGTTGAATGATTAACTTTAGCTGTAACATATAACCATAAGAAGGGAGAGAAAATGCAAAACTTACCTCACCTATGGTGAGATGTATTTCGCAAAGAATGTTAATGAGTACCACAAGATGACCTGAAAGTGAAAATCAAAGTTAAGTTTTCATATTTATAAAAAATATGATATAGAAACCAGGACAAAAATAATTTATTTTAAAGTTAAAATATAGGGGATACCTCAGCAAAAATGGTGGAATAGGGTCCAAAGGCATTCTTCCAGAAGAGCAGTGAAAAAAAAAAGGCAAAAACTTTCGGAAAACAAAAAAAAAATATATGAATGGAAACTATCTGAGAAATTCTAGGCATTGGACTGAGTAGAAAAATGTTTTAAGCCAACTATTTTATGTATGCTCAAAGACCTAAAGGAAATCATCATGTTCAAAGAACTAAAAGAAACAGTGAGAACCATGTCACACTAAGTAGAGAACATTAATAAACAAAATTATACAGTATAAAAAGCTGAGGGGGTGTATGGGTGGCTCAGCTGGTTAAGTGTCTGACTCTTGATTTTGGCTCAAGTCACGATCTCACAGTCATGAGATTGAGCCCTGTGTCTGGCTCCACACTGGGCATGGAACCTGCTTAAGATTCTCCTCTCTCTCTCTCTCTCTCTTTCTCTCTCAAAAACATAATAAATAAAAAGCAGAAAGAAAAAAGAATTATGAAAAGTAAACAAAGCCTACAAAATCTGTGAGACACCTTCAAGTATACCCAGATATGGATAAGAGAACTCAGAGGAGAGGAAGGAAGTAAAGAGGTATAAGGAATATTTGAAGAAATTATGATAAAAACTTTACATATTTGATGAATTAAATGAATCTACATATTTGAGAATTTCAACAAGTCCCAGGTCAGATAAACCCAAAGACATCACATTGAAACACATTATAATAAAACTTTTGAAAGCCAGAGACAGAGAAAATCCTCAAAGCAGCAAGAGAGAAGTGACTCATCACATACAAGAGATCCTCAAAAAGATTAACAGTTGATTTTTTCATTAGAAACCATGGAAGCCAGTTTAGGAATTTAGTACTTCAGTTTACTAGAAATAATATACTATAAACTGTTGCACCACAAATTCAAGTTATTGGTGCATTGTTTACAACTGAAGACTTTAGAGGCACCTGCATGGCTCAGTTGGTTAAGCATGACTCCTGATTCCAGCTCTGATTATGATCTCACTGTTCATGGGACTGAGGCCTACATTGGGCTCTGTGTTGTGTGGAGCCTCCTTGGGATTCTCTCTCTTCCTCCCTCTCCCTCTCTGCCCCTCTCTCACTCACGCATATGCATGTGTGCCCCCACTGTCTCTCTCTCTCTCAAAAAAAATTAAAAAATATAAAAATGCAGACTTTAATGTAAAAGAGCAAGAATATATGAGATTTATGCACCAAATACCTAAATAGAAAATATCTCTTTTATTCATTAATTAGAAGGCAATTAGAATAGAAATAATCCCATGATTTTTTTTTAATGTTTATTTATTTTTGACAGAGAGAGAGAGAGAGAGAGAGAGAGAGAGAAAGAAAGATAGAGAGAGCATGAGTGGGGGAGAGGCAGAGAGAGAGAGAGAGACACAGAATCCAAAGCAGGCTCCAGGCTCTGAGCTGTCAGCACAGAGCCCTATGTGGGGCTCAAACTCACAGACTGCGAGATCATGACCTGAGCCAAAGTAGGATGCTCAATCAACTGAGCCACCCAGGTGCCCCTCACATGAATTGTTTATGGATTCATTACAACCTCTATCAACATTTCAAGTACCTTTTTTTTTCTGGAAATAAACAAGCTGATCATAAAATTCTTATAGGATTTTAAGAACCCTGAATAGCCAAAAAAGTCCTGAAAGAGAAACCTAAATTTGGAGGGCACACATTTCCCAATTTCAACACTTACTATAAAGCGGCAGTAATCAAAACAGTGTGATACCGGCATATGGATATGCCCATAGATTAATAGAATATAATTGAGAATCCAGAAATAAACCAATACATCTATGGTCAATTGACTTTCAACAAGAGTCCCGAGATCATTCAACATAGAAAGAATAATCTCTCAAACAAATGGTGCTGGGACAATTGGATCACCAAAGGCAAAATAATGAAGTTGGACCTTTACTTCACACCATGTACAAAAATTAACTCCAGGTGTATCAATACCTAACATTCTAAAACTCTTATAAGGAAACTCATAGGGGAAAAGCTTTATGAATTTCAATCTGGCAATGAATTCTTAAATATGATATTAGGAGCCCAAGCTCCAAAAGAAAAAAACAAGATAAATTGGGCTTTATTAAAATTAAACATTAAATTTTAATTAATTAATTAATTAATTAATTAAAATGTGTGCGTCAAAAGACAGTATCAATTAGGGCACCTGGATGGCTCAGTCAGTTAAGCGTCTGACTTCAGATCAGTCATGATTTCGTGGTTCACGGGTTCCAGCCCCACATCAGGCTCTTGGCTGACAGCTCAGAGCCTGGAGCCTGCTTCGGATTCTGTGTCTTCCACTCTCTCTGCCCCTCCCCGATTCATACTATGTCTCTCTGTCTCTCTGTCTCTCTCTCTCGAAAATAAATTAAAATAAAAATCATTAAAAAAAAGACAGTATCCATAAAGTGAAGAGACAACCCTGAGAATGTATCAAAATATTTGTAAATCATGCATTTGATAGTGGCCTACTAGCCAGACCATATAAAAATGCTTACAACTCATCAACACAAAGACAAACAACCCAATTTAAAATTAGACAAATGACTTAAATAGACATTTCTTCAAATAAGATATACATTTGGCCAATACACACATGAAAAGATGCTCAACATCATTAGCCATTAGGGAAGTGCCAACCGAAACTGCAAAGAGATACAACTTCATGCCCACTAGGACAGCTGTGAAAGAAAGGAAAATAATACGTGTTGACAAGGATGTGGAGAAATTGAAACTCTCATAGATTGCTGGTGAGACTATTGAATGATGCTAGTGCTCTAGAAAACAAATTGGCAGTTTTTCCAAAAGCTCAAGCATTGATATATGAGGTGTAATTTCATTCTTGGTTATATACCCCAAATTATTCAAAACAGGTTTTTGAACAGATATTTGTACATCAATGTTCATAGAGCATTATTCACAATAGTCACAAAGTGGACCACCCCAAATATTCATCTACTAGTGAATATATAAACAAAATGTGGTATATCCATAAAATGGCATATTATTCAGCCATAAGAGGGAGTAAAGTGCTGATACATGCTACATCGTGGATGAACTTGAAACCATCCTACTGAGTGAAGTAATCCAAACACAAAAGGCCACATATTACATCATTCCATTTACATGAAATGCCCAGAATAGGGAAATCCATAGAGATAGATCTGCAGATAAATGATTTGTAGATTGATAGTGGCCAGGACTGGTAAATGAGAGAATATAAAGTGACTACTTAATGGCAATGGAGTTTGCTTTTTAAGGGGATGAAAATGGTCTGAAATGAGGTAATGGTGATGGTTGCACTACACTGAAAATGTATTAAAGCCATTGAAATGTACACATTAAAAGGTCAAATGGTAAATTACATTTTGGATTTTACCTCAGTTAAATAGCTAATATAATGAAATTATATCAGTTATCACTGTATCACTATCACTATAGAGTTATACATGAATATTCATTTTAGTACTGTTATTCTGGCTTCAGTATACTAAAGGCAGTAATAATGCAGGGAAATACAGAAACCCAAAGAGGAGGTATTGTGACTTAGGAAAATGGATGCAGAGATACTGAATGAATAAAGAGATCTAAAAGGGATAGAATCAAATCCCCTGAATCTGATGATTGATTAAATGTGGGTTCTCCCATGTAGTTTTGATTTGCAGTAGAGTGGATTGGGATGTACTTCATTAAGATAATAAGACAAGCATAAAAAAAAAACTTAGAGGTGAGATCATGATATCAATTTCAGACATAAGAAATTCAGTATTCTAGCAAACAAGAAATGGAAGCAATAAAGTGGGTGCTGAGACTAGGTAGATGACTGAAATATATAAGCATATTGACAGTTGAATTTAAGGAACTGACAGTTGAATTTAAGGAAATTTCTCAGGCAATGTGAAAAAAAATCGCATGACAACAGAACCCTGAGGGCACTACAGGTTTAAAAATATGAACAAAAAGAGCAGAAAAGCATGAGGGTGTTATCAAGAAAGCCAAAGAAAGATAATATTCCAAGGAAAGAATAGGCAGAATTTCTGAGAAGTATCCATTTGCTTGAGTGAAAAATACATTTTTGTTGTAGAAGATTTAAACACTATTGATTGGGTTAGTTCACTTTTACTCCTGTAATAGGAAGTGGATTGAGCCTATACTTAAGCCAAATGGATTTTCAAGTTTCATTCCACTCAAAATTTTCTCACTTACCAAACGGTAATCCCTGGGCACACATATGCATGCACACATGTGCACATTTATTCATTTGTGCCTTACCTCAAATTTCCTGAAGAATAGATGTAATAATCAAGATGAAAAAAATTTATAGAAGTAATAAACTCAATTATATTCCCTTGCATAATAATTTTAAAAATGAAGTAAATTAACACATAGAAATTGTAACTTGTAAAAGTTCTAAGAGGATCACTTTTAATGTATAGGTGTGTGTGTGTGTGTGTGTGTGTGTGTGTGTGTGTACATATATGGCTATTGATTGGTAAAACCAGAATATGAACCCAGGACTTTGACTTCAGAGCCAATGCTGTAACCAGTGTACAGAATCACAGATGGAGGGTTTTTTTTTTATAGAATAATGAGTTACCCTCCTAAACAAACAAGGCTAGGGATATATAAAAGTCACTGCTTCTGGCTTCACATATCTGATCAATGAGAGTAAGTGGAACTTTCTTTTTGAGTTTGAGTCCCAAGAATAAAGCAGCTATTGTTAGGTGGCAGGTCATGTAGCAGTGTCTGAGCCAGGGGTGGGCTGGCCATTTCCAGAGATAGTTCTGAAGTGGAAATTGTGAGCTGATCAGGCCCTCTAACTCATGTCCAGCACACCATAATTTTGCATGATTGCTCATCTGCCCAATGAGGAAAAAGTGTGGGGGAAGACCAAAACTATAGGCAGTCGTGCCAGAAACTTCACCTCTGTGCTCCTTTTTCATGCTTAGTGTGGCAGTTACAAAACAAACTCTCCTCAGGTAGTTTTTGTTGAGAATAAAACATTTGAAATTATTCTAACATTATTTATTATATGGATCTAAAATTGTATGCTTCATACATTAGAATTGTGTGAACTGCCATGGATCTGTAATGGTATGCTAAACTCTCTGATGACAATTGTGTTTTCAGTTTCTCTTTTTTGTTTGTAATGATTTTACTTTATACATTTTTCATGAAATATAATTTGTCAGCAAAACGTTCATGATTGTTGCAGGCTTTTGTGGATTTGTATCTTTTTATCAATATAGAACGATTTTTTAAATCCCATTATCAGATCTTTGCTTTCTCCTTTATTCTGATAGTAATTTTTTACCACATTAGTTTTCTCTTTAATGTTTGCTTGATAAATCTTTGCTTGTCATTTAGTTTTAGCCTTTCTTTGAAATTTTGTTTTTGTTCAGATTTTTTTGAACAGGATATTACTGGGAATTGTTATTGTAAACTATGTGGTTAACTTGCCTTTAAAAGGAAGATTTATTTTTCCACACTTTGACATATATTTTATATTATTTATTGTTTCTGTGATCTTCTATTATGTTTTGTAGGCATACATGCAACTTATTTTTAGTTCTGCATTTTATCTCAGATCCATATTTTTTGTTTTCAATTATTTTCTGCCATGATTATACTTTAGAGGTACTGCTCTTAATTATTTGCAATTTTATCTTAAAGTTTAGAAAGTGCAACTTAAAAATTATACTTAATAACTATAACAGTGACAAAAATTATTTCTTTGAATGTCATTTCTATAAATATAGGTTTAGGCATTCCTCCACTATTTAAATAACTTTACTAATTCTTACTCTAGACTGAGGTTATAAATACAGTACTTAATTCATCAGACCTGTCTCTTTTTCATTTATTTGTGCTCTTCCTCCTTCTTTTCCTTCCCTATTTCCTTTTAACATCCTTCAAACTTTTTCTGTAAAGATTAAAAAACTCTATACAGGTAAAAATATTTACTTTGGTTAACAATCTTGAATAATATTTATATGGATTGTAAGGTTATACATAATATAATTAATTTTGAAAGTTTATCCCCCAATATTTATGATCTCAATTACTTGCTGAATATTAGATTTGATTTTTACTGTTTTTGCATAAATCTTCAAGTAATTTATCTAAAAACATATATTTGTTTCTTTAGTTCTTGATCTCAATGTGCTTTACTTTTCATTGTTTTCATATTCCAGCAATTAAATTACTGTTTATATTATTTCAAATGTGTGTGTGTTGTGTGTATGTGTGTGTACTTTTGGATTATACATATTCAAATTCTATGTAATTGAATCCTAACATTTTTCTTAAACCTGTCTAATTATTTACTATTTTTATAAATGTTTGAGATATTAGAGAAGGCTAAGATAAATTAGATTTTGGTTTCATTGTTAATATTCTAATTTTTTCTTGAATGATCGTATGTTTTTATATTTTAAAATCCCATCAGGTCTTTCATAATTGTGATTTGATTTTCAATTATTTTCATAAACATACTGTATAATTTTAGTTTTAAGACCATTTATTCCATATATCAGGATTTTAGAAAATTTGCTTTAAATAATTTCCTTCAGCCAAATTAATATACCTCTTTCAGAAATGCCTTTTTATATACAGGCTCATTATTTGAATATTTCCTCTATGTTTTTAAAATATTTTCTTTTCATTCTTATATCATCTACGTATGGTTTTAATCTGGGAACTCATGTCCCTGCAGATATCTTATCCTCTATCAAATGTCTTCATAAGTTCTATAAATACCTAAATTAGATTTTTCTTCTTCTTGTCCTTCCACATTTTAAATAGTTTCTTCTTTCTAATTGATGCCATACTCTCAATTTTATTGGGACCATGGAAAATATTTTCTAACTACTTATCTGTATATTTTTGTATATCAGTATCAAAAGGAATTAGCTCACCTATTACTTAGGGCTTGAAGTGTAATTATTTTTCATATATATGTTATATCTTCTGCATATATCTTTAGAGAATGATCCTTATCCTTGGATAAGGATCTAAGAAATTGGACTAACCTTTCTCAGAGAAAAAGCTAAGTTTTAAAAATATTTAATATTAATGGTGAAATTACTAATATTAATATTAATATTTACTATTTTTAATATTCTAAAATACCAGTTGGTAACCTAATATCAAGTAAAAATGTCAGGGAAAGCAAGGAACTACAGAAGAAATCAGAGTTGAGGTAGCTTTAACCCTGAACATATTTGCAAAGTCTGTGAAACTTGAACTAACTTTTATGTGATCTCAAGGGACAGGGAAGAAAGAACAAAAGCCAGATGCAATTTGGGATGTAAGGTGATCCAGAAATAAACTTGATTTTTCCTACACACATGCAATATTATACAAAGAAATTTGCCTTGATGTTGAGTTATGCAGGTGTTAAAAAAGTTTCTAAGGAGGTATATATACCTCAAAGATGGCCCTCTCATCTTGTGTACATAATTCACATCAGCTGTTAGTTAATAAAAGTTCAAGCTTTAAATTTAATTTAGAGTGGCCCTGAGCCAATGGTTCCTTACATCCCTATTAGCCACAAACACAAATCCTATCTGGAAAATTGCACCTATATTCTAGGGCACAGAAATATCCAGAAATTATGCTCTAAGTAAAATGAGCAGGACACAGTAAGAAATCACTAATTATGCAAGGATATAAGTCATCATAAACATGAAGAAAGCATACTTTATCAATTCATAATTATCAACCCAGAATTTATTATTTCATAAAGATGTCACATGGATATTATCACAAACTATAAACTAATATAGATCAGTGCATTTGAAAAAAAAAGAAAGTCAACTTTGAAAATTTCTATGGAGAAAAAGGAACAAAAATAATAATAGTCTTACCATAACTGAATGTTTAGAAATAGAAAGTAATATAGAAATTAAAAATTCAATGGAGAAACTTCTACTTCCAGTGATAGTTGGTACTAGACATACCTTTTGAAAATTAGTAACTAGAAGACTGGACAAAATTATTTCCAGATACTAATGTTGAAATACCACAAGGCTGACTTTCCTAAGAGACAGAATTAATTGGCATGAATTATCCTCATATTTTTCCTGAAGGCATTTTCAGACTAGGGATCAGAGAGGGTTAACACAAGCAGAAAAACAACACTGTAGTACTAATGAAAGGAGACTGAGATTACAGATCTGAGTGGCAGAGGCTACTGAAATTTGTGGAAAAGAATATCAGATAGGAGGAAGTTTTCACAGAAAAAGAGCTCTGTAAATCCAAAAAGGAGTTAGCATGAATGTTTGGGTAAACAAAAATATGAAAATGTATGTGGTTAAATTGTACAAAGCCATGCAAAAAGAAAGTATATATAAAGCGTGTGTGTATATATATATATATATATATATATATATACACACACACACATATATGCCATACATATATACATATATATACACATATATATACGTGTATATATATATACACACACATATATATGTGTATATATATATGTATATGTATATATATATATATATAGAGAGAGAGAGAGAGAGAGAGAGAGAGAGAAGGGAATAGCAGCTGTCAGGGGCTATCAGCTGAAAAGTTCCAGGGCTCACACAGGGCTAAGAGATCCATGAGTTTCAACTTAGAGGGGAGAGACATTGCTGACCACATTATTAATTCAGGAGAAACCTCAAAAGTGCTTTAGAATATGTCAGCTCTAACAAAGGTAAAAAATATTCCTCTACTGGATCAAATTGATCTGTATGCCACTTATGCCTAACAAACTATACCATTCAATCTCTAAATGATGACACCAAAATCCAGTCAATAATTTAATAAATTTAATATACTCCATGTTCAGTATCAAATCAAAAAGTGCTAGACATACAAAGAAGCAGGAAGATGTGACTATTGAAAATGTGCTCAATGGTTAAAGGACAATGAAAATAGAAGAAAATGGAAAATATAGACAGAATTCAATGGGAAAGACAGAGCTAAAAAACATAATCTGAAATGAAAAACTCATTTTATGGGATTAATAAAAGGTAGAAGATGAATAAAAAAAACAATGAAGACATTGCAACATAAATTATCCAAACTAAGAGGCACCTCGGTGACTTAGTGGGTTACATGTCTGAATCTTAGTTTTGGCTCAGGTCATGATCCCCAGATCATGGGATTGAGCCCCACATCTGGCTCTGTTCTGAGTGTGGAGCCTGCTTAAGATTCTCTCTCTTCCTCTGCCCCTCTCCCCCATTCACACTCTATTTATCGATCTCAAAAAATATATAATAATAACAATAACATCCAAGCTAAAACATGGAGAGAAAAAAAAACACTAAAAAATAAATTAAAAGAGATTTGAAGACCTCTTAAATTAATTAAAAGAGATTCGAAGCAACATGGCATAGATATTATTGAATTACAAGAAATGAGGGGGTGCAGAGAAGATATTTGAAGATACAATAGTTGAAATATTTCCAAATTTGAAGGAAACCGAAAGCCACTGATCTAGAAAGGTCAGTGAGACCCAAAAAGGATGCATATGATAAAAACCTTACCAACATATAATATGTCTAATCATATTGGTGAAAAACAGTCATAAAGAGAAATCCTGAAAGCCATTCAAGAGAAGAAAAAATGTACTTTTTTCCTGAAATCTGGATTTGTATAGGACAGCAGAAACTGAGATAAATAATGTTTATGCTTCTAGATAGCAAATCTTTCTTTCTGCTAGGTCTATATTTTTTTTAATGTTTATTTATTTTGAGAGAGAAATAGCATGTGTGCATAGATACATGTGCATGAGTGCTTATTTCCCTTTTTAGTTCAGTTTTTTTTTAAATTTTTTTTTCAACGTTTATTTATTTTGGGGACAGAGAGAGACAGAGCATGAACAGGGGAGGGGCAGAGAGAGAGGGAGACACAGAATCGGAAACAGGCTCCAGGCTCTGAGCCATCAGCCCAGAGCCCGACGCGGGGCTCGAACTCACGGACCGCGAGATCGTGACCTGGCTGAAGTCGGACGCTTAACCGACTGCGCCACCCAGGCGCCCCTTTAGTTCAGTTTTTGAATTACAAAAGTGACATAAGTTCACCAGAAATATTCTAATAATATATAAGTGTTTAAAATAATATCAGTAGATTAGATTTCATGGAAAATTTGACAGAATAAACCTGAAACTCGGGGATTTCCACCCCTAATGAAATATAAAGAAAAAAGGTTGGACAAATGCCCTTAATAGAATATAGAAATGGCGGAAAATATTTCTAACAACTGTAAACAATTTAAAAAGTTTAAAAAGAACTTTAATTTCATGTCATAACTTTGAAAACAGGAAACCTATCTGAGATCAGATCATGACTAGAAATCCCAGCCTTTTGCAATCTTTCCCAAAATTGTCTAGGGAAATGAGTCATTTCAACAGAATCAGGAGAATTCTCTCTAATGTTAATGAGTAGGAAGACAAACAGAAGTCAAGGGAAACATTTCAAAAACAAAAACAAACTAAATACCTTTAGAAAGCCTGAGAAGAGATAGAAAAGGCCATTAAAGTTTGTCATGTTACAGGAAACTGCACTAAATTTGAGGAAAGAGTTAAAGCCAATTGGTATGAGAAATACCTTCTCTGGATGGAGTATATCCCAGTATAAATTCTTAAATAAATATCTCAGGGGAGAAAACAAAGCCTAGATATCCAAAGGACATATAGTTTATTAGCAACTGTCATCCCTTATGGTTTCCTCCTCTTAAGGCAATGGGAAATGTGCTAAGACTCAAGAGTGTGTTAGTTGATATAAAGTGGGCAAATATATGTGTAATTGAATTAGAAGGAGAAAAAAGAAAATGAGGCAGAAAAAGTATTTGAAGGAATAATGACCCCAAACTTCCCACATTTAATGAAAAACAGAAATTTGCAGCTAGATACCAAATGGACAGTAAGAATAAACACAGCCCTTGTCCTAAGACATAATTCAGTAAACAAAAGGTCAAACCATACACTGGGAGAAAAATGTTGCAAAACATATCTGACAAAGCACATGTATCCAAAACACATAATGAACTCTTGTGACTTAATAATAAAAAGACAAAATATTTGAATAGACACCTCACAAGGAAGATGTGTATAAGAGAGATAAGCACATGCAAAGATGTTCAATATCTCTAATTGCCAGAACAAAGCAAATAAAACAACATTGAATGTTCTGCTAAGAATGCAGAAAGCCGTAATGATCGTTTGTCTCACACTTACAAAATCATCAAAATAGCTACATAAACCACAAAATTACAAATTTCCTTGAACTTATCAAAAAGCTGAGTGTTTAGGGCAATGCATAACCTGAAATCACAGGAAACAGAGAAGGCAGCAACGTGGGATGTAAGCACTTGCTTACCGAGGGGAGATGGTAGATACTGTACAGGTTGATGAGAAGATGGAACCTCCTTCACCCCTCACCACATAATGGCCCCATCCTAACCACAAAGTAATACATGTGGATTTTGAGGCCTGTGTATTCTCTAGGAGTCACCATAATAATTGTGAAAGCCAAACCCTGGTTTATTCATATCTGGGGTAATTCAGTCTTGCCACACTAAAGGCCTAGCAAAAGAACAATTCCACTGATTCCCGGGAATGAATGCTATTACTTCAGTCTCTTTTCTTTCCTAAACAAGATGCCTGGCTTTCAACAGGAACAACAAAAACAATAAGAAACACAATCACATGGCAGAAAAAGAAGCAAAATAAAAAAAACTACAAAATGTAAAGAGACAAAATAATCAAAAGAACCATACTCAAATATGAAATTTATGAACTTAGATCATTGATTTTAGATTTCAAACTTTTACATTTATTGAAACACATTTACTGGCCCAGTATATGATCTCTCTTTGTGATTGTTCCACATATACTTGAAAAGAATATGTATTCTGCTGTTGGTGGTGGGAGTGTTCTATAAATCAATTAAGTCAATTTGTTTGATAGTGTTCAAGTATTTTTATAACCTTACTAATTTTCTGTGTTCCTGCTTTTTCAATTACTGACAGACAAATGTTGAAATATCCAATCAAAATTGTTTATCCTGTTGGGATTTTATTTATTTTCTTGTCTGTGGAGTTCTCCTTTTAAAGAATGGAAAAGTTTTGGTCATTAACTTTTAAAAGATTATATATATATATATATATATATATATATATGAAACTATATATATGTGTGTATACATATATATATTTATATATATATGTGTGTGTGTGTGTTACACATATATATAATATATAATATATATATATATATATATATATATTTTTAAACCCCTTTGTATCCCTCTACCAAAATTTTAATTACGTGTGTATTAGACCAGTTTGGTTTTGTCTCACTAATCCAATGTTCTCTTTATTTTTTTTCAGACTTTCAAAAAAAATTGTTGATACTGTGTTTTATGGCTTTAGATGTTACATTTTGTCTTTTTTCATATCTTTCATTTGTATACTCTCCATATCCATGATTTTCTTTAAAACATGTTTTACTTAATACATTAGCAGTCCTTATTTGCTAATTCCATGATTTACTTAATTTCATGGTCTTTTTCTCTTTACTGATTTTCTTTCTAATTATTTATTAAATGTCCCCTGCTTCTTTGCAAGTCTAGTAATTTGATACCTGGACATTGTGAATTTTACACTATTAAGTGCTAAATTTTGTTTTCCTTCTTCAAAAAATGTTTAACTTTTTTTCTTTCAGGCTATTGTTGAGTAGCCTGATCCTTTTCTTTTGTTAAGTTCTATTGGAGCAGGTCTAGTTATAATTAGCCACACTATTATGTTGGGTTCATTTTGGGGTCTCAATCAGCTGTCCTAGTTGTCCTGAATTATTCTAAACTGTTGTTGAAATAAACTGAAAATGCTCCATGACTGGATGAACTCTTCTAATTGTTCATCTTATAGCTCCTCAACTGTCCTTTGCTCAGCTGCATGGAGTTTCATTCGTGTATGTTCTGATCACTAGCCATTACACTGAACGAGTGGACACCCCATGCAAAATTTTGCAGTTCTTTTTCTATCCAGCACCCTTCTCTCCTATTCTCTGCCATGCAGATTGCATATACCTGAGCTCCTTGAGCTCCATCTCAATTATCTCACCTGTTAGACTGCGATGCTCTGCCAGGGTTCTCCTTCTCTTCACCTCAGTCCAGGATGTTTCTTTAGGCCTAACGTGGACAAAATTATAGGTTTTACCTCATTTGTTCCTCTTCTCAAAGAACACAGTTTCTGCTGCCCGTTATAGGTTCTTTGAAAATAGTTATTACATATGCGTTTCCCTAGGTCTAGTTATTTTTATTTTGCAATCATCTATGATAACAGAATGGCATTGTGATGAATCTAGTTCACCTGATCCTTATGTTATAATGGGTGCAGTTTTTAAGTGTAGTGTTATCCCTTGCCTCCTACATTTTGATGAGTCTGTATTCCCTTGTCCATTGCTCTGTATTTAGTGTTAGGTACTGGGAAATACTATTTGTTGTAAATGTCGATTATTTGCTTAAATTGAGACAGGAGAAGTTAATAGTTTTTTAATCCTATATACACCATATATTATCAACATTGCTCAAAGATTTCTGCCTGGTATAAGGCATCCTTTCCTGTTTTCTAGCATCATTACTTGTGTAGAAGCTCATTTTTATATCTTACTTGCAGTGCAAATTTTGGAGGTAATTTAGATGCTTGGACTCATATCACTATCTTGAAATGAAAGTCTTTCACGGATTTATTAACTGATAGAATCAATAAATACCCATAAAATATAAATATTAAATAATAAAATTAGTACCAAATCTATGTAACAATCTAAATATGTATTTAGTACCTAAGATTTATGACATTTACTACATAAAGAATAATGGGCAGCATTGTACTTTATAGAGAAAAGTATAGTTTTAATAGCAATTAAAAAGATGTAAATTAAAACAATTTTTAGGTACAATTATATTCCTATTAAGCTGGCAAAACGAAAGTAAACACCACATATCAATTTTTTGGGTTCATGCAATTTGTTTCTTATAATACTTAAAATTTACTATCCTCTTCTTTCTAGAGTTAAATATCACAATAAAAAAATGGAACCAACAGAACTATCTGTATACTTTAAACCTACATTTTCCCTTTAGGAATATGCTCCCTGAAAAGTATTCCTCAAGAAGAAATTTTAAGGTAAATTAAGCAAAACCTTTATGGCCTCAAAATCACTTTTATGATTGTTGGAAATGAACTAAATATCCAACAAAAATATTATTTCTATGCAAAATATACAAGATTAACATAATGGAATGCTGTGTATATTTAAAATGTTAATTGTTTATCTCATTTCAAAATATGGAAATGTTTATGGGAAAGGCTAATTAGTGCAAAACACAAAGTATTATAGACCCAATGATGTTGAATCATTTTTATATATGTATATATACATGTAAATTATAATTTTTGCATTATATTTTAAAGATAATCAAATAAATCCATTATCAATATTCAAAAGGTCCATCAGTTTACATAGTCTCCTAATAGTAAAGCTGGGTATTCTTTTCTACTAGTTTTAATATGAAAAATGTGTATACAGAAGCAAAATTTTTAAAACATTGTGTTCAAATTTTATGTGAATATTTTAAGCAAAATGACATGAATATTTAAAAAACAGTTGCCTTTTTCAAATTTGTTATTTTTAAATATTATAAAATATATTTTTAATTGCATAAATTTCATGGAAAGAAGTGAAAGCATGGTATAAATCTTACGAATTCATCACACTGAACTGCTGTGTAAGAGAATCACTGTGGTGTCTCACAGACAATAGACTTTCTCTTGCAATTACCATCATTTTCCCCAGTTTCTGATTATTTTCAAAACAATAACCATTTGGGCAGTGGTTAATTGTTTCTCTTCACACATTTGACACATTCTTCATTGCTTTTAGTGGATGTGAGTCTTTTACTAAACCACAATTATAATTAAGACTGATGAAATCATTAAGCTTGTTGTAAACATTCAGTTTATCCAAATAGAGTTTGGCAACATTCTAAAGGTCTTCTGTCAGGTTCATTCAATGTTTAATTATTTGTTGTTGATGTTGAATTCCAGCATGATTGTTGTCATTTGTCATTATACTCTCTTAGAGTAAGTCAACTAATTTTATTTATAATATTTCTGATCCACCTACATTTAAAATAACCTCAAATATTACTTTTAAAAAGTGTTAATTCATCTCTTCTATTATTAATATACTGAAAGCCAAGAAATATTATTCTGTTTGCTCACTGGGTAAGTAAATAGGTATTTAGCATTTGTTACAGACCAAGTCCTGGTGAGACAGAAATTAAAATAAAAGATCATCCCTCACCTCAAGGCTCTTATGTTCTAGAGCTCTGATAGTGTCATATAGACAAAGTGCTATGAAAAACCTAGAGAACTCTGTGCAAATTCCAACCAGGTTAAGGGTTTCTGAGACAAGTTTTGCTTCTTTAACCTTTTATAGTGTATGTGAAAATAGAGCAGATGTATTTTACACAATTAAACTGTGTGTTCAGAAAGTCCACTTGTCTCTTGTCTGACACCTGTCCCTTGTGAATCTTAAGGATTTCACAGAAGATATGGAAACTTGCAGGGAACTATTTCTTTATTAAACATGTGGTAAGACAATTGGCAGTTTTAACTTCAGAGGACTTTGCTTTAAAATCTTTTTAGACAGGCCAACTGGTGGGTTTTATGTCTATTATCTGGTTTCTGACATGTAAATACTAAAAAACGTTTTTTCTATGTATTTTGAAGAAAAAAAAGAAAAATGTTGGCAAACACCCTGCTTCATGAACATTTTGCTTCATCAAATATCACCTAGGATGTTTGGTGAATTTGAGTGATTATTGAAGATGTCACTTCTCACTACTGCTCTCAGCCAATGTTTAGATCTTCATATTTCACAAAAGGAATAATAGCCTGGGGCGGCATTCCTTAGTTTCATTTCAGTGAGTTTCTGATCAGTTTTAAAAGTAAAATTAGACATTATTTAAAATAGTTTAAAATCTCTTTGAAGGATTAATTTTTTCAAAGTACCCTCGATTGAAATAATTTTGCTATTTTACAGTTGCTCAAGAGCTTTTTCAAAGGCCTTGTCTAAAGAAATCAAATTGTTTTGTGAATAAATTTATTTAAAAAAATTTTAACGTTTATTTTTGAGACAGAGAGACACAGAGCGTGAGCAGGGGAGAGGCAGAGAGAGAGGGAGACACAGAATCGGAAGCAGGCTCCAGGCTCTGAGCCATCAGCCCAGATCCCCACGCGGGGCTCGAACTCACGGACCGCGAGATCGTGACCTGAGCTGAAGTCGGATGCTTAACCGACTGAGCCACCCAGGCGCCCCGTTTTGTGAATAAATTTATAGGGACAGCATAAAATAAGTGTTTTATTATAACTTACTGGCAAATATTTCCTTTTAAAAAATAAAAACAGTAAGTAACATCATCTAAAACTTGACTGTGGATCAGGTAAGATGGTGGTAGTCAAATGTGGTTACGCCTTAAGATCACCCGGAGATTTTTAAAAAAAATACTGTTGTATGTAACACAACCAGAGGACAATTAATCCAAATTTCTAGGGATAAGGCCCTGGCAAGGGTATTTTAAATTCCTCAGTTATAAAAATCTCTTTGGTAAGAGTCAGCTGCCCTAGTCAGACTGCAGGTGACCACCTTAAGCCCTGGGTTTGTTGACTGAATGGGGAGAAATATAGTCTGTGAGATAATGTTCCATTTTAGGAGAAAATTCCAATCAAAGCTCTTAAATTTAGTCTAAAAATTCACATCATTGGCCACTGTATCATCTTGATCACTTCCCAAGGTGGGAAAATCAGTAGTTCTTAGTTTTGGTAAGGAACCAAGAAAAGATCATTTTAACTCAATCATATTAAGAAAATTAAAGAGCTTTTTCAAATATCAAAGTTAACCATAGTATATATGAATGAGGCTCCTGAAAATTAGGAGCCTCACATAAAAAATTCACACTTATTTGCAGTCATTTTATCTAGAGCAAATTCCTTTTCAGATACTGAAGATTTTCCATCCAGGCTCTTTGAATTAGAATTCAACAAGAAACCAGGGGAGTGATGGACAGGGCACAGTGGAAACTTTTATTCCTATCTAGTACTAAGTAAAAATTTTAGAAATGTTTAGGTTGTCAGATAATTAGTAATGAAAATATTTTGTACATAAGTGATTCTTAGCAGTTGAATTATTTTTATATGGTCTTGAGCAAGATTAGTGATCTATATTATTTTCTCCTGTCTTTTAGATAGTTGAAAGTAAAGAAAAAAGCATGAGTTCTCTGGGGTGATACAAATGGTAGTAAGGTTTTCTTCAATTTTCTTATTCTAGAAAGGACACAACTCGTGAAAATCCATGTGATGGTTTGGAAAGAGCATGGGCCTTGGAAGCAGACAGGCTTATATTTTAATTATACCCCTATTTTCTAGTAGTGTGATACATGGCAAGGTCCATATGTTGTAGTTTAACTTCATATGCTTGTTTATAGCCATCATTATTATTCCTTTTTTGCCTTTCCCCAATCCTTTAAATATCATCAGTCTTCAACGTTTGTTAATATTTTTTTTTCACTCTCCCCCACAGTCTGCCCATTACATTCGCATGATTTCCTGGCTCCAAACAGTGTGTCTAAACTGGAGATATGGCCATAGCCTGGGTATAGCCCCAGTGTCTTTACTCAATGAGATGTCTGATTATATCCTAGACACATCTCCCTAAGTCTCTTCCAGGTATCTTCAAGCTCAATATATCCAATATTAAATTTGTCACTGTTCTTTCAGAAGATTCTTTGTCATGTATTCCTACCTCAATGAACAATACTTCTAGTTTGATTCAAGTTAAAACTCTGAAAGAAAATTCCCCATATTCAACTTTAAACACAATGTTTAGTCAATCACCAATTTATGTCAGTCTTCAACCTAACATGTCTTTAAGTCTTTGATTATATCCACTTATACTCCATTCTTATCATCACTTTCTCAGTTTAGGTTAATCACCTAAACCTTAATTTAGGTTAACATTATAATTACCTCCTTTTTATTTATTTATTTCTTTTGAGACAGAGAGAGAAAAAGAGAGAGAGAGATAGAGAGAGTGCACGAGCAGGGGAGGGGGAGAGAGAGAGACAGAGAGAGACAGAGAGAGAGAGAGAGAGAATCTTGAGCTGGCTCCACACTGTCAGTGCAGAGCCTGACGTGGGGTTCGACGTGGGGCTCAAACTCACGAACCATGAGATCATGACCTGAACCAAAATCAAGAGTCAGGTACTTAACTGAGTCATCCAAGTGCCCCATCATAATTATCTTCTATGATCTACACCTTATAACAACTTTCTATGCAACTTCTTTTTAAGTTATTATTCAGTAATCTAGTACTTTTTCCCATTTCTTGTCATTTTCACCTTACATGATTCTAACACATTTAACTCTTAACTCTAGTACTTTCTGCATCTGGCCCAAAATTCATCTATATAAATATATATATATTTCCAACTTAGACTCATTCTTTACAACTGAACTTTCAATTTAAATCTCATAAAAATTAACAGAATATCTATTGCAGTTATCCTTTCTTGTATTAGCGTCGTATTTAGATGTGTGGGATATGTGTGTGTGTGTGTGTGTGTGTGTGTGTGTGTTTGTGTGTTTGTGTGTGTTTCTGGATAAAGAGGAGACAAAGCTGCAACTGTATCCAATTTAGATCACAAGATCCTGCATGTCAAACCTGACACCATTATTGAATGAGATTTCCAGGGTCTTGAAATAAGAGTGAGGATATTTTGCTCATGGGGAGATTGTAATTTGTGTCGTCACAGGTCGTAATGTTAGATTACAAACGTTGTCACAGTTTGAATCCCAGCTCAACAAAAAGTGGAGTCACCCTTTGAATTTGGATTGGCATTGTGACTAATGATATTTGATTAACAGAATGTTAATGTAGAAAATTAAGTTGAGTTCTGAACCTATGCTTTAAGAGGCCTTGGACCTTCCTCTTGCTACTTCTTGGGACTATAGGATGACACATGGACAATGTGAATTAGAGAACATGAGGAATACAAATATGACATTTCAGCTGAGCGATGTCACCACCTTCACCATTCCAGCTGGGCTAGGAGCTGACTGCACACTCATGAGTGGAACCATTCAGGACCAATAAAAGAATCACCCGCTTTAGCCTAGCCAAGTTCAAAAGATAAGATCACATCACTTCTCAGTCCCAACCTTTGCAAATGTTCTCATCTTACTCAGAGTTGAAGCCATGCTACTCAGGATCAAAGACTGATAATATCTGGTGCTCTGCTATCTCTCCATCTCATCTTTTTTGTACTGATATCTTGCCTCTTTACTGTTCACATTGGCTTCCTTGATTACTCCTCAAACAAGACAGACAGGCAAATCTTTACTGTAGCTATTGCATCTTCCCCAAATCTTTTCCCAGTAAACCACTTAACATCCTCACCTGATCAAGGCTTTGCTTTAATCTCACTTCTCATTGTGGGCTTCAGTGATAACTTCTACTTAAATCTGTAGCCTTTTCTGTGTCCCATTCCTGTTCTACTTTTTCTTTGTACCCCACAGCATTATGACATAATACAATATTCTAATGTAGTATAAAATTTATATAATTCTATTATTTATGTTTTTCTACCCACCAAAATAAGTCCCACAAAGGCAGAGATCTAAGGTTCATAGAGGTACCTCATACAACCATGACAATATAAAGTGCTCAGTATATATTTGTGGGGGAAAAATGACTAAATTTATGTAAAAGGGCATCATTTTTAAATACTTGTATTATTTTTTAATTTCTCATTATATTCTAGAGATTTTCTCATGTTTTAAAATATTCTTTAAGCATTTTAATGGGTATAACACTAATTTAACAATTCAGTGATTATTGGAGTTAAGCTTCACACTATTAGATATAATGCATGAATGAAAATCTTGTAAATGAATTTGTGTTTTAGAATAAATCCAATAAGGAAATGGGATGGATCAGAGGATATGAATATTTTAAAGTCACAAGTTTTTTTCTAAATGCAAAGATAATTAATGTGCAATACTAATCTCTTTTTAAAAAGTGAAAATTAGATAACAGCGAAGTTAATGACAATTGACGCTGTGACTCTGCTTTATAATTTCTCTACCAGATAATAAAACAAATGGTCATTCATATATATTTATGACATAATATATATACGCTTGACAAAAATATACGCACACATTTTTATGTAAAGTTACATACATAATAGGACCAAATTTTGATTAAATTCTGACATTTGCAATTATGCCTGCATGTAATTTAATATGTTCCACAAAATAGAGAGTTGGGTTATAGTTGGGATTCTGCATTTCAGTTTTATATGTATATGTATATATTTAAGATAAGAAATTGGTCCAAGAGGTTAAAATTAATAATTTATTAAGTAACCTTTAAATAGGTAAGATTTTATAGGAAATGCGTCTTTCTCTTCAATTTGCATTTGTCATTTTTTTCTCTAGGAATAAGTGACATGGGTTGAATAATGAATACTACTTAGCTTATTAATCCAAATATTAAAATATACACCACTTAGAATATTTATCTGACATTCTGGAAAATTTAGCCATAACTGATCATCTCAGCTTTTTTTCTTAATTGTAAGACACAAACTATTAAAATATAAACATGATTTTTTTTCATTTTCATGCATATCCTATAATAGGGCAAACATGAAAAAAAAATATTGTTCTTATCCATAGTTTTTGAGATGTGTATTCTCTAGAGAATTTCCTTTCTACAGAAATCAAACAATTTTGTTCATCTTGACCTGTCTCCTAATTTTTGAGGCAATGCTGGGAGGTGTTTATGTAAAAGAACTAATTTTTCCCTAATGATTTGATTCACACTGATTTCCCTTCAAAAGTTCCTTTTGTAACTTTTGCCTGAAACATCAAATTATCACCTCATTACATGGTTTCTTGTTCAATGCTCCAGGCAAAATTATGAGTTCCCCAAAGCTGTCTAAGATCCTACTCTCCTTACTGTATTTTTCCTTCTCTGTAGGAAACCTGTGCCTGAGATACTTCAAAATCTTTCTCCAAAATGGTATAGCAAGAGTGAGAATTATTATAAAACAATTATTTTTATCTTTCAATATTCACTGTTTTAATTTTTTTCTGATTTTTAGGTAGAAGCTTCTGTTGCCTAAAACAAACGAACACAAACCAAAAAAGCCCACATTTTTAAGTAATCTTAAAATCCTAAGGTAGAGCTTACCTGTTATTCCTTCTCCATAAACCCAGATTTACAGTCAATTCTTTTTTTTTTTAATTTTTTTTAACGTTTTATTTATTTTTGAGACAGAGAGAGACAGAGCATGAACGGGGGACGGGCAGAGAGAGAGGGAGACACAGAATCGGAAGCAGGCTCCAGGCTCCGAGCCATCAGCCCAGAGCCCGATGTGGGGCTCGAACTCACGGACCAAGAGACTGTGACCTGAGCTGAAGTCGGACGCTTAACCGACTGAGCCACCCAGGCTCCCCCAGTCAATTCTTTTTAACTCAGAGTTTAGGCTAGTGTACACCTGTCACGTGAAAGTAAGTTTACAGAAAAAAAAGATTAGTTTTCTGCCTTTGTACGGCTATAGCACCTCACACAGTGTACCTAATAGGTAAACAAAGAGGATATTGATGAATATTATTTTATTTCAGAGGATTCAGCTTATCAGAGGGAATATATCTTCTTGTTTGGGTAAATTAACTCTAGGCATTTCCCTCTGTTCGTATGCCAATGGAAGTACAGATATTTTGATAAAATATTTTTATACATTTGTGACAAGAATATACAGTAATTAAAGGTTTCTAAAATAATATAAACTATCAGTTTTATTTGCATTCAATTTGAAAAGGAAAAGGAAACTGAATTGAGAAAGGTTGTTGATCTGCATATAATTTTTTACCAAAACATGCTGTTTTTAAAAGGCATTCTGGGGGCTCCTGGGTGGCTCAGTCTAAGGTTAGGCCTCCGACTTCAGCTCAGGTCATGATCTCATGGTTCATGAGTTTGAGCCCCGTGTCCGGCTCTGTGCTGACACCTTGGAGCCTGGAGCTGCTTCGGATTCTGTGTCTCCCTCTCTCTCTGCCCCTCCCCTGCTTACACTCTGTCTCTCTCTCTCAAAAATAAATAATAAACATTAAAAACAATTTTAAAAAAGGCATTCTGGATTCTTCCCCTTAATTTATAAGGTCTACATCTCTTCTCAAAACTAGGGGAGTTTGTGAATGTTTTAACCAATAGAGTATGGCAGGTTTAATGCTATAGTACTTCTGAGGTTAGGTCATAAAAGTATATACAAAAAAATAAAAAATAAAAATAAAAGGCCATATAGCTCCCAGCCGATTTACTCAGGACTCTAACCTTGGGGAAAGTCGGCTGCCATATACAAAACCCTTGCATCCTAAGACAGCATGCTAGTCAGCAAACCAGACAAGCACAGCCTCCTCTCTGTCTCCAGACATGTGAGTGAAGTCCTCTTGGATTGTTTAGACCATCCCATCTACTTGCTGAATACCAAATAGTGACATCAGTCCCTGCCGTAAGGAACACAATTGCTCAACTCAGATCAGCCCAAATTCATAACCTACAGAATCTGGGAGATAATTTAGAATGGCTGTTATTTCAAGCCTTTAAGTTTGTGGTAGTTGTTCGTTTGTTTGTTTGTTTTTAACATAGTAATAACTGAAACAGCTTTCAAAATGAAAAAACTTGATGCATTACAAAAAATTGTGATGTAAAAACCTCTGTGTCAAACCAAGGAATATAATATAAGCAAATGTAAAGTGGACCCATCAATATGAAGTCCAAAACAAAACATAAGCCAAGGACTCTGAGAAGAGTATTTTAAAGTGAAAAACAAAACAAAAACATAATTTTTTATAAATGATATGATGAAGATACTGGATAAAGAATGAGAAGGAGTGTTACAATACTATATATTTAAAAAGTAATCACAAACTGTCACCTTCCTGACCTTATTTCCCTTACCCTCTCAATGTTCCTTAGGTATATTTATACGTTTTAGAAAAAATACCTTATAACAATGGATTGTATTACATTCTTCATAGGACAAAAATCTACTGTTTCTTTTTATGTTTTTCCAAAATGAAAAATAAATGTATATACATATATATACACAGTCTTTGTACTATTTAATAAAATGAATGTTAATTATGTTTCCAGTCTCTTATTTATTTATTTATTTATTTTAATTTTTTTTTTCAACGTTTATTTATTTTGGGACAGAGAGAGACAGAGCATGAACGGGGGAGGGGCAGAGAGAGAGGGAGACACAGAATCGGAAACAGGCTCCAGGCTCTGAGCCATCAGCTCAGAGCCTGACGCTGGGCTCAAACTCACGGACCGCGAGATCGTGACCTGGCTGAAGTCGGACGCTTAACCGACTGCGCCACCCAGGCGTCCCTCCAGTCTCTTATTTAGAAGCACCTTGTTTTATCCAATATTCATAGAAAGGATTGAAAAAATTAAAATATTGTTAATTATAATAGAGCATGATGAATGCACTATTTTTAAAATGTGTTCATCATAACACCTGCTTTAATATATTTTTGTCAGAACTTCGAAGCTGGAAATTTAGATCATTTAGTTTATGGAAATGACCAGAGAAAGTCTTTCCTTATTGTCAAATCTATCAGCCAAGTCATTCCATTAGGAATAAAAGTCTGACTTTGTTTGTCAATTCTATTTAGCATGTTAATATGCATTTCAGTCACACACCCCCACCTCTAACCTCTGAATTCCGAGATAAAAAGATGACGCATGGAGACCCCTGTATCTTCACTGTTTCTTAGGATGTTTTGTTTTTATTTCAAATTACTTATCCTTAGAAGTCACTCATTCTTTGACAAGAGGGGGATGGAAAAGTTAAAAATTTTAAAATATTCCTCTGATAATAACCCAGATGTTTTTCATGCTGAGGCAAGGCATCAATCTGAGTAAGATTCAGCAGAAAGGTTTGTGTAACTACATTCTTAATGTGGGTGTGGGAAAGCGCAACTTGTGAAAAGTGAGATGGAAAAAAAGTTAGCCTGAGAGCCCCGTGAGTTGTTGGCACATCCTCAAGATCAGTTTTATTTATTTTATTTTTTAAATTTATTTCCAAATGAACACATTTTATTTAAATATACATTAGATGTGACATATTTACATACCAAAGTAAGCATCACCAAAATCAACATATAAAGAATTTCATCAACTCAAATAATTTATTCCGTGTTGTCCATTTTAAGACTAGTCACCGCCCCCACCACTCTGCTTTGCTACTCACCAAATTCTTGGCCCAGAAATCAGTGATCTCATTTCTATCACTATAGATTAGTTTTGCCAGTTCTAGACTTTATATTAATGGACTCATCTAGCATGTGCTCATTTTTATGGTTATAGATTTGCATCTCCTCTGAATAAATATATATATATGGTAAAATTACTAGGTTGTATGGTAGATATATATTTAATATTAAAAGAAACTTCCAAATGATATTCAAAGGATATAGTTACTCCACATCCTTATGAGCCCTTTTTATTGCCTATCTTCTTAATTTCTGCTATTCTAATAGGTTTATAGTTTTATTTCATTGTAGTTTTAATTTCCATTTACCTATGACTAAAAATACTGTTTTTTCATACACATATTAGCTAAAAATATATCTACTTTTATCAAGTATCTGTTCAAAACATTTGTCTATCTAAACTTAGTCATGCTCTTATTGAATTGTAAGATTTAAAAAATGATATCTCACATATAATTTAAAATATATATATAATTTACTATATATATAATTTGTTTTTTTCAAATTCTTTACAGTGTTTTCCTTTTTCTTTTATTTATTGTTTAATTTTTAAATTTTATTTAAATCCAAGTTAGTTAACAGATAGGTAATAATGATTTTAGGAATAGACTTTAGTGATTCATCACTTACGTATAACACCCAGTGCTCATCCCAACAAGGGCCCTCCTTAATGCCCATCTCCCATTTAGCCCATCCCCCCACCCAACACTCCTTCAGCAACCCTCAGTTTGTTCTCTGTGTTTAGTGTCTCTTATGGTTTGCCTGCCTCTCTCTCTTTTAATCTCATTTTTCCTTCCCTTGCCCTATGTTCATCTGTTTTGTTTCTTAAATTTCATATATGAGTGAAATGATATATTTATCTTTCTCTGATAATACACTCTGGTTCCATCCACATGGTTGCAGATGGTAAGATTTCATTCTTTTTGATCTGAGTAGTATTCCATTGTATATATATTCCTCATTTTATTTATCTATTCATCCATTGATGGACATTTGGACTCTATCCATAATTTGGCTCTTGTGAATAGTGCTGCCGTAAACATTGGGGTGCATGTGCCCCTTTGAATCAGCATTCTTGTATCCTTTGGGTAAATACCTAGTAGTTCAATTGCTGGTTTGTAGGGTAGTTCTAGTTTTAATTTTTTGAGAAACATCCATACTGTTTTCCCAAGTGGCTACACCAGTTTGTATTCCCACCAACAGTGCAAAAGTGTTCCTTTTTCTCTGCATCCTCACCAATATCTGTTGTTTCCCGAGTTGCTAATTTTAGCCATTCTGACAGATGTGAGGTATTATCTCATCATGGTTTTGATTTTGTATTTCCCTGATGATGAGTGATGTTAGCATTTTTTCATGTGTCTGCCAGCCATCTGGATGTCTTCTTCAGAAAAATGTCTGTTCATGTCTTCTGCCCATTTCTCCACTGGGTTATTTGGATTATTTATGGGTTTTTTTTTGGGGGGGGGTGTTGAGTTTGGTAAGTTACTTATAGATTTTGGATACTAGCCCTTCATCAGATGTGTAATTTGTAAATGTCTTTTCACATTCTGACACTTGCCTTTTAGTTTTGTTGATTGTTTCCTTCACTGTGCAGAAGCTTTTTATCTTGATAATGTCCTAATAATTCATTTTTGCTTTTGTTTCCCTTTCCTCCGGAGACATGTCGGTAAGAAGTTGCTGTGTCAAAGAGGTTGTTGCCTGTTTTGTCTTCTAGGATTTTGGTGGTTTCCTGTCTTACATTTAGGTCTTTCATCTATTTTGAGTTTATATTTGTATATGATGTAAGAAAGTGGTCTAGGTTCATTCTTCTACATGTCGCTGTCCAGGTTGCCCAACATCATTTGCTGAAGATCAGTTTTAGGAAGGAATACATTTGTAAGTTGAAGAGCTATAAGGTGGTTTGCTTAAAACTCCCACCCACCTACTCCTTTGAAAACCCTGACATAAATCCAAGTTTATGTATCTTTTATTTAAAGAACACTGATTTATAAAACAACAAACACTAAGTTTTATACTGAGTCAATATAGTACTGAATGGTGTATAGATAGTAAACTTTATTGTTATGAGTTAATTTATATTGATGTTTATGTTTTATTTATATTGTTAGTAGTATTTGTGATTTGGCCTTTACTCTAAAGTCCACTGTATATTGTTATTTATTACTTATTAACTCCATCAGTGTGGGAATAGGTCCTGAGTAATGTGGAAGTGCCCATTATAAATTCCCAGACCATGGAGTAAGAGTAGCCATCATCAACTAGCCTATAATGATACAAACATTTGATAACATATTCCATGCTTTATCTACATAACTTAATTTGTTATAACATGTTAATAAAAATGAAGATTATGTAGTTTTATTAAAAGTGATGTTTTTCAGAAGTTTACATATAATAACAATTCCTTTACAATGTTTTTTCATTTCCTTAAGGCCACGTGACCAGGCTCAACTTCATTTTTCAGTAAGAGCTCAATCATTTACTTGTTATATTTCCATTGTTATTTTCTATAATTGCTCATGTATAATTCATCATTTGGGCCACCCTTATTACCATTTTGGTCCAACATTTTGTTATGTGCCCTAAGACCATGTCATTTTGTTTATAACTACATCGCAAGCAAATAAACTAGCGCCTGACTTTTAGATGAATTTTTTTGATGAATAAACTAAATGAATTAACAGAATGTTGCAGATAATTGTCTTTATTAATATTACTAAGCTTTCCATTTATTTCCCAGATGTTTGTTTCCTTATTTTTTGGAAAACAATAAATTACAAGCTCCAAAAAGTAAAATCACATTACCTTCATCTAAGAACCAAATTATATGATGGCATATTGGCCAGATCCAAGTTTAAGAATTTGCATCAACATAAAAATCTCAGAACAGTTAAAAAAGTAATAATAACCAAAAAGTTAATAATAATCGTAAAACACACTCCCTAATCCATACAACAGCTATGGTATTTAATCCTTAAAAGATACAGTGCTTACTTATTTCATAAATTCATTGTTTTTGATTACGCCCCCAAAATTATGCAGATTTTTCTCAGTTTAAATATTCCCTTGATATATGTTATTTTGTATTTTAAGGAAAAGTATCTTTCAATATCTTGTTCTTACACTACTTTTTAATAATTTTTATACTAAGTGTATCCATGTTTACTTTAAAAAATATTACAGAAATCTCATATAATGAAGTATTAATTAATACTGAAACTTATTTGCCTTGCTGAAGATTTAGTGCTCATTCTATTTTATTATGGTCATTTGGTCATTTGCTGTTTATATATTTATCTTTTTGAGAATAAATTTCTTATATATCACTTAATTTGACATGTATGCATATTTTTCTCACAAATTTTTAAAGGATTTCATCTGGAATTTTGTTTATGGCTTCTCATTTTTGAATGATTTTATTTCCATTGGATCATTGAATTATATTTATGAACTTCTGTTTTTATAAGCTGTCTTATTAGAAGAATTACTGGGCAACCTTTTAATTGGCAAATAATAATGTATTTCATTATTATAAAGTTACTGACCTGTATTTAATGCACTTGAGAAGACAATTTCCCTTTCATTTGATATATCTTTTATAATAAATTCTAAAAAGTAATTGATAGGATTGACTCACTGATTACTACCCAACTGTGCTTAGTTAAAAGACCAGCAAACAAATTATTTTTATAGTTCTCTGAATGTTCTTCTTGTCCAGCATGTTGAAAGCTATTCCATCTCCTTTGACATGGGTTGATCCAGACTGACTTTGCTAATAATGACTTGATAATTTATGACTAGCTGTCTCCAAGTTAGAGGACTATAATTCTATTTCACAAGTACTTCTATATAGTTCAAGGAGACAACAATGAGAGAAGATAAGAAGAAAAGAGCATCTTTTCTGATCCTACAATCATAAAGGCTATCAATTTCATTGTAGAGTGAGTCTTTTTATCTGAAAACTGAGATAAAGTCTTAAAAGTAAAATATCTAAGATTTAAGTTATTGAACTGATAGGTTTTTAGTCAAACTTTCCTATAAAACACCTTACCAACTGTTTTCTGCACAGATAATTAAGTATACTTCCATTTATTAAAGAAATCTTTGTGATAAATTGAGGGCATGAGAATAAGCCTCAAGACTCCACCACTTTTCTTTGACTAGAAAAGTCACGTGAATTTAGACAACAATCTGCATTTGACAGTGTAGTTCTTTCATGCAAATAAGACCCTGAAGAATGGTATTAAAAGATGTCTCATTATCAGTCAATAAAAACGAAACAATAATTGCTTAATTTTCAAGATTACATTTTATTGTTTAGTTTCCCAATTATTATGTTTTCTGCTTTTGGATGAATATTCTAAAGAGAAACTAAAGAGAAGACAACAGAACAGTATTCCCTGATTGCCTTGTGTGTGTGTGTGTGTGTGTGTGTGTGTGTGCGTTTTCTTGATAACCTTAGGAAAAAGCTATAAGCTTTTACAAATATTATCTTCACAATTTACCCAGTCATGTTTTGTATCATGTGAGATTACACTTTTATTGGATGGCTTGATCTATTGCCTCCCTTTTTTTCTTCTAAATAGCCATTATTTTTGTCCTGTTTGCCCTTTACTTTCTTGAGTAAAATCCAATCTGCACCATTCTGAACAGAGGAAGAAACTGCTGATGATCTTTTCAACATTAATCTCACTCATATTAATGGTAATATCACGTCTATTTCGATTGTTCTTGACTCTCCTGCCTTTCTCTCTGGAAACATATAAATGACCCCAGAGTATAAATCTTCAATCTGAACCTGAAGTGGCATTGAGCATCTCTGGATTTCAACTTCATTGTTCTTTCTGGAAACACTGTCTGTACCTTGTTTCGAAAGACATCTATTACTCATGGTTAATTGCTGTTGGGGGAAAAAATGTCTTTTTTTGCTTAGGGCTATTGATAGCAATTGGCTCCCATTTATTCATAAAAAA
The DNA here is from genome assembly GCF_022837055.1 of Prionailurus viverrinus. Classification (NCBI taxonomy): domain Eukaryota; kingdom Metazoa; phylum Chordata; class Mammalia; order Carnivora; family Felidae; genus Prionailurus; species Prionailurus viverrinus. Next base: position 93,693,222 of record NC_062565.1, on the reverse strand, counting down.
CTATGTCCTATTTCAGAGATACTGAATGATGTACTACATTAAAGTATATTTAGATAGTTTATACCTTAGTTTTAAAGCCTTTATTAAGTGCTATTCTGTTCATAAACAACTTATTGAATTACCTTTCTATTATATTAATTATTATACAATGTCAAAGGTTCTTAAAGTATACTTTATTCGCTTATGGTTACTATTTTTGAAAAGTTTTCCTTAAAATGTCAAATTAACTGATCTAATCAATGAAATAACCAACAAATCCATTTATAAAATCTCATTATATTGTTACTACTTTAGCACAAACTGATAACCAGCTCTTTTTAACCTTTTAGTTCTTTATAAACCACAAAATGTTGCTTATTAAATATATTAAAGATATGTTAATTAGCAATAGTTGATTTGTTTTTCTGAAAATGCAATTATATTATTATTCTTATTTTTTTTTTTACAAAATACTGTATTGTAATTTGTGTCCTGAGAAAAAGCCATGTCTTTGTAATTACAAGTTATCTTAATTAGAAGGTAACAGTTACTTTCTTTGGAATTCATTTATTCATAATATGTATTGATCAACTATTATAGGCCTGTCATTAAGGGCGCCTGGGTGGGTCAGTTGGTTAAGCATTTGACTTCAGCTCAGGTCATGATCTCACAGTTTATGAGTTTGAGCCCTGCGTCAGGCTCTGTACTGACAACTCAGAGCCTGGAGCCTGCTTCAGATTCGGTGTCTTCCTCTCTCTGCTCCTCCTCTGCTTGTGCTCTGTCTCTCTCTCTCAAAAATAAATAAACATTAAAAAACATTAAAAATTTAAAAAACATTAAAAAATTTAAAAAAAATTAAAAAATTTTTAAAAGTATATAAGATACAGGGTTAATAAATATTGTATTTTCTGAAAACATACCACTGAAGTGTCAATCATTCCCAGCCTCTGAATTAGTAAAGTAACCGTTGTACCTTAGTAAGTTCTTTAAAAGGGGTTTTTTAGTTTCCTTCTCAGTAAATGGGGATAATAATAATACTTCCTCATTTCATTGTTGGATAAATGAGCTAGAATAATTCCTGACATAAGTTGCAATATTACTGTTGTTAAATTTGCCAGAAATGAAGTGCTAAAGGAGTTAGGTAAGGTTCTTGAGGTCACAAAGTTTATTGTTTATTACAGCACACAGATAAAAAAATCATAATCCAAATATTAAATTAGTAAATATGTGAATGTAGAGAATCAAAAGAATAAGGAATTGTGAGGGGGAAAACCATAGTAAATAGGTACCTGGATAATACACAGATTTCCCCTGCATGGAGCACGTGTTTTCAGAAGGGAAAATATCACACACATGACATGACTGTGAGTGTGTGTCATGAAAAAAAACTAGGGAGAGAGCTTTGGAAGTAGAGAAAGGCCATCTCCAGCTATTGGAGTCTGGGACAGTTTCATGAAGACATTAGTATTGAATTGGACTTTATAGTGTTTTCCAGTTTTAAATTTGCCGTGTGAATTGAAGAAAAGGAACTTCAGGCCACGGGAGTAGGTGAAGCAAAGTCATATATAACGTAGCATTATATGAGTAAGTAAAATATCATATAATAAGCTTGTTTTTAATTTCTTTTAGTTCCAAATATAGGAACTAATTTCCATACAAAATGATTTCCATTTCCCATATAAAATAAGTTTCAGTAGATCCAAGGAAATGAGATAAGAAGACTGCCTTGCAAAACAAAATATTACATGCCATTTTTTTCTGTTACTGTGAATATGTGACATTAGAGTTCTTTAGTGTTATGCATAGTAGAAGTTGTTCTCATCTCACTTAATTTACTTGTAAGCATTCTTTGTTACAGTACTATTCATAGCGTGGTCTGAGGACCGATGTTGATCTAAAACCTGTTGTTCTGTAACAAGTATAGAAATTGAGAGTAAGCTTATGAAAATTTGAATACAACTTGATGGAGTGATTTTAGGTAAAAAAAGAGTGACCTTATGTTTCTTTGTCCTTTTGATTTTTCTAATAGTTCATTTATTGTTTGCTATAGATTTGAAATTAAGAGGAGCAAGGGCACCTGGGTGGCTGAGTTGGTTAAGCATCTGACTGCAGCTCGGGTTATGATTTTGCAGCTTGTGAGTTTGAGCCCCACGTCAGTCTCTGTGCTGACAGCTCAGGAACTGATTTTGTTGATAGTTGTTACCTATACAGACTCTGTCACAGACTGAGTTGACTCTTGGCTGAAATGTTGAGCTGGAGATGGAGCTGAAAACATAAAATCGAATCTTGGGGGAATCACTGGATGCCATGTTAGTGGTCAATTATAAACTCTGTTTCATACAGAATGCAGTAATATACCATATAATACAGGATGCTTACATAAAATCTGAGTAGAATATGTTAAGTTTATTTTACATATTCTTAAGTATATGTAGATTCTTGTTTTGAATCAGCCCCTTATGCAGAATTCTCAAAAAGATACAACATCCTTTCCTGACCACCTCTGGGTGAGTTTGGGATTTGCAAGGCTGAGGGCAGAGCCTGAATCCATCGCAGCTGCACTGAGAATAACGATGACTTTATACACTTTCAAAAGTCCTTCCAGCTGCTACAGAATATATTTTTCCTTTAGATTATAGCTTGAGGATAAAATTAACCAATCCTCTTCTATTAGAAGTTTATAATTATGCACTAGTTTGCCTGTGAGTTTGCAGGAGACACAGAAAGGAACCTTTAAATTGCTTGCCAGAAATAATTTTGATGCCAGAATCTTACTTTTAGAAACTGGTGAGCTACAACAAGTCTCACTTCCCTGTGACCTTTGAAGGGAAGCAGGAGATCCATTATCAATAGATTTCTGAGAAAGTCTGAATTAGAGAAATCAGAAATTAAAATAATTTCAAAATATCAATAATTAATTCCTAAGTTGTTGATCTTCAAATAAAAGCTTCATGGATGCAATAGAGCTGGTCCAGAAAATGCATATATATCATGTTAGGATTGAACAACTGGCTTCTGAGTAACAAGTGTGCAACTGGCTTAAATGAAATCTGACATACCGTTATCTTCAGAAAATACAGAGTAACATTCTTGAGGCCCATGCATTGGATCATATTATACTGGAGTATATTCTATACTTTGATTTAAAAAAATGGTTGTATAGTTTACTATGATTTGTATAAGAATAATAAAGGTGCATGTAAGCATTATTTAAAAAGAGAAACACGTCCTCTTTTAGCCTTTATATTCAGCCAGAACTCCTTCAGACCCTTGGGCCAAGCAGGAAAGGTCTAGGACAGAATCTATATCCTAGGACACAGATTTTGCCTGGGAATGTGCTGGAGAATTAAAGTTGGCTTTACAAGGGAGCTGATGTAATTTATTTTGGAGACACAGAGAGGAAACTGACCATGAAAACTCTAGAATGAAGGTTAAGAAGATAGGTGTGTTTTTCTCTCTGGAATAGGCAGAGAGGAGGAATATTTTGAAATATGTTGGTAGGGAAAAGAATCGTAGCACTCACATTAGAATCCCTGAATTAAAATCTTAATTTAATTTGTTTTAATTTATAACAATTTATCTAAATTAATTTTTACATATTACTTAAACCTTCAATAACCTGAAAAGTTTAGTATGCCTGATATTTTTCCCAAGAGTTGATTGAAAATAAAAGAATATATCTGTTGGGTATAAACATTTTCTTATACAATGCGAGCAGAGAGCATTTATAGGAGACACTATTCTGTTGATTTTAATAAGGATAATGTCTTTAAATGAACCAAAAAATAAATGATAAATGTTCTATTAAGTCGATATGAATATATTGGTTGAAGGCAGGGAGAAAGGAAGAGATCTTTTTGAAGTAGAAATTATTCAGCTACAAGTAACATATCTAACCTCAGTTAGCATAAACAAAGAAGGGGATTTATTGGAAAGCCAGATTATCTTGCTCCCCAAATATGTCCAAGTAAAAGAGATTAGATATTAAGCAAAGTCCATCTACAGTTTTCCCTAGAGCTCTGTTTTCTACTCAAAGTCTTTTTTTATTTGATATCCAAATTATGAACTCCTCTGTCAAGGAGAAAATTAGCTCCCCTCAAAGTGTTTTTCAGTTACTTTGGAAGTATTAAATGGAGGTCCAGGTTTTCATCACCAACCAGACTGTAAATTGGCCACCATCACTCTTGCTTTAGCCCCTTGGATCAAAGAACTGCCGCTGTTCCCATCTCCTGTAGTTCTTTGGATTGAGTACATGACAGCTTTGCTTTTGCTCAGAGTTTTACAAGATCTCATGGAAATTATTCCTCAGCTATTAATCATCCACATTTTATGTTGCTCAAGGAAAATTTTACCTTCCATGTTTGGCTCTCACCTTGAAATCAAATAAGCTCAAAGCAAGTTCAAGAAAATCAGACACCACCCTGTAATTCTCTCCTACTTTTCTAGGTTCTACACCCTCCCTTAATAAACTCCTGCATCATGTCTCATTTATAAAACAACATCCTACCGCATGCTCTTGTCACAAGCAGGTACTCACATGAGGAGTCAAAGGCAGTAAAAGTACATAAGGTGCAGATCCTTGCTTGCTCAGCTCAAATGCCATTATGATGTGAGAAAAAATTGTCAACCTCTTGCAGCATGAATTTTACATGGTAATCACAATGGATTTCTTTGGCTTCCAGTTTAGGTAATGTGCTGCATTAGCTGTGTGTGTGTGTGTGTGTGTGTGTGTGTGTGTGCATGTGCCTGAAACACTTGGACTCCAGAAAATAAGTTAGCATTACTAAGAAAAGTTTTCTTTTTTTTCTTGTTGGATAAGAGAAGACTTCAAAGTTTAGATCTCTTTTCCTGGTAGGAGTGCCTTTGCCCTGTGCCCATGTCACTTGCTCCTTACACTCATGTTAGCTTGCTGGTTAGTAGTGCGAAGTCCAGACAAGTCCTGTCCTGTCCTGTCAAGACACCCAGGATGGGACTGACAATTACCTGAGTCAGAGTGCCTTGTTTGTATGTTTCCATCAGGGCTCAGATGCGTTCTGCAGATAAATTCTGAACAATGACAGGGATAACAGGGTGTACTTGGTCCTTGACTTTTTCTCTGGCCTTTAGGTTCCTAAATTGTGATTATGTAGGTTTCTGACCCCTAGGAATTTGGGGACATAAACTGCAGACATGAACTTGGACTTCTTGTAAATCTTTACCAAGATTACTCTGACTTACTGCTCTACTCATTATTTGGCCCATTTCAAATAATGAAAGGGAAATGATTTTTTTTTAAATTAACCATTTTAATGGTCTGAGCTATACTCAACATGGTATACAAACAAAAATTCAAATAAAAAATTGCTATTATTTTTTACCACTGCCTCTTTAAAACTGCTCTGTGAAGAACTCTTTTCTTTCCTCTCGAATAAAATGTTAGGCAGGTACCATACCTTTTCTCATCACTCTTGATAATATAAAAAGTCCTCCAGACACTTTCTATCCAGACACTATCTATGCTCTTACTGTCCAGAGTAGTTATCAACATAAAAAACATGTTTGTTACAAGTCTTATCTTTTTTTCCCTCTTCCTGATTTACTCTGGGAAGGCTGTGATGCGTGCCCTAATGGATCATGGGAGACTTTGGCCCTATTTCTCCATCATGCTTTTGTATTTCTTCTCCTCTAGCTTCCTTTGGTTTCTGACCTGTCTAGGGTTCATGCTAGAAGAGAAGAATAAGAAAAAGACATATGCCCATTTATCTGATCACTGCTGTTGTGTTTAGGTGCCAGTTCTTGGAAGATGGTTAAAGTTCAATCTGCTGCAGAACACTTTTTATATTTTCTTAGAAACTTCCCCAGCAAGTATTCTTGAGAAATACTTGTGGTATAGCCTAGGTGGTGCATAATGCTGGCTGCAAATTGTGAGGTAGAATACCACAAATATATTTTTGTTTGTGCTTTGCTATGTGAGGTCTGCTAACATAGGCTTTCCCTGTTGGAGCCCCAGAGCCCCAAGTAGCCCACTTGGGCAAAATATTTTATAAGATTACTTTAAGTGGGTGTCCTTGCCCTTGTCATCAGAGTAGTGTACTCCCAAGTATCTCCTTCTCTTGGATCGACTGTCTCAGTCAAATGGTCCAAGGCTTGAGACATACCCTAGTCAATTGTAGCTTCAGACTCTGGGGGACATATGACAAGCTCCCTATGTGGTCATTTTGGAGTCCCTTCTACTAGGCTTGTCAAAGAAGAAAGCAGTTGTCTCCTATGTTGACAGGAAATAAAGGAAATATTAATAATTCTGCATATCTTTAGAGGAAACATCCATTCTTTAACCATGAGCTAAAATATATTATTGTAAAATGTTGTAAGCATACTATGAATTTTAAGAAATCCCATAAGCACCCAAAAATGCAATCTTGGGTTGGAGTTGGGTTGTGGAAGTCAATATGGACACTCAAGAAAAAGCCCAGTCAGTCTAAACTCATCTGCTTTTTCGAGAAAGTTACCACACTTACAGAGGTGGAAACTACTATGGGCAATCCGTATCTATATTTTACCTAACCATTTGCCAAAGGCATGTACAATATTCTTGGAGATAAAATGAGGAAAGATAATTTAAAATTTCTATATATTTAAAGGCGGCTTGGGGCGCCTGGGTGGCTCAGTCGGTTAAGCGGCCGACTTCAGCTCAGGTCACGATCTTGCGGTCCGTGAGTTCGAGCCCCGCGTCGGGCTCTGGGCTGATGGCTCAGAGCCTGGAGCCTGCTTCCGATTCTGTGTCTCCCTCTCTCTCTGCCCCTCCCCTGTTCATGCTCTGTCTCGCTCTGTCTCAAAAATAAAAAAAAATAAAAAATAAATAAAAAAACACATTAAAGGCAGATGGCATATTGTGCATATCAATCTCTAATTATCTGGAGAGAATGACTAATGGTGTTATTTGGTAATTGAAGTACAAACACATGGATTTGTGAATAAACAAAAGTTGAATGCATTGAATTTGATGAAACAAATGAGAAATGATTTTTTAAACAATTTTAAACAATGGGCAGACACAACTAGAAGAAATTTAATAATTTCCCTTATATTAGAAAACAGCAATCAAGAACAAATTTGCAGATTAAGAATCTCAACACTATAGCTCATTTTACTTTAACTTTAGCCTGAAGTTCTAAAGTTAATAATGTAGATGTTGCAATACATAAAATGAAAATAAGAGCCGCGTATAGATTATTTTAAAGTCTATTAAAAATATTTTTTGCAGAATTTTTTGAGTATATTTATTTTATAATGTTCTTCATTTTATTTAAATGTAACTTATGAGAAAATAGAAATATTTTAAATGAAGAATTAAGTTGTAAAGTTATTAAATCTAATTTAAATTATTGTAAAAGAGATAAGAAATGAACGTCTTTTATACTTGTAGATATTCTTACAACATTCAGAATACTTAAAAGAGAATAAATAAAAATAAGAATATGTGGATTATTCATATAGTTAAGGGAGACTATAAAAAGAAAAACATAATTATCCTTGTGGGTTGAAAAGATTATCAGAAATGCTAAGTGCTGATACTGCAATATTCATTTAACCAATATATGTTCTCTCTTCCTTTTATCATAATGAAGCTATCTAACTACCTGCAGAGAACGTTATAAAGATTAATTACTTCATTTTTGCAAGAGTTCATAAAGTTTAATAATATTAAATAAAAGGACAAATGAAACATTGAGGTAAGAGCTATTAAACATTGTTACAAACCCACCCATTATTATTACTTATAAGGATGAAGGTCAGCATTTCATTTGCAACATCTATTAATGTACAGTCAGAAAACATGATAAAATTTTATTTAAATGTTTTGGAATCTAGTATATATAGTTTATGTATGAAAATTTTATGAAGGTTTTTTTTTTAATTTTTTTTCAATGTTTATTTATTTTTGGGACAGAGAGAGACAGAGCATGAATGGGGGAGGGGCAGAGAGAGAGGGAGACACAGAATCGGAAACAGGCTCCAGGCTCCGAGCCATCAGCCCAGAGCCTGACGCGGGGCTCGAACTCACGGACCACGAGATCGTGACCTGGCTGAAGTCGGACGCTTAACCGACTGCGCCACCCAGGCGCCCCAATGAAGGTTTTAATTAAACCATGACAAACCGTACTCTTTTTAACACTTACCTTCTCATTCATGACGGCATATTTTTCTAGCTCTATGACCCTTTTTCATTATCTCTCCTTCACTGATATCTCCTTAAAAGAAGGCATTTCTCAGCATTCTAACATTTTGAATTTATCTTAGATTGTATAAATTCTTTAGGCTATCTCAGATATCATCCTCATTTGATGATTTCAAAATCTATATTTGTAGGCCTTAAATATCTTTCTCTTTTCAGACACAAAATCCCAAATAAGTTAACAGTTGTGGGTTTACCTAAGGGTACCTTAAAATCAAATACGTAAATATATAAATATACACACATATACAAAATGTAACTCATTATTTTAGGTTTAGAATTTACCTTTTCTAAGGCCTGGCCTCCATATATTAGAGCACAAGCTCTGGAGCCATAATACCTGGGACTGAATTACTCATTCTCCAGTGCCTCGTTGTATGATACTGTGCACATCGCTTATGTCTCTGGGCTTTAGTCTCCTAATCAGTAATAGGGCTGACAAAAAGTTGTTTTGAGAATTGAAGGGGTTAATAAGTGTGAAATATTTCAAATGTTTCATAAATTTTGGCAGACATTTTGAAATGTGACATTATATTACTGTTTCCTTTTTCCTCATGAGAGTTCAAGTACTTACCTTTTACTCACTAAGAGTCAGAAACATCCTAGCCAAGTTCATTTTGCACTTAGTAATTTCTTAAACAAAACCACAAGATGAAACCTCTATTTCCACATTACTTGTTAGCCAAGACAATGACAATTAATCTCATCTCTTGTTATTATCATGTTATTTCTTCTGGAAACTCTCAGTCTTGAGGCAAACCTTGGTTATCCTTTAAACCAATATCAATCACTTTGTAAAGCCTTCTTTTACCTTGTAGCCTCCACTCCTCTCAGACAAAATTTACTATTTAATTTACTGTATCACTGCTCCTTAAATATATATTTATCAGTTAAAGCATGATTTATTCCTCTATTTACAACTACATTTGATGACATGTTTTAAAGAGACATGGACAAAAACTACCTATCATTGAATGTACAGAATAGTGTCCAGTACGTGGTGTTTAGGAAATACTTGATAAATTTCAGTAATATTTATACTCCACAAGGCTACTGTGACTTTTTATAATATGACCGTCATAGAGCATCCCAGTCTTATCTTCTATTACCTCTTATTAACTGGAACAAGAAAAGAAGGAAGGAGGGAAGGAAGGAAGGAAGGAAGGAAGGAAGAAAGGAAGGAAGGAAGAGGCACGGAGGAAGGGGAACAAAACAAGAGGAAACAGTCTATTGTTCCCATGCTAAATTTCAGCACATTAACACAAATTGTTAAATAAAATACATAAATTGTTGTACCTATATCGGATTATTTGTCAGTGTCTGCCTGAGTTGAAGTTGTTAATTTGGAGTAGACAGAAAATAAATTGTGTACTTCAGAAGGATCAAAAATGTTTCATTTTCATGACTGAAATATGTTAGTTGAACTGACTTAAACTAGTATAAGCTAACAAAAACAGCTTTTTGTCTGAGATTTATAGATTTATATGCTTATATGTCTATATTTATATGTTCTTTCTAGAACATTTCATTTCCTATAAATCTGCATTCAAAAGATAATGACAACTCTATGTAAGAAATACGTGTGTGTATGTACGTCTGTGTGTGTGTGTGTGTGCCACGCACATGCTCATGTGCAAAGGGCAAACCTCTCTAGTCAGGAACATCAAAAGCCTAATAATTTAGATCACTTTACTGAATGATAACGGATATACTCAACAGAGGACATATTTTTGAAGTACAGATACATCCATTATATTCAACAGGAGCCCTTGAATAACCTTGGTGAAATCTGAACTTTATGCATACAACTATCGGGTATATATTCTTCAGTATGCCTAACTCTAAAAAAAGAGGGATATTTCCCTTATAGGCTTGTTTGAGTCATTAAATTGAATCATACATGAAATGTAAGTGGCAAAGCCAAATTAAAATCTCTATCCTGAAGAGACAACTAGAGACAACCCACTTACTAGCCTCTCAGTACATACAATTCAAGATTGTGCTGAGAAACTTAACAGAAACCCATGGGGGAGGGGAAGAAAAAAACAAAACAAAACAAGAGGTTAGAGTGGGAGAGAGCCAAAGCATAAGAGACTCTTAAAGACTGAGAACAAATGAGGGTTGATGGGGGGTGGGAGGGAGGGGAGGGTGGGTGATGGGTATTGAGGAGGGCACCTTTTGGGATGAGCACTGGGTGTTGTATGGAAACCAATTTGACAATAAATTTCATATATTGAAAAAAAATTTAAAAAATTAAAAAAATACTGTGCTACAGAAATATTGCAAATTATTCAATTCTTCACCACATATAACTGAACGAGTATTTTGTTCTAGTCTAAGTGATGTCTCAGAAAATAGCAGTTAACAGGAGAGATAAAGTTCCTGCTCCCATGGATGATATGTCAATTGGAAGAAATAGAAATTGAACACGTAAACACATAAAAACTATATAATTACACTGTGATAAGTGTTGTAAAGGAACATACATAGATTCAATAACAAGAGGCTTTGATATCAAGTAAGAAGTGATATTTACAGTGATAAACATCATGGAGGAATTGATATTTAGGCTAAGACTTGAAAAATTATTAAGAGTTGGCCATGCAAAGTAGGTGACATATTCCATCCAGGAAAATCAGCATGTTTGTGAACCTTTTGCAGTGCCACATAAAATAAAGTAACTATAGAATTAAATATAATTCATCTCTATTTTGTAATATTTTTATATTGTAACAGAATCGATTCTCTACTATTTAGGGAAGTGGTAAACATACAAAATATGTACCAACCCAGTAAACACAAGTCCCATGAAATCTTTTCAAGATTCATATGGTTTGCTAGAGTTTAGATAGCAGAATCGAAGAAACTTTTCTGAGTAGCTAGCATATGAAACAAAGTTCCCAGTAAGGACTTGTTAATAGAATAGAATATTTAGCTTAGTTGATTTGAAATCCAGCAAATCACTTAGCATATCTATATTAACAAGTGATTAGTTCATACAAGATAATCTGGACTAGGAATCAAGCTGTCAGACGCATTTACTCCTAAAAACTTGCATATGCCCATGAAAGTAATGATAACAATTGTTAAGTTGCAGACTTTGTCCTGATTAGCATAGTTTTGTACTTACTTTTTACCCCAAGACCTCTCAAAATGTAACTCACTAAGTAAAGGAGTATGTATTGTGGGGAGGGATGTGGGAAGATGTGTACAGAAAGGACTTTTTATTTATTTATTTTTTTCAACGTTTTTTATTTATTTTTGGGACAGAGAGAGACAGAGCATGAACGGGGGAGGGGCAGAGAGAGAGGGAGACACAGAATCGGAAACAGGCTCCAGGCTCCCAGCCATCAGCCCAGAGTCTGACGCGGGGCTCCAACTCACGGACTGCGAGATCGTGACCTGGCTGAAGTCGGACGCTTAACCAACTGCGCCACCCAGGTGCCCCCAGAAAGGACTTTTTAATCAAACATTTCTGGTCGAAATAATATCCTCATTTCTATATATCATAGCAAATTACTTAATTCATACGTGCTTCATTTCCCTCTTATTTAAAACAAAACTGATAATATATCTGGTGGTTCCTACAATTAATAACATTATGGCTTTTGGCAATTTAGTTGTTTGGGCTGTTAGATTACATTCTCCAAATGATCGTAGTGCTTTTGGAGTCCTGAAGTAACAACAACAACAAATATTATATGATGACAGAATTTTATATTTCATTATTACAAGATATTTTGCATAGTGTGGGAATTTGCTCGGTGTCAGCAATAGCACAACTAAAAAATATTTCACATATCTATAAACCAAAACTTGCCCTATCTCTTGCTAAGTTATTCTACCTCTAACACAAAACCATAATCATCCATATTCTATGATTGACTATGAAGAAGCATTAAGGGTGATATGTTTACCTGCATTCATTCCCTTTGTCCTGGGAGGTATTCTCTTACAGTATCAGCCTTAAAAACCCAAAAAATAAAAACTTTTGATAATTTATCATATGTTTAATTTACTCTGTAAAAACATGGGGCACCTGGTTGGCTCGGTCAGTTAAGTGTCCGACTTCAGCTTAGGTCATGATCTCGCAGTTCAAGAGTTCAAGCCCCACATCGGGCTCCGTGCTGACAGCTCAGAGCCTGGAGCCTGCTTCAGATTCTGTGTCTCCCTCTCTCTCTGCCCCTCGCCTGCTCGTGCTCTGTCTCTCTCTCTTTCTCTCAAAAATAAATAAACATTATTTTTTTTTAAATTTACTCTTTAAAAACTTAAGAATCAAGAGTGGTTTATATCTTCATGTATTTTATTCTTCATGTCCAGAATTAATAAATGAGTACACAAGTCCCCAAACTATTTGGATCCTTTAAGTCTATCAATGAAAAGTGAAAACTAGAGTATGTCGTAACTGAACCTTCTCAATAAATAAATAAACCAAAGAGAATTATAAAATTACTTATTGTGGAATGGGATGGAACTGAACTATTGCCTAAATCCTGAAGACTTATGGTTTTCAATTAAGAATTTAAATTAGAAGCTCAGATTACTTTTTCAGTTCAAATGAGACAACTGTAGTTCAAGTAACCTGAGCATTTGAGTATAGTTTTCTCACCTGTAACATGTAAGATGCTCCATATATCTAAATCCCTATATTGATATCTACATCTTTATCATCTCTATATACCTCATAGGATTTGTGGGTTTGAGTGTGTGTGTGTGTGTGTGTGTGTGTGTGTGTGTCTGTGTGCATGTAGACACGGAAATGGAATAATGGATATAAACATATATACTAGAACACAATGAAGATTTTTTCTTTGTAGATTCCAACATTATTTTCAGAAGTTTCATGAAATATAAATATATTTTCTGCCATCTGTTCAGTTATCATCTTGAAATACAACTACCTTGAAGTTCAATGGCTTTTCTCTATTTTAGGTCATTTACAGCTGAGCTAACACACAGATATTATTATAAAATCAGACTCACATGGATCAGAGATCTCACCCAACATTAAGCTTTAATAACTACTGTCAAGGATATGAGAAATCAAAAGGCTCAAAGCAGAGTTCTGGGACATCAAGGGTAGATTCTCAGAGGCTGTATTCCTGCATTGGACATGCACCTCTGTTCCAGAGTAATAGACATGATTCACGGGTAAGGTTCATAGTATCGGGTCCACAGTGGGAGCATTTCCATTTTGAATCATCTCCATTTTTTTTTTTTAATTTTTTTCAACGTTTATTTATTTTTGGGACAGAGAGAGACAGAGCATGAACGGGCAAGGGGCAGAGAGAGAGGGAGACACAGAATCGGAAACAGGCTCCAGGCTCTGAGCCATCAGCCCAGAGCCCCACGCGGGGCTCGAACTCACGGACCGCGAGATCGTGACCTGGCTGAAGTCGGACGCTTAACGGACTGCGCCACCCAGGCGCCCCAATGAATCATCTCCATTTTTAATCTCAGCGTTGTTTGGCTCAGCAGGGAAACATGCCTTATAGATCCTCAGTACTATATATTATAGGGAATTCTTAGAAAGATCTTGTTAAGGGCAGTTCAGGGATAAAGTTTCTTCCTCCTAGAAAATAGCATTAGTTTACTTTCCCAGAGGTCCAGTTGACAAAAAGATTACATCAGGTTATCTGCTTATTTCCTCCCCTCAGGGCATCACTTATAAAAGAAGTGACAGACTCCCAGACCAGAAGCTTTAACTTCTTCCTGACAGTAGTTGATATCATTTTTCATTCTCATCCTGTTTTTCATTTCTTTCTGAATTTTGTGTAAGTTTGGCACAGCTGTTATACAGCTCAATGTCTCTATTTATTGCATTGCACTATCTGCTTCTGATATCAATTAAATACTGCTATTTTAGTTTTCTCATCAATTATTACAGGTATCATTATCTTCATTTCTCTGAGTGAATCATCCTCCCCCCGCCAGTCTCTTCAAAAGAGTCTTGTATAGTCTATATTAGATTTTCCAAAACTTATAAGGCAAGTATCACTTCCTCCTCTTTTTACCCTTCTCTTCCTTGAATACATCGTCTCCCGAGGAAATTCTTTGTTCTCTTCCAGTTGCATCATTGCCTTTTTTTTTTTCAGAATTTTCAAACTGATTCCGTAGTTTTATTTTGTTGGTAATTATATTTTAAATTAATTTTATTACTTTCCAAAGTATTTTATACAAATAGTTTGAAAGGTTAAATAGTGCTAATATCTTATAATAAAATTCACTAGTATCTCTTTCTGTGCTCAGTCCTATCCTAAAAGGTAAAAACTTGTAGCTGAGTTTGGTGTTTATTTTCCAGGTTTTGAAATACATGTGTGTCTAATCTATTCAAATATGTATTTGCTATATATTTTCATTTTATAGTTATTATTTCTATTCTCACTGATACTTCTTCCATTTATGATTACTTCTGTTTATTCAGTTATGGTGTCTGATACAGTATCTCTTTTACAGAGTCCTTAAATAGATTGTACAGCTTGACTATAAACCCATGCCTATCATATTTTCTACCAGTACTAAAAGGTATTATGTCCCTTTTGAGTTCTAAGTGAGTTTCCTTCTACTTCTCAAGTTTTAGTACTCCATCCACAAACACCTTTATTGAATGATGTTCTAAAATATCTTCGGTTTCTGGTAAATGTATATTGTTTAGAATGGTAGTTACTGTGATTCTATAAAATAGACCCTTTCTTGGGGACCCACTCCAGGAGAATATTTCCTGAGCTGGAATGTGCTTATTGCAGGTTCTGATTATCAGATGAACCTCAGAGGTACAGATTACTTGCCACGGGCCCTTTCCAGTCTTGGTGGTATCCTCCTCTGGGAATAAGATATGTACCATTGACTTTCTGTCTTACGGATGTCATAACTCTGTAAGGAACCTCTTCCACTATATCCATGTTTCTGGTGACTATAGCACTACCTTCCAGGGAACAAAAAGAGCTACTTGCTTTAACTGCATTATTTGCTTATTCTATACAATATACCCATAAGGTAGATACTTTTCTGGTGTTTGCAATGTACAGCTAAGAAAACAGAGTTTAAAAGTTAAACTGCCTAAGTTACTCTTTTTGTAAACAAAGTTTGTACTTGAATCTCAGATTGCTTCATTGCATGCTCTGAAATAGTAGGTGGTCTAATAGTTTGCCACAGTGTCAGGCCTGACTGTATGATGAGCAGGGGTGGAGGCTGAGGTGGGTTTTTATGACTTAGATGTTTGTCTTTCAGTCATCCACTCTCAGAGGAACTTGTCCTGCAAGCTTTCTGTTTAATATGGTTACTTATTGAAAGAAACCTTCCCAACACCCCTTGCTGGTTGCTGTGTCTTATCCTATGCACCACAAGTCATAGTCACACTTCCAGATGAGGGTTCAGATTATGATTTTATAAGGTTTCCGTCCCTTATTTTGCAGGCATTCTTTCACTGGAGTGAAAAAATTGAGAGTTCATCCTATGCCTCTTCTAACCTGGCCCTCTATGCATTCTAACAAAAAATAATTAATGTTTTTGTCATATAGATGAGAATATTCATAGTTTTCTATGTTAATGAAAATATGACCCTATTTGTATGCCTATTTTGTCATTTCTTGGGTATCTCCCAATGGCAGAGGTAGACATCAGTTTTCATATTACTATTTTAATCTGTTCACTCGCTGATGTTTGTTTCATTAGAAATTGTCAAAGGGGCACGAGAAGGCACATAGATTCCTCTCGGATTTTTACCACCTTATTTAGTCTTTTTCTTATAATTTTCAAACACAAATACTCTAATCAAACAGATCTATTTATTTCCTGTAACGCTAAGCTGATTCAGTACTTTTGTCATTATTATCCCTTAATTTTTAATATCTCCTTCACCCTTCTCTGAATTTACCCAAATTCACACCATCCAACTTAAGTTGTGTGTATTTTATGAAGTCTTCACGGGTTACTCTTATTTACACATATTTCTTTTCTGATAATAATTGTAATTTTAAATTTTTCAACCCTCTAGATTTTTACATGAAGTTCAAAACAATTTACATTTAACTGTGCTCTAATGGTTTTGTGCTTGTTAGGTGTGTCTCTTAATGTTATATGGTCACTAAGAAGAAACTATACTTCTCACATTTTGTCTCTATCTGACATGATCTAGCCAGGTAACTCTCCTCCCTGACTGCACATTAGAATAGTATTTGGGAGAGAAGGAAGTGAGGATGCAGTATTAAAATCACCTATACCTGGGCTCCACCCCAGATTAGTTAAATGAAACTTCTTGATATGTGGCTCAGGCACAGAAATTGTGTTCCATTTCCAACTGTTTCTAATGCATAGCTAAGTTTGAGAAACCCTGCCTTAACATTATGTTGAGAATTTAACAGTGTTTACTACACATGTGATTAAGTATGCATCAGAGAACATCAAAGAACATCCAGAGATAAGAAAAGTTTCCAAGGAAGAAAGTTTTAGACTTCAACATGAATAAATGAGCCATAAGTGGTGAATCATAAAAGGTAACTGATTGAAACAGAAATAATGATTTAGAGATAATTGATAGAAGAGGTATAATAATGGATATTTCAAGTTTTTCAAGTAAAAGAAATAAAATTAAATTGGATTTTGTAAGCATGTGTAAGCAGGTACGAAACCATGGATGTGAATGATCATTCAGAACCTGTCAATTTGGACTCATCTGAAAAAGGAAAAAGGAAATATAGCAAGTTGAGCAGTAAAAGGCTGAAGTGTCAGAGTATGAAAAAATCTTTGATAATGGTTATCTGCAAATAACATAGTGGAATATAAGTTGAAAAATGAAGTCTATTCAAGATAGCTGTAGGCACCTCTCCCCCTTTGGAAGATGGGTGGTTTAGGATGTTGGAGGGGGTTAAATGGAGCTTAAATAATTGCAGCTGAAGGAAGAATTTTATCCCAATATTACTCTTCCTGATAAGTTGACAGGTCTAGCCACTGGTAAGCAATAAGATAAAGAATTTAAAAAGCAAACTTCCCAAGAGGATGAGGAATTCAAGAAGTAGACTTGCTCTGGCTTCAGGCATTTAGGATACCACACTAAGAGTGAAAGATTAATTGGAGCCCACACCAGAAAGAAACAACAGGACTTTTTTATGTCCTTCCTGTGTTGTCTAGGACTGCTTCAGTCCCTGCTGGAGCTGTGCCTTGCCTGGCTATTCAAGGGTAATCAAAAATAGAAATTCATGTGTGTTTCAAGTTGGTGTGCTTACTAGGGTGCAAGTCAAGGAGCTGTGCAAGTGAAGGGGTTGTGATATAGCTAAAGGCAAACTCCTATAACAAAAATCCTTGGGAAACATAGATACACAAGTTATACATTATCATTGCCCTCAAAGAGCCAATTTTGTTTCACGATCACATGTCTCATTTGTAAACCTATGGGTGATCAAGTGTGATTCAATGTTTAGGGATACTCTGAGTTTGCTCAGATAAGAAAGGAAAGGTTAAGCTATCAGAGATTGATAAAGAGGTGCGATCATATATGTTGTTATAAAAGTTAATTTAAATAAATATTTATATGTGTTAACTTGTCATCCATACAAGCCTTAAGAAATTTTAGGTTAAGTTTTAAAATATGATCATGGTCCTTGAGAAAAATATCAGCTTTGTTTTGTATGTGAGACCCCTGAGGACATTGATTTAAAGAAAACAGATGACCTGATGTTACTTGAAGAAATCTTATAGTAATCTCTAGTATTTAGAATACTTTAATATTTGTTTGGTATACCATTAAAGAAAGATATAAATTAATAAATTTCAATACTTTTCCTAGACACCATTTTTTTAAACATCTTGTTGGAAACTGAAATATGAGTTGCCTGGTTCTCTGATAATTTAGTCATTATTATTTTTTTTATTTCAGTGGCACATTAGAAGTTGTCAATTTTTAAAAATTCTAATAGAAAAAAAAGCATACACATACACACATACTGTTTTTACTTTTATTGAGTGATAATCCGTTTCTGAAAGAATGAAAAGATTTTTTTCCCATCAATGCAATCTCCTCTTGATATTCATTTTCATTACATTGTGCAACATACTGATTGTCTCCACAGTATAACCCTAACTAGAGAACAAACCTTAGGGGAGGAAAAAGGCATTAAAAATATCTACACATCTGCTTTCAGCCTCTCCATTATTACTAAGAATGTTCTAAATCACCTTGTGTCTGATGACATTAAATCAGAGAGAACAGGCAAAGGAGGCCATGTCAGCTCGCTGATAATGCATCCACTGTACTGTCTGGTCGGTTTATACACTGTCACTTCCCATTTAAAGGGCACCGAATAGAGCAATTTTTATCTAGGACAAGTTTGTAAAAGTAATTCTACTTTTTTTTTCTTGTCTGCAACAGCAATTAGTTTATAATAACAGTTGCGATATCATAAGTGGCTGACATTTTTCGTTGAATTCATTTCATTGTGTTTCTCCTTTCTAACTTCATTTTAAGCCTTTTAGAGAATAGAGTATAAAACTGGGATGATTAAAAAAAATCTTCCAACCAAATGGTTTTTTTTGTCTTAGTTTAGATTCCCAATATTTAAATATACTGGATATATTTTTATTTCCTTAGATTAGGTGAGTTTACTAATGATTTCTTAAATGTGTGGTATATTTTCAGATTTCACAAATAATGTATATTTGTTGTAGAAAATTTACACAATACAGAAAATATACAGAAGAAAATAAAGAACATCCAGAGCGAAGCATCCAGAAATAATCACTACTAATAGTTTCAAATATAATTTTCTAATCGTGTGTGTGTGTGTGTGTGAGCAATGATCCAGTTAGAAGAGAGAAACCACACAGTAACCTGAACAGGGAAGGCTTACTATAAAGATTAAATATTACAGGAGATTAGCTTCAAAGAGGGAGTAAAAGAACTCTACAGAAGAGACTAGAGCTAATGGAAGGTAACCAAGGAAGGCATAAACTTGAAAGTGCCCACCCCCCTCCTCTGCCAGCCTTTCTTTTTTTTTAAATTTTTTTTTTTTTTTTCAACGTTTATTTATTTTTTGGGACAGAGAGAGACAGAGCATGAACGGGGGTGGGGCAGAGAGAGAGGGAGACACAGAATCGGAAACAGGCTCCAGGCTCTGAGCCATCAGCCCAGAGCCTGACGCGGGGCTCGAACTCCCGGACCGCGAGATCGTGACCTGGCTGAAGTCGGACGCTTAACCGACTGCGCCACCCAGGCGCCCCCCTGCCAGCCTTTCTAAGGATGGGATTCAGACTCCACTGGAGAAGGCAGGGCTGCAGTGTACTCAATGGTGAGGAAATTTGTTGAGTTCTACTGAGAATGAGCTGGTCCCCAGATGGTGGACCAAGACTTATTCACTACTGGAAGGTGGACACCACTGAGGGTCCTGGGAGTTGCTGGCTACTGAGTCTTATGGGAGAAAACAGAAAAAACAAACTAGAATTAGCCTGAGAATGCCTTTTATCCTGCAACGTCCCCCCAGCACCTCTATTGGCAATGGAAAGATATTTATAACATCCAGCTGCATTGTGACAATGAGGTCACTAATGAGTGGCTCTGGAGCTAAGAAGTAATAAATTATGGTAACTGACACTGACATATAATAAATTGTATGTAACCTTGTCTTTATTTTTTAAAAAATATTATACTACATATTCTTTCCTGAAATTTGCTTTTTTCCCACTTATCAATTTATATCAAATTATTTACATCTTTTACAACAGAATTTTAAAGCCTGTATAGCATTTTATAACAAAAATGCCCCATGGAAATTTTGTGCATGCTGTGTCTGTGTAGTATAGACCGGGCATGCCTTAGTAATTGATTTAAGTAATCTCTGTGAAGAAACACTGTTTTTTTTTCTGTTTTGTTTTGTTTTGTTTTCAATTTCTTTGTTGCTTTGGCAATTTCAATTGCTCCTTTTGTCTGATGGGCTTTTTGCCATTGCTAATCAAGATTGTCCTCATATTTGCCCTTGTATTTCTGGGAAAGAAATTTATTAACTAAAAATTCTTAATTCTGAGGAAAATAACTCCTAATGCTTCTTTTATTTTAGAATAAAAGTCATGACCATCTTGACAACACTCTATTTCCATATTTTACAGTAATTATAATGTTTCTATAATAGAGTCTTATACCATGCATATTTTTTTCAGATAGAAATTGTTGAGAACATGAATTGAATTACCAATATTTTCTTCATTTACAATTGAACTCCCTTTATAAATTTCAAAATTATTCTTTCTGAGGCTTCTGTCTCCCAATAAGTTACTATGAGATATGAAGAAAAATAGTCCATATGTATACATCTCAAAAGGAAAATAGATTTACTGAATGAGTTTTGCTGCTTTTTAGAACCTCATTAGTAGGGGCGCCTGGGTGGCTCAGTAGGTTAAGCATATGACTTTGGCTCAGATCATAATCTCATGGTTCCTGAGTTTGAGCCCTGCATCAGGTGAGCTCAAGTCCCTCTTTGGGTGAACCCTGCTTCTCTCTCTCTCCCTCTCTCCCTGGGGCAGCTGGGTGCTTTTAAGATTTAGGGAGTTTTTAACTTAATTTTATGTCCCACTCTCTGTTTCAAATTATTCAACTGATGGGGTGCCTGAGTGGCTCAGTCAGTTAAGCGTCCAAGGCTTGATTTCATGGTTCGTGGGTCTGAGCCCCATGTCAGGCTCTGTGCTGACAGCATGGAGCCTGCTTGGGATCTCTCTCTCCCTCTCTTCTGCCCCTCTTCTACTTGTACTCTCTGTCTCTCTCTCTCTCAAAATACATAAATAAACATTAAAAAGATTATTCAACTGTTGGTTGCTGTTTTTTGGTAAACTCCCTAAATGGATCTGTAAGTTTCACATATCTTTTCTAGAGAAGATAAGGACCATTTTTATATCTCTCTTCTGATCCAACTCCTAAGATTACCAAGCTGTCAGTCAGAGGTATCAGTGCCAAGCTTGCTGCTCCAGGTGACACAATACCTCATCTAGGGCCACCTAACCTTGCTACAAGTAGATGAGGTCTCAAGCCCTTGGTCCTCCTGGACACCCAAGTGACCATACTCTGGAAAGGCTAGGAAACTAGAATAGAACCTATCATTTCTTTAATTGTATATGTTCTCCTTGCTTCCTAGTATTATTTCCAAACTATTCTCCTTCCTCCTCCTTTAAATGCCCCGTTTCCTTTGGAGTTCATACAATTAGACTTTTTCATCTCTGTGGCTGCCAACCACCTAACTCTAGTCATACCTCTTCATTGATTACTTAATCGTTTTAGTACTTGCTCTACTCTTTTTATTTTCACTTGAAACCTGTCACCACTACTAATTAAAACAATTAAAATAGCCACAGTTTTGTCTCTTAGTTCTTATACCGGAACTACAATAATCTTTTATTCTACCGCTCCTCAGCCATCTATAACCATGATTGAAAACACTAATAATTTCTCCCCTTCCAAAATACATGGTCATAAACTCCTGTTCCACTTGTTGATTTTCTCTAGTAAACTCCAATGCAGAAATTATACAACTAAATGGAGACATCTAATCTATAGACTCCAATGTTTTCACTAGTCATCACGTCCCTTATATTGTCATTATCTCTTATACACATTAGATTTCTTGTTATAACCTTGTACAATATTTTTCATAATAATTGCATACCAATCATTATCATGCTAATTTCTTAAAATTGTAAACTTGATTGATTTACTCCTCTCTGCCTCTGTTCTTATAGATTAATAATGTCCTTGCATGGTCAAATCCAGTTTTTTGCCAAAACCACAGCTGCGTCTCTGTGCGATTGTGCTGACTTTTAATACTTAAAATCCACAATCCTATATTCCATATGGAAATTTAATATTTCTTGACAATATTACTGCCTGCGTCCTATATGTTCACTCTCTCATTCTTTGAAACAATTAGGTATCACTTTTCTTCCCTCTCTCTTCAGTCTTCTACATATCTCTATGTCACTGTTATCTTCATTGCTCACTATAATTTGATGTCCTTTCTATAAAATAATCAATAAATGTAGAAAGGAGGTTCATTGATGTCTCACCAGCAATCTTTTAACTCTATCTATATCTGTCTGTACCCATTTATTTTATTTTATTTTTTTACTTCCCTTATTTTCCTTTTTTTATAATGGATAAAGTATGTTTACACTTGTGAAAGAAAACCCCCTCCACTTTTGTTCTGTTTTTTTACCTTTCTACATACTTGTTCCTATAACTTTATCCTTTCCTATACCAACAATTTCTACTTTCTGCTTATTCCTATCATCTAAGAAGCATACTTAGTATTTGTAATGTGTGATAAGTATTTTTTCTTGAGCCTTTATTGTTCCCAATTATTGCTCTATTTCTCTGTTCAGCATAGACACAGAATCCTTGGATGAGCTGTTTTTGTTCTGTCTCAAACTCCTCTCTTTCCTACTTTTTTATCCTTTAAATAATACTTTAATCCCCATATTTCCATTGAGAAACTTGTTACAACCACTAATGGCATCCCAACTTTCAGATCTAATGGACTAATCATTGTCTTTATCTTATTGACCTCTTCTGCAGCCCAAATAATTACTGATTTTTTTCTCTTGCTTCTATAATAGCACAGATGTTCCTTATTTTTCTTCTACGTCATTGGCTGCAGTTCCTCATTACTATACATTATTCCTTTTCCTTAAATGAACTTCAGAATTTGTTCATTCTGTAGTCATTTATTAAGAAATTTATGTCAAGGTTGTGCTTATGCTATTTCAGTGAACAAAATAGATGAAAACCATCTGGGGCTTACATTATAGCACATAAGCTGCATGAGAAAAATAATCCAATTTACAAATTTCATAGTGTGTTAAAAATCATAAATGTTATATAAAATAAAATTAGATAAATAAACATATGAAAAGTTGTTTAATGTAATTTATCTATAAAGAATTCCAATTAAAACAACAATGAGATACCACTGTCCACATATTAGGATTGGTAAAATGCAAAAATCTGTTCATGAGGAAGTGGAGGAGGAAAACTCCCTATCTATTGTTTCTGGGAATCCAAAATGGTACAAAAAATTTGAAAGACAGTGTTGCACCTTTCAAACAGGATCTTACCATACAATGTAGTAATTGTTCTATGTATTTATCCAATTGATTTGAAAATTCTGTCCACACCAAAGCCTGCACATGAAAGTTTGTAGCACCTTTATTTATCATCATCAAAAACTGGAAGCATCCAAGATGCCCTTCAGTAGGTGAATGGATACATAAATTGTGGTACCTCCATACATTGGAAAATTATTCAGTGATTAAAAGAAATGACTATCAAAAGACATGGATGAAACTTAAATGCACATTCCTAAATAAAATAAGTCAACATGGAAGGGCTACAAATTGGATAATTCTAATATATGAAATACAGTGGTTGTCAGGGGTTTTAGGAGGAGGTGAGAGTTTGACATATGAAGCACAGTGGATAGTTTAAAGTGTTGAAAATATTTTGTATGATGATGTCATGGTGGATATATGACAATATTCGTTGTGAAAATTCATAGAACTTCATAGAAGAAATACTTAACCTTAATGTATGAAAATTGTAAAGAATCAATTTGGAGGTCAAGGGGTCCTAGCTAGGGTGGAATGCAAAGTGTGAAAAAATGACCTAACTGTATTGAAAATATATGAAGTTACCTCACTGAAGATATAGGACAAAATGATGATGACCTAAAAAACTTGGAAGCTGACCAGAATCTATAAGAATTCTATAGGAATAAGGAAATTGTATATTACTATACTCCAATTGATAAAGTTATTTCACATGGGCATATGTCTTAACATGAATATTGTTAGAAATGTAAATAGCAATTGAAACATTGAGTAAATGTATGGCAGATAATGGCAGCCAGGTTTTTCATTGTTGGAATGGGAGTTTACAAATAAGCATGGGAAGGAACCTAGAATGATCCATTTGGTAATGGATATTAGAGTTGGAAATATCACTATGAACTCAGGATTAGCTTAATATAAATACAGATTAAAATATTTATGATGTGTATATACATGGATTGGTATACACAGATTGACGATCATCATCTACGTCAAATGCTGCTTGTAGGGTGAGATTAAGGCTGAAAACTTAAATTCATGCTTAGTTATGTAGACATTATTGATGGCACTGATAAGAGCAGTACTGGTGGGATATTGTGGACAACAGCCTGATTCATGTGCGTTTGTTTAGGATGGGAGAAAAGAGACAGAAGAGAGAGAAGTTTTATTGCAAAGGAGAACAAAGAAATGACATGGTATTTTGTTAGGACAGAAAAACCAACAAATTTTTAAAAATGAATGACATGAATATTTAATGAGAACAATTTAGGAGAAAGGTAAAAATTATGAGGTAGGAATGAAGATAACTGCTGTCATAGAACAGTTAGTGAAGAGCTTATGTATGTTCACTAAACAAGAGAATTGGCTTTACATATGAACATGGAAGGCAGACTGAGTGTGGTTGATGATAACTAAGTAGATGTGTTTTTAGGAATGTGTGGAGGTTCTTCTTAGGTTACTTCCCTTTTTTTCAGGAAGTAGAAATCAAGGTCGTCTGCTAAGAATGATGATGAAACACATGGTACTGAAAGTTGAGGAAAGATTAGAAACTATGAAATTGTGTCTTGGATGGCAGGAAAACAAACACATGTATGGAAGTATGATGGGACTACCAAGAAGCATTATTGATTATCTTAGGGTATCATTATACATTTATAGCGAAGCAGTCCATATAGTTGAATATTATTCATTTTTATTCATGTTGCACCAATTTCAGGTATAGAGAAAGCAGAAAGTTGGATTAAGAAAGTTCAGTTAAACAGATATATGATTTTACTAGGTGAGTATAACAAAACTAGAGATAGTCCAGGAAGTCAAATATGTATGCAAAAAGGTTTATAATTGACAATGGCATTTGAGCTAGCTTAGGAGCAGGGAGAAAGTACCAAATATGTGAATGACAGGGGAAAATTAGTATAAATAGTTTAGAATAAATAGTATAAATAAAATTAGAATAAATAGATTGAACTAGTGGAGTTATAGAGAAAGTGAGTTGAAAAGATCAAGTGGGAATGTGAATTGTTATAGTCACTGTGGAAAATAGTATGTAGGTTTATTAAAAAAATAAAAATAGAAAAAACTTATAATCCAATAATTCCACTTTTGACTATTTACCCAAACAAAACAAAAACACTAATTCAAAAACATATATGCACCCGTATGTTTATTACAATAGCTAAGATATGGAAGCAACCTGAGTGTCCTTCAGCAGACAAACGGATGAGGAAGCTGTACACACACACACACACACACACACACAAACGATGCATACACACATGGTAGAATATTACACAGCCATAAACATGGATAAAATTATGTCATTTGAGGCAACATAGATGGACCTAGAGGGTGTTATGTTGAGTGAAATAAACCGGACTGAGAATGATAAATACTATATGATTCCACTCATAAGTGGAATCTAAAAAAAGAAAAATAAACAGACAAAAGCAGAATAAGAAGTATAAATACAGAGAACAAAGTCAAGGCTGCCAGAGGGGAGAGGGTGGGACAGTCGGACAAAATAGGTGAAGGAGAAAGGAAGACACAGGCTCCCAGTTATGGAATGAATAAATCACAAAATTAAAAGGCATAGCATACGGAATATAGTCAATAAGGGGCACCTGGGTGACTCAGTCGGCTGACGTCTGACTTCAGCTCAGGTCATAATCTCACAGCTCGTAAATTTGAGCCCTGCATCAGGCTCTGTGCTGACAGCTCAGAGCCTGGAGCCTGCTTTGGATTCTGTCTCCCCCACCTCTGCCCCTCCCTCCTCTCTCTCTCCCTCTCTCCTTCTCTCTCTCTCTCAAAAATACACAGTATTTTTTTTTAAAAAGGAATACAGTCAATGAAATTATAATAGTGATGTAACAAGACATATGGTAGCTGTATTTGTGGTGAACATAGCATAATGTGGAGACTTGTCAAATCACTGGGTTGGGTTGTACACCTGAAAGTAATGTAGCATTGCATGTCAAGTACACTCAAACAAACAAACAAACAAGAGTGATGATCAAAGAATGAAATGCATATAATTGTTATTATGGACATTGCCTTTATTGATAATAATGATTCCCAGGATAAGATCATGTGAGTGTGTGGCTAAGGTCAAACCGAGGGCAAGATGAGGTACATTACATAAGCAAGGAGCCTGGGAGTTATCAGGATCAAGTACATGTATATTGAAATCACCAAGAATTATGACTACTGTGGAAAGAGTGGACAGCAAGCCAGGAACAGACCTCTCTGGAACACACAGGTTGAATAACTGGGATCTGAAAATGACAGTAATATATGAAGAATAGTATGTGACCTAATACATAGATGTGAGATTCAAATTGAGTGTTTTTGGTCAATTGTAGGATTTTATAAAGACAGCAAAGAGGGACAAAAGGACTACTACCATGCTTCCCAGCCCAACAATGACAACAAGATCTTCTAACTCCCTAGGAGGACTACAAGGGAGACAGTGTCGTCAGGGAGATGCCAAGTATTTTCTTGGCACAGTAAAATAATAGAAATGTTCAGACAAGAAATTACAGACAAACTTCAAACAAGAAGTTTTTGCTGCTGATGGTCTTTGAATTCTATAGGACATAATTGAAGAATTTCTGGACATGAGATGTGATAAGGGTGTAGAATAGGAGATGCTCAGAGCTTTATGTAGATTAGTGTGTATGGGAGAAGCAGGTTATCTGGATGTCAGGAGCTTGGGGTGAATGTATAGTAGAAATAAAAGGCATAATAATATTTTTCCCTTGTAGATTCAAGGCTGAGAAGGGAACTCAGACTGATGGTTGAGGGGTGGGAATTGTAGATGTACATATCACTATACTCTGTGTTCACTCCTGTTAATGAAAACAAGTTAGTATGAGGAAAGCTACATGTGGATATGCTGCTTAACCTTAAATAATTCAAGTTAAAGGCTTAGGGGAAGTGTAATCTTATTTCCAGTGTGTGAAGCTTAAATTTGACCTAGGCCTGACCCAGGGCCTGATTCTGAGTCCTCTTACCTTAAGTATCTCCATTTCACATCAGGGACTCTCATCTTGTGCCATTTATAGCTTATGACCCTCAAGATTATATGTTCAGCCCTGACCTTTTCCTGGAACTTTAGACTTGTTTATCAAGCTACTTAGATGACATCTTTGCTTGAATGTCTAAGGGGCATTTCAAACTTAATTGTCCAAAACAGAAATCTTGAACTTCAGATGTTTTCTTCAAAGTTTCTCTTTTGTGTTTCACATCTCAGCCAAAAGCACTAACACCATGCCTGGGATCATCCTTATTTATTCCTTCATTTTAACTGGATGTATCAGCACATCCTCTTGAATACCTATCAACCCAAGATCAGTCTCCTTGTGTGCATCTAAACTATCGTGTAACAATCTTCATTTCCCAGCTACACTGCTTTACCATCCTGATATCTAATCTTCTGATCTTGCCCCTACAAGATTCATTTTATATCCAGAAGTCAGGCTGATGTTCTAAAAATAAAAATAGGTGATCTACCTGTCTATTCCCTGTTCCTACCCCCACTCCTACCATCAACACACACTCTTCAAAGGCTTTCTATTGCTTTGAGAATAGAACTAAGTTCTTTAACCCAGTCTATAAATCCCTGTGTGATCTAGCTCCTGCCTGTTTCTCCAGTGTCACATCAGTTCACTTTCTCTCTTGCTCATTATACTTTAGTCACATTGGTCTTTCCTCTGTTCTTTGTAACTGAAGCTTGTTACTTTCCTAAGGTCATTCACAAGCTGTTTCTCTGTGTGAAATGCTCTTCCCCTTGTTCTCAGGATGAATAGCTCTTTCTTACTTTTTTTCCTCCCATTAACTATCACCTTCTTCAGGAAAGTTTTTATTTTTCTTGAACATTCTGTTTTACAAAAAAAAAAAAACAAAAAAAAAAAAACTTGTTGCATCCATCATTTCAACCTGGTTTAACTCTCCCAAAAGTAGTTTGTATCACCTGATATTGCCTTGCTCAGGCAAGTTTTCAGTTTTGTTCACTGCTCTAGTCCCAATGTTTAAAAAGCAAACTATTTAGTGCTCAGTGTGTATTCACTTAACGAATGGAAAATGTGTGGATGACTGAATGACAGCCTGGCCCAATTACCTCTCTTCTTATGTCTTAACTCACCCCCACTTCAAGCCACCGTGGTCTTCCTCTTAGTACATCATAAGGTGCTAAGCTCCCTTCCGTATCAGGGCCCTTTCACATGTCCTCTCTCTGCACGTAACACTTTCCCCCTATATCCCTTCCTCACCTACTGAACTTGTGTTTATCCTTCAGATTCCAGCTCAGGTAAGTCCTCCTCAGGGAAATCTACTCTGTGACAAGGGAAAAATCCTCAGTATAAAGTTTGATGACATCAAGTGCTGCTATTTTGGAGGAGATTTCTGGGATTTAGTTTCTTTTTTCAATTTTTTATTCTCATGTTTCTCCTCAACAAAACTGTAAACTTCTCACAGTCGGGACCATATCTGTTTTTGCATTCGATCATATCCTCTTCAACTCAGCAGGTAGACGGTTTCACTCAAAAATATTAACTTGATCTCTTCTATCTCTTTTAATTGTCTAAATAAAAATGAAAATTTAAAGTCCCATAAGAGCAATCAATAAGTACATCCTCAGTCAGAGCCTATCTATTGCCCACAACCCGTGACTGAGCTAAATCAACAATTAGGGCATTTTGAGCTCTAATGGACCATGGATAGCAACTGCTTGATCTAGCTATCAGCTCCCAAAAAGACAAGTGGAGGGCAAACAGTAATTAAATGGCAGAGCTCTATCAACAGTTCAGTAATCCTTTTCCACACCTGGGCGACTCCAATAATAGCTGACGGTAAGATGCTGGAGGTAATAAGACTGAGTTACCTTGCATCTTGAGGGCCCTATGTTCACTCTGGTGGGAGGCTGAGAATTTCTAAAGTATATAAATTTTACCCCTTATACTATGTCTTTAGTTGCCAACAAGGTAGGTAAATATTTCCATCGCTGTCCCTTTTTCTATCCTCTGTTTCTTGTTCAAGCTGTATTTTAAACAAAGCTGAAATTTGGGCAGAAATGAGTTCTCTACCTATTTTCCTGAATATGCTGTCTAGCAGCTCCTGGTTCTACTCCATTCTTATGGTTTTTGTTACTTGTAATGAAATGTAATAATTAACAGGTTTTTAAAAAAATATCAATAGCCCTAAATAAATAATGTTTGACTCAGTATTTTCTGTCACTTTGATTTTTTTCTTAATCATTGTAGGTGAAGAGAATAAAAAATGGAGGTAATCTAGTATATACTAAAGAGCCCTGGAAACCTGTTTCAGAACTCCAATTTCTTTGAGCTCAGTTTGGCTACAGGGAATGGGTTTGGAATGGGTCAATACCTTTTTTTGGGGTGGGGGATTGGCTTTGTCCCACCTCAAAACAAAATAATACCTATAAAATGAGAACTGCACCAGATGCCAACATTTTGATGCACTCAGCATATGCCAGCCACTCTTCTAGGCACGTGCCATGTGTTACTTCAGTTAATCTTCACAACAGATTTATATATTTATATTTTTATTATAACAATTTGAGGCACAGAGAAAATAAATCTCTTGCCAAAGTAAGTGCCAAAAGTGAAATTTGAACTCTGCATTGATTTTTCCGCATGAACAGAATGTAAAAAGAAAAACAAGTTAAAAATATAAGATTAAACAATAACCATTGCTAACATAACTAACATCTGTTGAACAGCAAGAATAAATAAACACTATGATAAGCAAATGGGAGGATTAAGGGATTTATTTCCAAGACACTCTGTGTTGGTATATCTGAGCCAGGTAATTCAGTTACAATGGCCAGAGAAGAGTTACTGTTATCTTTACTTCAATCCAAGAATATTTGGGAAATAGAATATCAGATGTTCTAATTGTGAAGTTTATAAACATTCTGGTGTTAGTGGAGAGTATCTTCACAACTTCATCTACCTGCACTTAGATGTTTGACAAAGGACTCATGTTCAGGTATTGAGTTACAATTTGCTTGTATTTAGGTATTCTAATTCCTACTACAGATGAATTCCCAGGGCAAAATTACAGTGAATAATAGTAATAGAGATGATTATTCTTCCTGCATTTTGTTTTGTGTTTTTGATGACTCAGGTGAAATCCCCTGAGATGATTCTCAGCTTCTGTGACTGTATTTTCCCCATAATTGGCTGTACTTGCAAACAAAATGTGGTATAAAACCTGGGATGGACTCTAGAACCAACACTAGCCCGGGGTAAGAAAATTTTAGGTAACACTATGCCATCTTTAAAATTTCTGATATTGCAATATTGGAAGCTACACCTAGATAACACATTCATAAGCAGTTGGATTATCTTTGCAGATATTGTGCTGAAATATAACTGATGGTTTTGGTGGAATGATTTAGCTTTAAGTGAATCATAAAAAATGAAGGTTTTAATTTGTGTATGTTGAGTCTTAGAAGGTCTTACAAGTGTAGCATAATTTTGTTTAGACCCTTTTGTTATTATTTGCTTCAACTATGAATAAAAGACAATCTAAATGTCAAAATATACAATTTTAGGAATTAAAGTAGATACTTACTGGCATAGGCATCAATAAACAGACTGGTGAAACACAATAGAAAAGTCTGAAACAGATGAAAAACAAATAGGAATTTAATGCCTGATAAAGGTTTATGTATATGAAGAGCTCTTACAAATCAATATGAAAAAGCTGGAACCTTACATAGAAAAATGCCAATGCATAGGAGTTTACAAAAGAATAAGTATATAACACTAATAAAATATGTAAAATATTCAAGCATAGTAATAATTGAATATATGCAAATTAGATCTGTCAAATACCATTTTTACTTGTACAACTTAGTACAGATTTCAAAACTTAACAACACTTAATGATAAAGCTATATGGAAATGCACACTTTTATGCCCTACTAGTGAGAGTAAAATTGGGACAAACTTTAAGTTTAATTTAGAATAACTATCAAAATTTCTAAAACAAGTTTAATTATTGACACAACATTTCACTTGACCCACTATTTAATTCTGCAACATGGACAGACTCTAAGATAAGGAACAAAACAAGAATGCCTACTCATAACATTCTTAGTCAACATAACACTGGAAGTTAAAGTTATTGTAATAGGCAGGAATGAGTAAGATAAAGATTATGACATTTGGAAAGGAGGAAATAAAAAGTCCTGTTATAGATGGTATGATTGCCTATATAGGAAATCCCAAAGTATCTACAAAAATACTCTTAAAACTAAACAAAATAAAACAAAAAAGCCTCTTACAACTAACACATGAGTTCAGCAAGTTTGCAGAATAAAGATCAACAAACAAAAAATATTCAAATTTCTAAATGAATATGAATAAAAATGAAATTAAAAACACAATACAGGGTACTTGGGTGGCTCAGTTGGTTAAGCACCCAAGGCTTGATTTTGGCTTGGGTCATGATCTCATGGTTCCTGAGATCAAGCCCCACTTTGGGTTCTGTGCTGACAGTGCAGAACCTACTTGGGATTATCTTTCTCCCTCTCTGTCTGACCTGCTTGCTTGTGTGGACTCTGTCTCTCAAAATAAATAAACATTGCAAAACACTACTATACCACTTGTAATTTCTGTAAGAAAATTAAATACTTTGGTATTCATACATCAAAAGATGTATAGAATCTGTATATTGAAAGTTAAAAATTATTTATGAAAGAAAGAAAAAACTTAAATGAGTGGATATGTGTGTGTGTGTGTGTGTATGTGTGTGTTTATGATTGGAAGACTCAATATAATAAATATGCCCTTCTCCTCAGACTGGTCTATAGTTTTAATGTGTTTTCTACCAAAAGCTTAGCAAGATTCTGTGTAAATATAGATGCAGCTATTGTAAAATTTATATGGATTGACACAGGCCATTTAAGAGGTAAATCAATCTTTACAAAAATGAATAAAATGCAAATAATTATTCTACTCAATATTTCAGATTACTATATAGCTAATTAAAACACTGTAGTGTGGTATTTGTGGAGGTATATACATATAGATGAATGGAATAAAATAGAGAGCCCAGAAATTGACCCACACAAATATCCTCAACCAATGTTTTTACAAAGATATAAAAGCAGCTCACTGGAAAAAGGTTAACCTTTACAATAAATGGTACTGGAGTAATTGGGCATTCAAAATAAAAAAAAAAAGAAAGAAAAATAAAATTGTCCTAAACCTTATACTTACACAAAACTTAACTCAAAATGGATTATATATGTAAAATATAAAACTTCTAGAAAACGCTATAAGAAAATTTTCACTATCTAGGACTAGGTAAAGAGGCTTTGACTTGATGCCCAAAATATTATTCATGAAAGTAAGCACTGATAAATTCAACCCAACAAAAATAGAAAACTCCTACTCTTTTAAAGCCAATGCGAAAGGCATGTAAAGCTACAGACTGGGAGAAAATATTTACAAAACACATATTTGACCAAATATCAGTGTCCAGAATGTATAAAGAACTTTTAAAACTCAACAATAAAAAAAATCAACCAATCCAATTAGAAAATGGGCAAAAGGGATGCCTGGATGGCTTTGTTGTTTAGCGTCCGACTTCAGCTCAGTTCATGATCTCACAGTTCGTAAGTTTGAGTCCTGTGTTGGGTTCTCTGCTGTCAGGGTAGAGCCCACTTGGGATCCTCTGTCCCCTCTCTCTCTGACCCTCCCCCACTCACACTCTGTCTCAAAAATAAATAAACATTTAAAAAACAAAGAAAAGAAAATGGCCAAAAGACATGAACAGACATTACAACAAAAAGTATATTTGAGGGCAAAAAGAACACATGTAGAAATGTTTAATATTACTAACCATCAGAAAAATGCGAGTTAAAACCAAAATGAGACATTGCTATTTATTTATTAGAATAGCTAAAATAAGAAAAAGATAGTAATGAAACCAAATCATAACAAGGATGTGGAGAAAGTGACTCACTCATACATTGCAGTGGAAATGTAAAATGGTACAGACACTCTGGAAAACAGTTTGGCAATTTCTTTTAAAACTAAATATGCAATTCCCATACAATGTACCATTTACAACCTCACATATTTATCCCAGAGAAATGAAACTTGTGTTCATGAAAAATTTGTATATGAATGTTCATCGTAGTTTTATTAGTAATAGCTGATAACTGACAATGGTCCAAATACTTTTAAACAAATGAATGGTTGAACAAACTGTGTTACATACACATCATGGAATATAAATTGGCAATAAAAAGGAATACACTATTGAGATATGAAGCAATTTGAATTAGTTCCCTAGAAAATATGTTAAGTGAAAAAAAACCAAATCCTTCAAGTTTACATAATATATGATTTCATTTATATAACAATTTTGAACTGACAAAATTTTAGAAATGGAGAGGAGATTAGTGTTAGCCAGGGGTTAGGGACAGAGTACAGTGGAGAGAGGCAGAGATAGTTATGAAAGGGAAACTCAAGGAGTCCTTGTGGTAATGGGACTTTTTGGTGTCTTTACTGTGGTGTTTGTGATACACAAACATATACATGTGACAAAATGGTACAGACCTAAATACTCATACAAATGAACACAAGTAAAGCTGGGAAATCTATACAAAATCGATTATATCAATGTTAATATCCTGGTTGTGATATTGTCCATTGTTTTGCAAGATACTAGCATTGGTAAAACCCAGTAAAGCATGCATGGAATATTTCCATATTATTTCACAACTACATGTGAGTCAACAATGATCTCATTGAAAATATGAATTAAAAAATCATGAAAGCTTGTCAAAAAGACACAGGAAACATTTCTAAAGGATTCCCACTGGCCAAATTGAGGACAATATAAGAATCAAAAATAATTATAATAATAATCAAATCTCACTGACAAAAATATGGGCATCACTTGCAATGAGGTGGATGGAGCTGGAGAATATATTGCTAAGTTAAATAAGTCAGTCAGAGGAAGACAAATACCATGTGATTTCACTCACATGTGGAATTTAAGAAACAAAACAAATGGACAAGGGGAAAAAGAGGGAGAGAGACAGGCCAAGAAACAGACTCTTAACTACTGAGAACCAACTGAAGGCTACCAGAAGAGAGGTGGGTAGGGGTGGAAGGGTGACATAGATGATGGGGATTAAGGAGTGCAT